>NC_040092.1:40773645-41093580 GCF_003369695.1 Bos indicus x Bos taurus
GCTCCCCTGTCCATCACCAACTCCCAAAGCTTGCTCAAACTCACGTTCATCGAGTCAGTGATGCCATCCAACCATCTCATCCTCTGTCGTCCCCTTCTCCTCCTGCCTTCAATCTTTCCCAGCATCAGGGTCTTTTCCAATGAGTCAGTTCTTTGTATCAGGTGACCAGAGTATTGGAGCTTCAGCTTCAGCATCAGTCCAATGAATATTCAGGACTGATTTCCTTTAGGATTAACTGGTTTCACCTCTTTGCAGTCCAATGCATTCTCAAAGTCTTCTCCAACACCACAGTTCAAGAACATCAATCAATACCACAATCAACACCACAGTCAAAAGCATCAATCAATCAAAAAAAAAAAAAAAATGATGTTTTACTTACAGTACCATGAATGAAATGAACTGTCACACAATAGACATTAAATGCGGACTACAGTCCATGGGGTCACAAAGAGTTGGACATAACTGAATGACTAACACCGCTACCACATTTCTAATACCTGTATTGTTTAAAGGATAGATAGGGTTCAATCATTTAATAACTAGGTGTATGTCAGCTATGTGTTAAGCGGTTAATTATATTCTTAATGTGGTGACCGAAAGACCAAGTTATTAAGGATATGCTTGTATTCCTGCTACTGAATTCAGGATGCCTCCAATATTGGTTTCACACTTTGGTGAAGGATTTAGAGACCCAAGTGCTGCTCCCCTTTCTCTTTTCTTTCTTAGTAGGCTTTATTCTCAGAGGATAGAAGGGCATGATGCTTACCACATTTAAATGTTTAATAGCACTCTGGAGTTTCCTTGCAATTTACACTTTAGAAAGCATAGCACTCTTGTAAATTTTAGAACTTACAAGTGTCCCTTTCCCCACAGGAGTCACTAATCTCACAGGAAGCCAAGCGGGGGTGGGGGGGGGGTGCAATCTCACACAGTTTGGAGATTTACAAGTCTGTGGTGAAGTCTGGGGTGTAAATTGTTGGGAAACCCAAGAGTATATTTAAATTTTTAAAGCTAAGGGACACCTAGGTGTTCCTTCTGTTTGAAACTAATTAGATCAGGAGTTAGAAGGGGGAGTAGGAAGATGCCTGGCCTGATCCCAAGATTTAAGTCCTCTGCCAAAAAGAAGTGGGGAACTCACTGAGCTGCCCAAGTCCCATTTTGTATCAAGCATTTAAAATAAAGAGCGAGAAGATTCTCAGATCAGGTAGAATACCTGAGAAGTTCAGGCAGGAACCTAAGTGACTAAGCATAGGTACATAGTTGCTCGCTTATGTCCGATTCTTTGGGACCCCATGGACTGTAGCACTCTGGGCTTCTTGGCCCATAAGATTCTCTAGGCAAGATATTGGAGGGGGTAATTATTCCCTTCTCCAGGGGATCTTCCTGATCCAGGGATCAAATCCAGGTCTCCTGCATTGCAGGTGGATTCTTTACTGTCTGAGCTACCAGGGAATACGGATGATTAATAATAACAAGGGCCTTGCTTCTAGAATTTAAAAATCTTCAATACTTAAGTACTGGGACTGTGGCTTCCATAAAGTATTTTGGGAGCCATATAAATTTATCGTCTATATTGGGACACTATTGAGAATAAATGGGGTTACATTAATAATTATGCTGGGGCATCAAAATTATTATGACTAGTAATAGTTATGCCAACAATAAACTGGGAGTGCTCACTGAACATTGAGACATAATAAGGTTACCTTACTAGTTTACACTTAGAAAGAAACCAAAACAACATTTATCAGTTATGTTTTCTCTTTTCTAAGATAATAAATGATTAAGTATTTTAGAGTCTGATATTAGACATTTAGGGGCTTCATTGGTAGCTCAGATGTTAAAAAATGTGCCTGCAATAAAGGAAACCTGGGTTCAATCCCTGGGTCGGGAAGATTCCTCGGAGAAGGGAATGGCTACCCACTCCAGTATTCCATGGAGAATTCCATGGACAGAGGAGCCTGGTGGACTATCGTCCATGGGATCAGACATGACTGAGCAACTAACATTTTCACTTTAACTTTTCATTAGACATTTACAATATACTGAGTTTTACAGCATAACCATCTAGGGCTTTAAAATCCTCCATTTCTATTTCCTGTTAACTGAGAATATCCTATTGAACACTTCAGAGTAGCTTCCTTCCCTTTTGACCTACTGGTAATAGAATGCTGCCTGAGGGTCATTTTGATATGCAACCCAATCAGAATCACTGAATCTGTGACTTCAGACAAAAGTTTCAACTCTACAATATTGCACTGTCCTGAAATTAAGAGCATTTAGAAGTGAGGGAGCAGGTAGACGCCCCCATCCCCACCCCCCGCCTGCTCCTGATCCAGGGTAAAGCAATTGGAGATTCATCCCCTGGATCAAAGCTCCAAGATGGAAATAGGAAAATTAAGGGAGGAGGCAGGGCCCTGACCAGACCACATATTTCTCATTCTCGATGTCAGGAGACCTCCCTGACCACACATGCACAGAAAGGCTCGCTCCTTGGAGGTCAAAAGAGAGTGATGTCAAGGGCTGTTCTACCCACAGCCTTTGCAGAGAATACATCTTGTCTAAGAGATGTGTCTGCACACATGGTAGGATCCTGAGATATTCCAAATATGGACTGTGAACTAATCAAATCAAAATGATTAGCCAGAGGAAACCTGGAAGAAATGCCCCATAAAAGTAATTCAAACTGCCATGAGGGCACAACTCGGGGACTCTCCCTCTTAGTCTACCCATGTGTCTGTCCACACTTACTGCACTTTTTTTCTTCCTAGTAAATAGTTTACTTGCTTCACTACTTTCCATCTTTGTTGAATTTTTGTCTGCAAAGCCGAAGGGCCAGGGCTCTTTTCACTGACCACTGATCTAGTGCTTAGGATTTGGGGCTCTCACCACCAAGACCTGGCCTCAATCTCTGGCTGAGAAGCCAAGCTCTGCTCCAAGCCATTGCAGGCCAAGGCCACCCAAGATCAGAAGCAAACAGCCCTAGGTTTGAATCTCATCTTCTTCACTTAACAGCTATGTGATCTGTGCAAATTACTGTTTCCTCATCTATAAAATCTAAATGATGATCAGTTCAGTTTAGTCACTCAGACATGTCTAACTCTTTGTGACCCCATGAACCGCAGCATGCCAAGCCTCCCTGTCCACAACCAACTCCCAGAGTCTACCCAAACCCATGTCCATCGACTCGATGATACCATCCAACCATCTCATATTCTGTCGTCCGCTTCGCCTCTTGCCCTCAATCTTTCCCAGCATCAGGGTCTTCTCCAATGAGACAGCTCTTCATATCAGGTGGCCAAAGTATTGGAGTTTCAGCTTCAACATCAGTCCTTCCAATGCACACCAGGACTGATCTCCCTTAGGATGGACTGGTTGGATCTCCTTGCAGCCAAGGGACTCTCAGGAGTCTTCTCAAACATCACAGTTCAAAAGCATCAATTCTTTGGTGCTCAGCTTTCTTTATAGTCCAACTGTCACATCCATACATGACCACTGGAAAAACCATAGCCTTGACTAGACGGACCTTTTTTGGCAAAGTAATGATAATATCACCTATTTCTGAAGACTGTAGTGTCAAATATATTAGAATAATTAAAACACTCAGCAGTGTGACTATCTCCAAGCTAATGCTCAATGAAGGCAGATATTGCTATTTGTATTTGTTTTTTAATGACATTTAAAAAAATTTCTATCAATATTATTCATAATTCTAGTTTAAAAAATTAACCCAAACTAATAAGCATACACTGAAAAATAGCAGTCCTTTCTCATACCTGCCTTATCCTAGATTCACCACCTCTAATGCTTTTGTTGTTTCTTCTTGTATGTCACTTGTGACTTCTAAATAATGTGCTTCTATTTCTATTTCTTGATTTGTCAGTTTCAGACATTTTCTTATTACTTGTTTTCAGTCCTATACCTTACCTTATGGTCTGTAGTTTCTAGTTCTTTCATCCCATATTTTCTGTGATTGTGTATCCTGAATCAGCTTGCTCCCCACTGGTATGGTGGTGGCTTAGTCACTAAATCATGTCCGACCCTTGTGACCCATGGACTATAGCCCACCAGGCTCCCATGTCCATTGGGTTTCCCAGGCAAGAATCCTGGAGTAGGTTGCCATTTCCTTCTCTAAAGGATCTTCCTGATCCAGGGATTGAACCTGCATCTCCCACATTGCAGGCAGATTCTTTACTGTCTGAGCCACTAGGCAAGCTCTCAATGGTATACATCATTGTACATATTATACTGATACTCAGTTATTTTCTATTTTTTTCATTTACATATGTATGCATATATTTACTGTAATTTAATTGGGGTCATGAAGAACAGGAAACAGTGCGTGTGTTCAATTCCACCATGCTTTGCTTAACTAAGAATAACTGTATTCATATTTTCATCATTCTTCTCTAATAACTTTCTTATTTCCACTGATAGTTAATGTTACATATGGGTTGACCAAAAAGCTCATTCAGGTTTTTCCATACAATGTTATAAGAACCCGAACAACTTTTTTGGCCATCTCAGTGTTTCAAGTTCTCATTAAAAAATGGCATTCTGAATATTGACATCACCAAAACAAGTTCTGAAAGAGATGGGAATACCAGACTACCTGACCTGACTCTTGAGAAACCTGTATGCAGGTCAGGAAGCAACAGTTAGAACTGGACATGGAACAACAATAGACTGCTTCCAAATAGGAAAAGGAGTACATCAAGTCTGTATATTGTCATCCTGCTTATTTAACTTATATGCAGAATACATCATGAGAAACACTGGGCTGGAAGAAGCACAAGCTGGAATCAAGATTGCCAGGAGATATATCAATAACCTCAGATATGCAGATGACACCACTCTTATGGCATAAGGTGAAGAAGAACTAAAGAGCCTCTTGATGAAAGTGAAAGAAGAGAGTGAAAAAGTTGGCTTAAAGCTCAACATTCAGAAAACTAAGATCATGGCATCCGGTCCCATCACTTCATGGGAAATAGATGGGGAAACAGTGGAAACGGTGGCTGACTTTATTTTTCTGGGCTCCAAAATCACTGCAGATGGTGATTGCAGCCATGAAATTAAAAGACACTTACTCCTTGGAAGGAAAGTTATGACCAACCTAGACAGCATATTCAAAAGCAGAGACATTACTTTGTCAACAAAGGTCAGTCTAGTCAAGGCTATGGTTTTTCCTATGGTCATGTATGGATGTGAGAGTTGGACTGTGAAGAAGGCTGAGCGCCGAAGAATTGATGCTTTTGAACTGTGGTGTTGGAGAAGACTCTTGAGAGTCCCTTGGACTGCAAGGAGATTCAACCAGTCCATCCTAAAGGAAATCAGTCTTAGGTGTTCATTGGAAGGACTGATGTTGAAGCTGAAACTCCAATACTTTGGCCATCTGATGTGAAGAGCTGGCTCATTGGAAAAGATCCTGATGCTGGGAAAGATTGAGGGCAGGAGCAGAAGGGAACAACAGAGTATGAGATGGTTGGATGGCATCACCGACTCGATGGACATGGGTTTGAGTGAACTCCTGGAGTTGGTGATGGACAGGGAGGCCTGGCGTGCTGTGGTTCATGTGGTCGCAAAGAGTCGGACACGACTGAGCGTCTGAACTGAAAACAAGTTATATTTGTGACTATTCTGTTCCTCACTTCCACTTTTTTAACTATTCTTTTTTTCACAGGTTTTTAAAAATGCCTTCTTTTTATAGTAGGTTAAACAGTGTGACACCTCTCTCTCTCAATTCACATTTTACAGGAAACTAAAAATGTGATTTTATTCAGAAATAGGGTTGTTACATATATAATTACTGTAAGGATAGAGACGAGAGCACACTGGATTAGGGTGGGTCCTAAATCCAGAGAAAGTATCCTTATAGGAGACAGAGAAGGACACACAGAGGCCACTAGGAAGAAGGCCAAGCTAAAACTGAAACAGAGACTGGAATCACGTTACTACAACCCAAAGAAGCCTGGCTAGAGCCACCAGGAGCTGAGAAAGGAAGGAAAGGATTCTCTCCTACAACTTTCAGAAGGGGTGTGGCCCTGATGACACCTTGATTTTGGACTTACGACATTCAGAACTATGAGAGAATAAATCTCTATTTTTAAAAGCCACCAAGTTTGTCACAGCAGTTCTAGGAAAGTAATATGCTCTCCAATGTATAAACATAGGTTTACTTCAAATACTACTCATCTCTCATTGGAACATGTTAACCTTCTTTCCATTAAATTTTCCTCTCCAGTGACTTTTCTGTGCTGTTTTCAGTGGCATTGGTTTTACCTATCTTTTCTGTCTTTTATTTTGACCAGGTTAACCACATTTATGTTGCCCTACTCTTTTGCTGGAGGTCACTTAAAATTGCCTTAGACTAAGACACTTAACACAAAATTATTCTGGGTCTGGATTCTTTCTTGGAAAGAAAATGTCTTTTTTCTACTAATTATGCATCTTTTAAAAGTTTCTGATGCATCAAGAAGTTAACCCAAATTACCAGTGACTGGATAGTATACATCCAATCTAAACATGAATTGTTTATCATATCATGAAAGTTATATCTAGCTTACTTTTACACAAAGGACAAATACTTGCATATATTTCTATTTTAACATCTCTGGTTACTTTATATTTTAGATTATTAGTGTTACAATATCCAGATTGTAAATAGCTAGAGTAAAATTACCAACTTCACCTTTTAAAATCTTCCCAATGACCTAATAATAAATTATATCATGAATTGTTTTGCAGATGTTAATAAAGAAAATGTTGAAAAATTACAAATGATTTTTCAGATAAATCTCATGTTTTTTTCTTTGTGACAGCACAGACCATAACTAATAGCACTAGAATAATTAAAGTAAGCAATTATAAATCACTTTAACAAAAATATGTCATGCAAATGTTGAGAAATAACTCTTCTCTCTAGATAAAATAAAATCATATATATTTCAAACTTTATTTTAGTGAAACAAAAGATATTTTATGTTACTAATGAAGTTTATACTAGAATATTTGTTAATAGGTAGAGCTAGAAATAACTAGAATCACATTCTTTAATTTTTAAATTAATTTCAGTGGAAAATGTAAGAATTCCCGGTGTTGTTTATGATGCTATTAAAACACTAAGATATGAATTTTTGTATAACTGAGCATTTTTTATAGAGCAAAATACTTTATATTACACAAAAAACAATGATTCTCATAATTTCTGTATTATATAGGTTTTAAACTTCTTTTGCTGAGAAAATATTTATTTTTAAAGTTAAATTTGTAGCCTTTATGACTCACACTGTCCAAATCAAACAAATAAATAAATCAGAAATCTTACATTTATCCATATGTTACTGATAAATCCAATCTAAAATTCTGGAACTCATCTAGCTGTGGAAATTTTGAAATGCAGCATTTAACAATAGGGCATCTTATACTTAAAAGAACATAGGAAGAAAAGGTAAAAATCCTATTAAGCTATGACAAACCTAAATAGCACATTAAAAAGCAGAGACATCACTTTGCTGACAAAGATCCGTACAGTCAAACCTATGGTTTTTCCAGTAGTCATGCAAAGAGATGTGAGAGCTGGACCATAAAGAAGTCTGAGTGTGGAAGAATTGATACTTTTGAACTATGGTGTCAGAGAAGACTCCTGAGAATTCCTTGGGCAGCAAGAAAATCAAACCAATCAATCCTAATGAAATAACCCTGAATATTCATTAGAAGGACTGAAGCTGAAGCTCCAATGATTTGGCCACCTGATGTGAAGAGCCAACTCACTGGAAAAGACCCTGATGCTGGGAAAGATTGAAGACAGGAGAAGGGGGCGACGGAGGATGAGATGGTTGGATGGCATCATCAATTCAATGAATATGGGTCTGAGCAAACTCAGGGAGATAGTGAAGGACAGGGAAGCCTGGTGCGCTGCAGTCCATGTGGTTGCAAAGAGTCAGACACGACTTAAGGACTGAACAGCAACATAGTAACACAGGGTGAAGAGATACACACCTGAAAAGAAACACTAAGATAAATTTTACTCATCACAATATTCTAACAAGTATTGTACTTGACTCTACTTGCCCTTTCTTCCTTCTTCCTGGTTCTTGAACTCTAGAATCCATCTCTTAGATTACATATTTCTAGAACACATGAGGTCTATGTTAGGCCAACCTAGAAAACCAATACTGTTTTAAGGGAAGATTCATCTTGGGTTCAAAGCAAAAACACTCATAAATAAAATTTCAATATCCCATGTTTTCAAGTTATGGCCCCAAGTAAACACCTAAACACACACACACACAAACACACACACACACACAACCTGGTTTATTTTGAATTAGAAAGTCCCTTCTTACAGTTTATAACCATAGTTTCCCTTTCCTAAGCAAAAGTTACTATTACATAATTTTACGCTGAAAGTCTACAGTTAATAAATAAATAAATTATTGAGCTATATTGACAGAAAGAGTGGCCTAACTAAAGTGGCCTAACTGACTAAAGTGCAGCAAGAACACAGGAAACAAAGCCTCTGAAAGTGAGATGATATCATGAATATCCTCCCTAGAGATATTACTGAGGACAGTGAATGGGAATGTGCTATTTGAGCTATCTGGTGAAATACCAGAGCCTTAAAGTTTTCTTTGCTGTAGCAGAGGAAAGAAAACATTTATACTGGGCCAAATTTGCTGGGCTCTAGAGACTAAACTGGCTTTGTACTTCTTACTTTATGAATTTTGGTGATGATGTTGGTAATAATTTCATTTTGGTTTTTAAATCGTCAAGGTCAAATGCAGTAGATTTATGTAATTTTTATTATCATTTAGAACCTGTTTGGAGAAGGCAACGGCAACCCACTCCAGTACTCTTGCCTGGAAAATCCCATGGATGGAGGAGCCTGGTAGGCTGCAGTCCATGGGGTCTCGAAGAGTCGAGAGTCAGACACGACTGAGTGACTTCACTTTCACTTTTGACTTTCATGCATTGGAGAAGGAAATGGCAACCCACTCCAGTGTTCTTGCCTGGAGAATCCCAGGGATGGGGGAGCCTGGTGGGCTGTCGTCTATGGGCTTGCACAGAGTCGGATACCACTGAAGTGACTTAGCAGCAGCAGCAGCAGAACCTGTTTAGTTGTAATGTTCTATAAAGAGAATTAGACTGAAACATATTTGGATGCCTTTCAGTGTAGACATTGTTCTGTAACATACAATAGAACATAAAATTCATTATGTATCTTGTATATTATCATAGTCATCTATAACCACTATGTTTAAAGTTCTATATCATTAAATACATCACATCAGATACAAAAGCAGAAATCTTCAGGGTTTCCCTGATGGTTCAGTGATAAAGAATCCTCCTGCCAATGCAGGAGACACAGGTTCCATGCCTGATCTGGGAAGATCCCACATGCCCCAAAGCTGCTAAGCCCGTGTGCCACAACCACTGAGCCTGTGCTGTAGAGCCAGGGAACCACAACTACTGAAACCCAGGCACCCTAGAGCCAGTTCTCTGCAATATGAGAAGCCACCACAATGAACAGCCAGCGCACTGCAGCAAAGAATAGCCCCCACTCACACCAAGCAGAGAAGTCCTGCAGAAAGCAAGGAAGACCCAGCACAGGCAAATAAATAAACAAAACAAGGCAGAAATTTTCAAAGATCTAAAAGTCAGTTGCATAGCTAGGCATTTAATAATGAAGAAAATCTATTTGGAGAGGGAAAAAAATGCAAAAGGAAAACATTTCATTCATAATCATACAGGGACATGAATAAGTCATTATCATAAGGTATCTAATGATGTCTGCTTTGAAAGTAAAATGAACAAAGCTATATATCTCCCTTTGGATCCAGATTGCAAAGGATCAGTTTCTGAATCTGTCATTTGTCATGTGTTGTATACTCTCATCAAGTAAATACTCTCATCAAGTAACTATTTCTCTGTGCCTTAGCTTTTCTGAAAATCAGGAAAGAGTGAGGAAGTGTGAGGAATATCAAGATAACACTTATGCATAGAACAACTGAGACAAAATAAGTCTTCCAGAAGTGTTATGGGATAGCTTTTCTTAGAATTCAACACAATATTATAATCATAATATAAATTCTAATTCATTAGTTAAAATAGAAATCAACTCTACTCATAGCTTAATATCTTGAAGAAACTTGAATTAGAAACTAGAATCTTTGAATACCTCCAAATAAAGATGATATCCTTTGATTTAAAAGACTCACTAGCATTTTTATTCTAAATCTTATAAACTTATTAATTTTTAAGTTTTTCTTCTTCTTAGTTGTTATTTTACAATATACAAATAAAGATACTTATAAAAATGATAGAACATGGATCTTTTAGTTTATATAATTTAGCAGGCATCAGTTAATCATGGAGGGATCATAGGGATCATGATTAATAGGGATCACAGTTAATTTTATCATTGGGAATACAAACTACTGATCAAACATGCAATGAGTTTTAAATAGATCCATTAATTCAAAATATAAAACACACACACACACAAGACATATATTTCACGTATTCGAACATAATTGTTGAGATTCGACAACATGATAAATATATTCACACATCAGAAACGAGTCCCCAGAAGTGTAAATCTCTTATTGGAGCTATAGCCACTATCCTTTTGGACTCTAAGGATTAGAAAATAGGAGTGGAAGCAAGGAGACTGATTCCTGAAAGAAAAGCACTAGGAATTCTCTGGAGTGACATGGTTCTTCCTATTCAGTCTCAATGGTTAAAACTTGGTACTGAGGGAAAAATAGGTTGCTTCAATTGTGAAAAAAACAGATGCCCTCCCCTTCCATTCTGGGGAAAAAAAAAATGTCTATTAACTTGTTCCTTGGAATCTATCAGAAAGCTGCTGACCTCAGGAAATAGAGAATATAAAAGCACAACCTTTGACCAAGTACTGAGCTAAATTGCCAGTTTGATCTGTGATTAGATTTCTGATATCTTGGATATCTTATGAAATGGAAACTGCCAAATGCCACTTTAATGACTGCATCTTCTCTGTGCTGTGCTGTCTTAGTTGCTCAGTCATGTTCAATTCTCTGCAACCACATGGACTATAGCCTGTCAGGGTCCTCTGTCCCTAGGGATTCTCCAGGGAAGGATACTGGAGTGGGTTGCCATGCCTTCCTCCAGGGGATCTTCCCAACCCAGGGATCAAACCCAGGTCTCTTGCATTGCAGGTGCTGGTCTGTGCTGCTGCTGCTGCTAAGTCGCTTCAGTCGTGTCCAACTCTGTGCGACCCCATAGACAACAGCCCACTAGGCACCTCCGTCCCTGGGATTCTCCAGGTAAGAACGCTGGAGTGGGTTGCCATTTCCTTCTCCAATGCATGAAACTGAAAAGTGAAAGTGAAGTCAGGCAATCACAAAACTTTAGAATTGCTAGAGAATGGATAAAATACTGAAAATGAAAAATAAAATCAAAGAAAAACAAGCAAACATATCCACACATATGTGCACGCACACACACACACACACACACCCCAATAACAACAAAACTAAAACAAAATCAAAATTGCCAAAACTTTTCCATTCAAAACATGGATACAAGTCTAAATGTCTTTAAAAATTCAAGCAATTAATTAACAAAGAATACAGTATCAAGTCAGGTAATGAAATACACATTCACTCCAGGAGAAATTTATGTTAGAATCAGTATGAGAATTTAAAACAAATAGAGTTTGGATACACAAAAAGAACCATAATACTTATTAAAAATAAATTATATTAAATCAGTTATCAAGAATGGTAGATATGCAAATGAATAAATTAATAAATAAATAGTTTCATAGAAATTGTTTTATCGAAAGGATAAACTTTGTTTGATGCACATATGAAAGTTAACCCCAAACCAGCATAAAGGCAAAACATTTCTATATGTAACATGATTTATAGTTTCAGAATTTTCACCAGAGATATGCAAAATTCAAGTGAAGAAAATAATAAAGAATCAATATTTGAAAGTGAATAATCAGGATAGGTCCAGAATGGATGAAGTTTCCTGAAATGTAAAATTAAATGCAAGTTGCAAATAGGGAAAAAATGAACATCTTACACCTGGTCATATCAGAATGAAACTGAAGCATAACAAAGATAAAAAGAATAAGTGATGAATTTATGATAGAAAATATGCAGCAGACTTGCACCACCAGTGACTGCATCTTCAAAGTAAGGAGTGTAAATAATAGTCACCTTAAAATGTAATATTTAGTAGATATATCATTCAAAGAGGGATCTAAATAAATCTAGATTTTTACTAAAACAATAAAAGATTTTAAAACTTGAACTCTCATTTATTAATTTAAAATAGTTTCTTGTTAAAATAAGTAAGAGCAGATAAAGGAATAAAATATAAGGAAAAAGGTTTAACAAAGTAATTGGTAGAAATATGGTTAATAAATCCAACTGTTATAACAATTAATAATTTGAGTTTGGTTTTTAAAAGGCAAAATAAAGACTATTATATAAATAAGATGAAAGTGAGGATAGGGAATTTAGAGGGTAATAGCCATGATAGATTCCCTGGGGCTTCCATGGTGGCTCAGCTGGTAAAGAATTCGCCTGCAGTGAAGGAGACCTGGGTTCGATCCCTGGGTTGGGAAGATACCCTGGAGAAGGGAACGGCCACCCACTCCATTGTTCTTGTCTGGAGATTTCCATGGATTGTCTAGTCCATGAGGTTGCAAAGAGTTGGACATGACTAAGCAACTTTCAGTTTCAGTTTCAGCCAGGCTAAATTCATATGTTTGTTCAGTTCAGTTCAGTCACTCAGTCCTGTCCAACTCTTTTCGACCCCATGAACTGCAGCATGTCAGACCTCCCTGTCCATCACCAACTCCAGGGCTTTACCCAAACTCATGTTCGTTGAGTCAGTGATGCCATCTAACCATCTCATCCTCTGTCGTCCCTTCTCCTGCCTTCAATCTTTCCCAATATCAGGGTCTTTTCAAATGAGTCAGCTCTTTGCATCAGGTGGCCAAAATACTGGAGTTCCAGCTTTAACATCAGTCCTTCCAGTGAACACCCAGGACTGATTTCCTTTAGGATGAACTGGTTGGATCTCCTTGCAATCCAAGGGACTCTCAGGAGTCTTCTCCAACACTACAGTTCAAAAGCATCAATTCTTCGGCGCTCAGCCTTCTTCACAGTCCAACTCTCACATCCATACATGACCACTGGAAAAACCATAGCCTTGACTAGACGGACCTTTGTTGGCAAAGTAATACCTCTGCTTTTCAATATGCTGTCTAGGTTAGTCATAGCTTTCTTTCCAAGGAGTAAGCGTCTTTTAATTTCATGGCTGCAGTCACCATCTGCAGTGATTTTGGAGCCCCAAAAATAAAGTCAGCCACTGTTTCCACTGTTTCCCCATCTATTTGCCATGAAATGATGTGTGTTTGTTAGGTTACTTTAATTAAGTCATTATGTTTAAAATATGCTAAAAAATTAATTTAAATTATATTTATTTCTTCAAAAAAATCAAGGGAAATAAATATGGAGATTTTCCCATCATAGCAGAAGACACAACATGGAAAAAGTAAAAAAAAAAACAAAAAGATATGAATACCAATCAAAAAATTAAAAAAATCACAGAAATGTAAATACTCACAAAATTATAAATGGTTAATATAATCTATAGAAACATAGAGATGTGCAGATTAGTTAAATCAAAATCTAGCTGAATAATTTAAGATCATTAAGTTCTAATCTTCTAATTTGTAAAGATTGAGGGGAAAAAAAGATGAAAAGTCATGAAACATACAAAGCCTACTCAAGAAAATACATGCAACATGATTTATAGTTTCAGAATTTTCACCAGAGATATGAGAATTCAAGTGAAGAAAATAATAAAGAATCAATAGTTGAAAGAGAATAATCAGAATGGGTCCAGAATGAATGAAGTTTCCTAAAATATAAAATTAAATGCAATTTGCAAGCAGGAAAAAAAATGAACATCTTACATCTGGCAAAATTAGAATATCAGGCAAGACAGTTTATGGAAAATGTGCTAATATATATATATATAAAGTGAACACAAGATAATAAAAAAATAAGAATTGTGAACTTGTATGCACTTAACATCATAGCCTAAATGAAAGTGAAAGTGAAAGTCGCTCAGTTGTGTCCAACTCTGCGTCTTCCTGGACTATACAGTCCATGGAATTCTCTAGGCCAGAATACTGGAGTGGGTAGCCTTTCTCTCCTCCAGGGGATTTGCCCAACCCAGGGATCAAACCCAGGTCCCCTGCTTTGCAGGTGGATTCTTTACCACTGAGCCACAAAGGAAGCCCATATATAGCCTACATATATATATACAACATACATATATATACACACAACATATGTATATATATATATTTAAAGCTATAAAAAATTAAAAAAGAGAAATTGACAAATTCATAAGCACAATAGGAAAGAATTCAACACACTATTTTAGGAACTGGTGGACTAAACTAAAATAATTTTTAAACAAAAATATTCTTTACAATATTAAATTGTTATGATATCTATAGTTAATCAACATATTTTCTTACAATTGTTATTTATATCCCATATCTTTCTTCTCTTACTACAACTGACCTGTGAACAATGGAGTTTGGGGATTATAAGGGGCATCAAAACCCCCATGTATTTTTGGAGTAGGCTCTTTCTATTTGTGGTTCCACTGATTCAACCAACCACAGACTATGTAGTACTATAGTATTTATTGTAAAAAAGTGCTCATATAAGGTGGTCGCACACAGTTCAAATCCCTTTTGTTCAAGAGACAACTGTACTTTATTTCAGAATATCATGTATTCGAACACATTGAAGTGAGGGTTATAAATCCACTGAATCTCTGAGACAAAGACCAAACAACTAAGTAACTGGGAGAATGCAAGAATGAAGACTGGAGAGGAGAAAACTAGAGAGAACTGGTAAATTCAAACCATTTTGAAAGCAAAAAATGTTCCTAATGACACTGGGACAACAGGAAAGAGCTGAGATTCATTACTGTCCCATTTCTCACTCTTCATAGCTTAGAATTTAGAAATTTTTAACATTTCCATAAATCCATGTTGTTGTTTCCAATTGTGCCAACTATTTCAAGGATCAATTTTGGTTTTATAATTCTATGTTTAGAACAAAAGTGTCATCACCCTGTTTTAGTTAGCATTTCTCATTTTTTCGTAGTTGTGAATTTACTTGAAATATTTGAAATTACTTCCTTCCAGATCTAAAATGAACTCCTAAAATGGCTTCTAACATGAACTCCTTTTTATATGCTTATTCAGCTTTTTCAGCTAAAAGTAAAGATTACCTAGATAATACATATAACCCCATAAATGGAGAGAAGAGGACGACAGAGGATGAGATGGCTGGATGGCATCACTGACTCGATGGACGTGAGTCTGGGTAAACTCCGGGAGTTGGTGATGGACAGGGAAGCCTGGCGTGCTGCGATTCATGGGGTCGCAAAGAGTCGGACACGACTGAATGACTGAACTGAACTGAACTATGGTAAAATAACTGTGTCTGAAATTATGAATACTTTAGGGATGATTTGAAAGCCCTAATGAACAATAACCTAAGTTCAGACAGTTTCTTAATACTGTGAAACTCACAGCAGCAATAATTAGTGAAATTTCACACCAGGAAAGTAGAAGCAAACTGTCATTTTGAGTAAAGTATTTTTTCACCTTGTAAAATTGCCAGGTGGCCTACTCAATTCCAAGCTTACATAAATATCTAACAATTAAATGTGACTTTGAAGAGACATTGTTTTTAAACTTTATATTTTTACTAGTTTTTAAGCTTGTAGAATGTGGAATGTATGGGTAAACTGCATTTGTGAACTTGGCGTCACTGATGCCAATAAGCACAAGTACATATTTTAATCTGATTGTATTCATAGTATGTATTCCATCCCAAAAGATGAAAGTTTCAGAGCTCCCCAGAGATTGCCAGTCCATCTTGTGTTCTCTTAGGAACTGCATTAATATCTGGGACATGGTATGATGGCAAATTATGAAATTCTTTTTTTTTTAACTTTTTATTTTATATTGGAGTATGGTTGATTAACAATGTTGTGTTAGTTGCAGGTGTAAAGCAAAGTGATTCAGTTATTCACATATATGTATCTACTCTTTTTCAATTTCTTTTTCCCATTTAGGTTATTACAGAATATTGAGCAGAGTTCATGTGCTACACAGTAGGTCCTTGTTGGCGATCTATTTTAAATACAGTAGTGGGTATATGCCCATCTCAAACTCCCTAACTATCCCAGAGCTTTTAGAACCTTTCGCCTTCCTTTAATAGTCTAACATTTTCTCAAATACCTACATATAACTTTTAAACGTTTTCCTCAA
This sequence comes from Bos indicus x Bos taurus, assembly GCF_003369695.1. NCBI lineage: Eukaryota > Metazoa > Chordata > Mammalia > Artiodactyla > Bovidae > Bos > Bos indicus x Bos taurus. The sequence continues at coordinate 40,790,009 of NC_040092.1, forward strand.
TTTCAGTATTGCTAAGTTTAGCAAACTGGCTCTTCTTAGCAATTTACAACCCCAGCTACCCCATTTGACAGAATTATTGGTAGTGCTTTACTCTTCCTTGCACAATAGTTATGCTCCTAAAATATAAGGTTTAGATAATGTCATTTCCCTTTTTCAAAATTCTGGCTTCCCAGAAATAATTCCAAAATTTTCAGGAAAGCAGAAAGATAGCCTGTGACCTGGCAGCAATCAACCTTTTCTCTTTTATTTCCTGCCACATCTTCCATCACAACCACACATTCCTTATGCAACTGAAAAAATAACTCAACTTTATTCTACCAGTGTAACCTCTATGGAAAGTAGTCCAGATGCTTTCTCATTCCATCCTGTGTGAGTTTCCAGTATCTTGGAATCCCTTATATTCAGAATGTTATAATAAACATTTGTTCTAAACTCTAAATGATCTTTTATTAGAGGTGAGAGTTTGTTTCTCTTTCCATTCATTCTGGGGAATTATAATGATTACTTATAGCGGAAACAAAAAAAAATAACTTATTTTAACAATCCCTTGATCAGACCTCAATTTATGATTAAATCAAGGATTAAAAGATAACACTTCCAATTTTGAAGCTATAAAAATAACTAAGGAGTTCTTTAAGCCTTTAACAGAGAGCAGCCTATTACAGCTGTCTCCATGCAGGTATATTCTGGTCATCTTCATGAGACTGGCTCTTTTCACAATCGGTGCCAACTGATGAATCTCAATCAGCCATACAGCAACTGACTCCTTTAAGATTGTTGAGTTGTGGCTTCATTGTTTTATTTTATATCCCCTGCCTCAGAGGCAGAATTCGGATAATTTGAATAAAAACATATACACCTCCATGAATTTGGACTGGCAAAGGAATGTGATTTTAACGGAGTACATTTTCAAAAGAAAAGCAGAACACGTGTTGTGCCGCTGAACTTCACAGAGGTCCTGTTTAATGAAACAGTAGTAGCCACCTCTTCTATAGTCCCTCAGTAGCAACAAAATGGTGGCACCAACAAGGGGAAAATGCAACCTTTAATACCTTTTTTCAATCTTAACATAAATGCATTAGTTTTTGGGGAAAAAAAAAAGACCTGAGGAAATTATAATTCCCTAAATCCACTGTTCAAAGGGGAAAGATGAAGTAATAACATTATAGCTTCTATTTAATTCTCTGACACAGTATATCTCCATGGTAGATATATGATCTTTCATGAAATAGCATATAAGTTCAGACACAGGCTCCTACTGTCTAAACAGTACTTCAGCAGTCTCTATATAAATGTCTTACTTCTTTGGGAACTAACTGGGCTGTGTCTACTTGTCTGGCTGCTAGGAGAGAGTAGGTTACATGTTTTACTACAAGCCTTTCTTTTGTAGTTCTTTTCATGGAGGAATTTGACTTTATCTGCAGGATTACTTAAAGGAAGTTTGTAGACAATTAATGAAGTCCCATAAGCCATTGTCAGAGTAATCAATGGGTTTAAAGAGGATAATTCCCCTTCCAAATGTAGTTAAGTATTTCTGTTTCAATTAAAACAAAAAGAAAGTAGTTAAATCAATGGATCTCTCTGTTACTGATTGTATTCTTGTTCATCTGAGGATAAGTGGAGAATGCATGAGGGATGGACAGGGAGGCCTGGCGTGCTGCGATTCATGGGGTCGCAAAGTCAGACACGACTGAGCGACTGATCTGATCTGATCAGTTTTAGAACACAGGCTGTGTGGAGAAGTATATCTCTTTACAAGTGATTGTTGCTTACTGCCAAGTGACTTTGCTGTTTTCTAGTCACTAAGTCATGTCCAGCTCTTTTGCAACCCCACGGACTATGGTCTGTCAGGCTCCTCTGTCCGTGGGATTTCCCAATCAGAATACTGGAGTGGGTTGCCATTTCCTTCTCCAGGGGATCTTCCCAATCAATAGATCAAATCCACATTTCCTGAATTGGCAGGAGGATTCTTTACCACTAAGACACCAGGGAAGCCTGTCAAGTGATTTCATGTGATTCCACATGACTTGTAAACTGTAATTCATCAGTGTTTTCCCCAAATCAATATTTTCAAAATTCATTCCAATTTTTCATATAATTCTTTAAGGCAAAAATATGAAAGTAATCACCATCATATATTGCTTTAATAAATACTTTGGAATTTTTTTACAAGTTATTGTTAATTTTTGTCACATTCTCCTGCTATTTTAGATATGATGGAATATTTAGATAGATAATTGCAGTGAATCATTCTGTAAGGTATTGATGTCCAAAATATATAAAGAACTCACACAACTTAACAAGAACCAAAAAAAAAAAAGATGATTTAAAAAATGGGCAGATGATCTGAATAGATGCTTTTTACCAAGAAGCTATTACAGAGGGCCAACAGGCACATGAAGAGATGCTCAACAACACTAATTATTAGGGAAATGAACATCAAAACCACAGTGCAATATCAACTCACACCTGTCAGAATAGCTATCATCAAAAATTTTACAAATAACAATTGTTGGTGAGGATATGGAGAAAATGGAATCCAATATGTACTGTTGGTGAAATTATAAATTGATGCAGCAACTAAGAAAAAAAAGTATGGGAGTTCCTCAAAAAACTAAAAATAGAATTGCCATCAGCTCAGTTCAGTCACTCAGTCATGTCTGACTCTTTGCGACCCCATGAATCGCAGCATGCCACGCTTCCCTGTCCATCACCAACTCCCGGAGTTCACTCAAACTCACATCCATCGAGTTGGTGATGCCATCCAGCCATCTCATCCTCTGTCGTCCCTTTTCCTTCTGCCCTCAGTCCCTCTCAGCATCAGAGTCTTTTCCAATGAGTCAATTCTTCGCATGAGGTGGCCAAAGTACTGGAGTTTCAACTTCAGCATCATTCCTTCCAAAGAAATCCCAGGGCTGATCTCCTTCAGAATGGACTGGTTGGATCTCCTTGCAGTTCAAGGGACTCTCAAGAGTCTTCTCCAACACCACAGCTCAAAAGCATCAATTCTTCAGCACTGAGCTTTCTTCACAGCCCAACTCTCACATCCATACGTGACCACTGGAAAAACCATAGCCTTGACTAGATGGACCTTTGCTGGCAAAGTAATGTCTCTGCTTTTGAATATGCTATCTAGGTTGGTCATAACTTTCCTTCCAAGGAGTAAGCGTCTTTTAATTTTATGGCTGCAGTCACTGTCTGCAGTGATTCTGGAGCCCAAAAAAATAAAGTCTGACACTGTTTCCACTGTTTCCCCATCTATTTCCCATGAAGTGATGGGACCAGATGCCGTGATCTTCGTTTTCTGAATGTTGAGCTTTAAGCTAACTTTTTCACTCTCCTCTTTCACTTTCATCAAGAGGCTTTTGAGTTCCTCTTCACTTTCTGCCATAAGGGTGGTGTCATCTGCATATCTGAGGTGATTGATATTTCTCCCGGCAATCTTGATTCCAGCTTGTGTTTCTTCCAGCCCAGCGTTTCTCATGATGTACTCTGCATAGAAGTTAAATAAGCAGGGTGACAGTATGATCCAACAATTCCACTGCTGGTATATATCCAAAGAAAACAAAAACAATAATTTGAAAAGATACATGGACCTCAACATTCATAGCAACATTATTTATAATAGCCAAAAATATGGAAGCAACCTAAGTGCCCATCAACAGATGAATGGATAACACACACACACACACACACACACACAATGAAATTACTACTCAGTCACACACAAAAAATGATATCTTGCCATGAGTGACCTTGAGGGTATTGTACAAAGTGGAAAATGTCGGACAAAGGCAAATACTGTATCATTCTGCTTATGTGTAGAATAAAAAATAATAAAAATAAATAAATGAACAACCTAAAGCAAACAAAAAGAAACACATAGATACAGAAACCAGAGTAGTAGTTATCAGTTAAGCACAAGCTGAAATCAAGACTGCCAGGAACAATATCAATAACCTCAGATATGCAGATGACACCATCCTTAGGCAGAAAGCAAAGAGGAACTAAAGAGCCTCTTGATGAAAGTGAAAGAAGAGAGAAGAAAAAGCAGGTTTAAAACTCAATATTCCAAAAACTAAGATCATGGCATCCAGTCCCATCACTTCATGGAGAAGTGGGGAAACTTCAGATGGGGAAGATTAGATGGGGAAACAATGGAGGCTGTGACAGACTTTATTTTCTTGGGCTCAAAAATAACTGCGAATGGTAGCCATGAAATTAAAAGGCGCTTGCTCCTTGGAAGAAAAGCTATGACAAACCTAGACAGAATATTAAAAAGCAGAGACATTACTTTGCTGAAAAAGGTCCATATAGTCAAGTTCAGTTCAGCTCAGTCACTCAGTCATGTCCAACTCTTTGCAACCTCATGGACTGCAGCATGCCAGGCCTCTCTGTCCATCACCAACTCCCGGAGTTTACTCAAACTCATGTCCATTGTGTCAGTGATGCCATCCAGCCATCTCATCCTCTGTTGTCCCCTTCTGCTCCTGCCTTCAATCTTTCCCAGCATCAGGGTCTTTCAAGATGAGTCAGTTCTTCGTATCAGGTGGCCAAAGTATTGGAATTTCAGCCTCAGCATCAAGTCCTTCCAATGAATATTCAGGACTGATTTCCTTTAGGATAGACTGGTTGGATCTCCTTGCTGTCCAAGGGACTCTCAAGAGTCTTCTCCAACACCACAGTTCAAAAGCATCAATTCTTTGGCATTCAGCTTTATTTATAGTCCAATTCTCACATCCTTACATGACTACTGGAAAAACCATAGCCTTGACTAGACGGACCTTTGTTGGCAAAGTAATGCCTCTGCTTTTTAATATGCTGTCTAAGCTAAGGTTTTTCCCTCTGATGAATAAGGATAAGAGGCTTATGGAAGCTTCCTGATGGGAGACACTAACTATGGGGGAAACTATGTTCTTATGGGAGGAGCCATACTCAGTAAATCTTTAATCCAATTTTCTGTTGATGGGTGAGGCTGTGTTCCCTCCTTGTTTTTTGGCCCGAGGCCAAACTGTCAACCCATGCTTCCACCTGACACTCCTGAACACTCATAAGCAAGTCTAACTCAGTCTCTTGTGGGGATACTGCTTCTTTCTCCTGGCTCCTAGAGCACACAAGATTTTGTGTGTGCCCTCCAAGTGTCTGTCTCTCCAGTCCTATGGAAGTTCTGTAATCAAATCCCACTGGCCTCCAAAGTCAAATTCCCTGAGGGTTCTCAGTTCCTTTGCCAGATCCACAGGTTGCAAAATCTGCTATGGGTCCTAGAACTTTCTTAACAGTGTAAGAATTTCTTTGGTATAATTGGTCTGCAGTTTGTAGGTGCAAACAGTGACAGACTTTATTTTCTCGGACTCCAAAATCACTGCAGATGGTGATTGCAGCCATGAAATTAAAACACTTGCTCCTTGGAAGAAAAGTAATGACAAACCTAGACAGCATATTAAAAAGCAGAAACACTACTCTGCTGACAAAAGTCTGTCTAGTTAAAGCTATGCTTTTTCCAGTAGTCATGTATGAATGTGAGAATTAGACCATAAAGAAACCTGAGTGCATGGAAGAATTGATGCTTTTGAACTGTGGTGTTGGAGAAGACTCTTGAGAGTCCCTTGGACAGCAAGGAGATCCGACCAGTCTATCCTAAAGGAAATCAGTCCTGAATATTAATTGGAAGGACTTGATGCTGAAGCTGAAGCTCCAACACTTTGGCCACCTGATGTGAAAAACAGACTCATTGGAAAAGACCCTGATGCTGGGAAAGATTGATGGCAGAAGGAGAAAGGGACAACAGAGAATGAGATGGTTGGATGGCATCACTGACTTGATGGACATGAGTTTGAGCAAGCTCTGGGAGATGGTGAAGGACAGAGGAGCCTGACGTGTTGCAGTCCATGGCGTGCAAACAATCAGACAGGACTGAGTGACTGAACAAGTTATCAGAGGCAAAGGGACTGGAGGAGGGTAAGATGCATAACAGGAATTACCTGTATGGTAATGGACAGAAACTAAATTTTTGGTAGTAAGCATGCTAAAGGGTAGAGGGAAGTAGAAATACAGTGATACAGCATTGTAACATGAAACTTACATAACATTATAAACCAATGCTACTGCAACAAGAAAGAAAGCAAGATCTGGAAAATGGAGAGATCAGTTAAAACATATATACTGAGACTTACCCATGCCATGATCCAACTTACTCATAATGGATTTCTGGAATCTTTTCATGCTAAGATTAGTTACTATATAAAAATAAGAAAAGTGTGTTTATATCAACTAAATCTGAATGTTAAAGGAAAACACTGAAGCAGACAAAGTCAGAAAATAGAAAAGTGATGGCAACTCAGCAAATAAACCTTGTGTTTCTTCAAGGTAATATAGTATTACTGTTTCAGTGATAAGCAAAACAAATGAAAGTACAACACAAAAATGAAAAAAAAAATTAATGGTAACAAAGTTGTTAATATTAATTGCATCTACATTAGCTGCAGCATTATATTATTGAGCAAAAAACCCCAAAATTCATAAAAAAGATAAGGGATGAGGAGAACATCAGAATGTTTCCTCAATGCCATATAAGGGCATTTTCATGAAGTAGTTTATTCCCAAGGAAAATTTACTTGTGCTTTACTTTTTATTTACATGTTGATTAAAGTCAAGACACCATACAGTTTTTATATGTTAACCTGAATATTTGTGTTGAGGAGAAAAGATAATCCTAAGGTTATGACTTTATTACCCATAACTAGTTTTGTATCTGGAGAAGGCAATGGCACCCCACTCCAGTACTCTTGCCTGGATAATCCCATGGATGGAAGAGCCTGGTAGGCTGCAGTCCATGGGGTAGCTAAGAGTCAGACATGACTGAGCGATTTCACTTTCCCTTCTCACTTTCATGCATTGGAGAAGGAAATGGCAACCCACTCCAGTGTTCTTGCCTGGGGAATCCCAGGGACAAGGGAGCCCTGGTGGGCTGCCATCTATGGGGTCGCACAGAGTCGGACGAGACTGAAGTGACTTAGCAGCAGCAGCAGCAGCAGTTTTGTATCAGAAAGAATCTTATTCTTTTTTTAATATCCATAAATCTGTTTCTAAAGTGTCCTTTGGAACTATGTTTACTGTTTTGTTATCCCCTAACTCATGAGTTAAGTAAAATTTTGAATTTTAACATATGCAAGAATTATATTTGTGTGATATTACTGTTTTTAACTTTTTGAAAATTTTACCTTGACACTATATTAATGAAATCTAGGTTTCAGTAAAATATTAGATCCCACCCCTAAAAAATACTCCGGAGGGGCCTGGTAGGCTACAGTCCATGGGGTCGCTAAGAGTCCGACATGACTGAGTGACTTCACTTTCACTTTTCATTTTCATGCATTGGAGAAGGAAATGGCAACCCATTCCAGTGTTCTTGCCTGGAGAATCCCAGGGATGGGGGAGCCTGGTGGGCTGTCGTCTATGGGTCCGCACAGAGTCAGACACGACTGAAGCAACTTAGCAGCAGCAGCAACAAAGACTAGTATATAACAAAATACTTGGTCAAAATAAAGTCTTTGAAGAGTGACATAATGCCCCTTTACTTTAGAAAATGAGAAACTGGATGGATTGTATCAACTGGAAGTTAAACTATATCTTAAAAATAACCCTGATTTGTATCTTTGTAACGGTTTCCTCAGAGAAGGCAATGGCAACCCACTCCAGTACTCCCACCTGGAGAATCCCATGGATGGAGGAGCCTGGTGGGCTGCAGTCTATAGGGTCGCTAAGAGTTGGACACGACTGAGCGACTTCACTTTCACTTTTCACTTTCATGATTGGAGAAGGAAATGGCAACCCACTCCAGTGTTCTTGCCTGGAGAATCCCAGGGACGGGGGAGCCTGTTGGGCTGCCGACTATGGGGTCGCACAGAGTTGGACAGGACTGAAGTGACTTAGCAGCAGCAGTAGCAGCAACAGTTTCCTCAGGGGAAACAGGGGTCTGCCCAGAGTCAGCAACACAGTGACAAGCTTATCAAGTTTACCAGTGTTTATTCTTCAAGATACATTGCTATTCCACTCTATGTAAGGCAGCCCCAAAGGAGAAATAAGAAACTGTATAGAAAACTGTATAGAAATTAAGAAACTGTATAGAAAATTATTCCGTGGTAATAAGGAATGTAATGCACACACATTCTATATCATGGATAAATCTCAAAATGTTTATGGTAAGTGAAAGAAGCAAGTGACAGAAAAGTGCCTATTATTTATTTCATTGTTAGAAGCATCCAGAATAGATGAAACTACAGACAGAAAGTAGATTAATACTGGCTGGGGTTTGGGCGGGGAGGGAAAGGGGGGTGACAGCTAATGGGTATGAGATTTCTTTGTGAAGTAAAGAAACTGTTCTAATATTAGATAACGATTATGGTTGTATACGGAGAGGGCAATGGCACCCCACTCCAGTACTCTTGCCTGGAAAATCCCATGGACAGAGGAGCTTGGTAGGCTGCAGTCCCTGGGGTCATGAAGAGTCGGGCACGACTGACCGTCTTCACTTTCACTTTTCACTTTGCTACATTGGAGAAGGAAATGGCAATCCACTCCAGTGTTCTTGCCTGGAGAATCCCAGGGACGGGGGAGCCTGGTAGGCTGCCGTCTATGCGGTCGCACAGAGTCGGACGTGACTGAAGTGACTTAGCAATAGCAGCATGGTTGTATAACTGTAAATATATTAAAAGCAATTGAAATGTTCCACTAAGTGGGTAGGTGAATATTATGGTACTTAAATTATATCTCAATAAAATGTTTTTTTGAAAAAAGATTGCTGGAGTGTTTTTAATATTTTCTCTGATTTCCCAATGTAAATTTACTGAGTTTGGGTTATTTTATTATTCTGCTGCTGCTAAGTCGCTTCAGTTGTGTCCAACTCTGTGTGACCGCATAGACAACAGCCCACTAGGCTCCTCTGTCCCTGGGATTCTCCAGGCAAGAATACTGGAGTGGGTTGCCATTTCCTTCTCCAATGCATGAAAGTGAAAAGTGAAAGGGAAGTTGCTCAGTCGTGCCTGACTCTTAGCAACCTCATGGACTGCAGCCTACCAGGCTCCTCCGTCCATGGGATTTTCCAGGCAAGGGTACTGGAGTGGGGTACCATTGCCTTCTCCTTTATTATTTATTTATTATTCTAATTAGGGCATTAAAAGAGTGGATGAATTGCATTTATGAGGTATGGTCATCTTCATAGTTCTATGTGCATAAAATGAGACTAAAGCTAGTAGTATTCAGGTTAATCCTAAAAGATTTTGATGGTATGTGGACATGTCATCAAGACTTGAATTCAGTATTATCCAAATTACATGGTCATGAGCTACACACTCATAGCATTTGTTTTACTTGCTAATTCAAGATGCATTCAGTATTTTAAAGATTATTTCTTGAAGTTTCAGCATTACCATGTGTTACCAGGATGCTGGTAATAAACTATCTAAAATTAGTTGCTGGTAATCCTAGAGGGAAAGAGTCTTGTTGAAGTTTGCTGTACAAAGGCAAATATTCCTCACCTTTTTCCCCTCTCACTTGGTCTTTATCCTTTCTCTTCAAATGCCTCACTCTTTAACATCTATTAGCCTTTAATTCTGTCTGTCCACATAACCAGCACATTCTAAGGCAAACTTTAGTGGCTGATAAACACTTGTATCGGCTAGATAAGTAAATGCAATTGGAGGAAGTATGTGATTTCAGTTTCAGAAAGGAGATGTCATTAACTGTGTGACTGACAAAAGTTTATCTCTTTTCCATACTATAATCCTGCAGGAGTAGTAATATGTGATTTTTATTGTCACAAAGCTGAAGCCATGAGATTGAAAAGGTAGAGGGTATGCACGTAAAACTTTTCTTCATTGAGGAAAAGACTCTGGATATAGTACTTCCAAGGAATTAATTACCAGGAAAGGACATTAAATAGGTTCTAAAATAACTTCTAAATTACATAATATGAAAGTCCTCAATACATAGTTTAATAGAATTGATATTAATTTATACAGGAGGAGTACCTTTCATGTACTATTTTCCTCAAAACCTTGGCAAAATATAGCAAAGCCTGAGTCAACAATAAACACACATTCTCTATTTCCAGAATTCAAATAGTTTTATAGGTATCGTTTCAAAGGCACAGCTTTGGAGTGAGAAATTGCTTTTCATCTGTATTTAGATGATGGTGTGATTTTCATGTTGAGATGCATATTTTGGCTGTTGTAGAGAGTGTGATAATGAAAAACTTGTAACTTCTTTGCAGACAGCTATGTCATTTCAGACAACCCACTCCATTTCCTGTCTGGACATTTTGTTTTTATTTTTATTTTTAAACCTTGTGAAATCACAAGCAATATTTGTCTTCTGGCATTTCTTCCTCTAATTTCATGGATCAAAAATAACATATGTGCTTTTATTTATTTGGGGAGTATTTTTACACTATGGAGTACTATTTATTTATATGTATGCATGTATATATGTATGTATGTATTTATGTATTTTTAATACAAGAGTTTCTGGAACCTTTTTTATTATTATTTTGACACCAGAATATCTATCTACTTCTCAATAAAAAATATAGACTAATGAAATGTTAACAAGTCCTCCATGTAAGATTATTTAAAATCCATTTCTTATACAGCAATATGGTGCATATTGTGGAACATTTAAAAATAACCCTCAAAAATATATTTATCTACATTGATCATGTATTCACAATTTTGTCCTTTCAATTATTAACATTTTCAACTTAAAAAAATCGTAGATTACTAAAACTTGATAAATATAAATATTATATATTATCCTTCATTAATAATTTTACCTTGGAGGAATGGTTCAAATATTTTGAACCCCTACGTAAAATTATAATAACTAATGTGTGTGTGTGCTCAGTCAGTTGTGTCTGACTCTTTTCGATCCCATGGATTATAGCCCTCCAGGCTCCTCTGTCCATGGGATTTTCCATGCAAGAATACTGAAGTGGGTTACCATTTCGATTCTTTACCACTGTGCCACCTGGGAAACACCATAATAACTTAAACATTTGTATAATCTGTAACTTATAGAAATTACAATCCAGTAATATAAATTGGTGCAGCCACTATTGAAAAAGTATGCAGGTTCCTCAGAAAACTGAAATAGAATTGCTATATGATCCCACAACCCCAATCCTGAGCATATATCTGAAGAAAACTCTAATTTGAAAAGATACATGTACCCCACTGTTCATTGCTGCACTATCTTACAACAGTCACGATGTGCCGCTACTGCTGCAGCTGCTAAGTCGCTTCAGTCGTGTCCAACTCTGTGCGACCCCATAGATGGCAGCCCACTAGGCTCCCCTGTCCCTGGGATTCTCCAGGCAAGAACACTGGAGTGGGTTGCCATTTCCTTCTCCAACGCATGAAAGTGAAAAGTGAAAGTAAAGTCGCTCAGTCATGTCCGACTCTTAGCGACCCCATGGACTGCAGCCCACCAGGCTCCTCCATCCATGGGATTTTCCAGGCAAGAGTACTGGAGTGGGGTGCCATTGCCTTTTCCAGTCAAGATGTGGAAACAACCTAAATTTCCATCAACAGATGAATGGATAAAGATGTGGTACATTTATACAATGAAATACTACTCAGCTACAAGAAAGAATGAAATAATGCCATATTCAACAACATGGATGGACCTGGAGATTATTACACTAAGTGAAGTAAGTCGGAAAGAGAAAGAAAAATATCTTATGATGTTACACATATATGTGGAATCTAAAACATGACAAATGAACTTATCTATGAAACAGAAACAAATGCACAGACATAGAAAAACCTGTCATTGCAGGAGGTGGGGGATTAGGGGGTTGGGGGAGGGGCATGGATTGGGAGTTGGGGTTAGTAGCTGCAAACTATTACATTGAGAATGGATAAACAACAAGGTCCTACTGTATAGAACTGAGAACTATATTCAGTATCCTGTGATAAACTATAATGGTAAAAAATATAGAAAAGAATGTATTTATATGTAGAACTGAATCACTTTGCTGTATAATAGAAATCAACACAACATTGTAAATCAACTATACTTCAATAATGTATTGTGAAATACAATACATTTCACAATATGTATTGTGAAAACAATATTTTTATGTGTGGATATGTTTATTTTCCAATTAACTGGTCTACTCTATTTGTATAATTTTCTATTCCCACCACATGCATCAACTCTAATGAAAGTCAAAAATCTAGATTAAAGAAAACTTTGAGTTTCTTCCTTAATTCTTTTAAAATAAATTTCCTATTATATTTAATTTTCTTATTCAAATAGGTCTAATTGTCATACCATAAGCTTTTACTATAAAAGATAATTATGGTATATGGTATATATTATATGGTATATGCTAGGGTATTTTTTACATTAAAAAAAGGGTTTTTAGCCAATCTTTAAGTAAAAAAAAAAAAAAAAAAAAACTTATGCACAGACACAGAACTCAAGCTGTTTTCTTTTATTTTCATAAATTTTATAAACACATAGGCAACCTATATATTTTGGTTAAATGGCATGTTAAGTCAGAAAAGAATTTAAGAGATTCAGTAGAGCAAATTTAAGCAAAAATTGTAAGTAGATTTTATTAATTTTATTTACAACGTATTTTTGATCATGTTGAATAACAAAATTACTAAAATAAAAAAATTTGAATTAAAATATGGCCTATGACAAATTTTACACAAGGCATTCAAAACAATATTTTCATTCTAAATCATATTTTTAAGTTCAACTAGATATTTAGCAATAAAAATTACTATGCTGCTACTGCTAAGTCACTTCACTCGTGTCCAACTCTGTGTGACCCCATAGACGGCAGCCCACCAGGCTCCCATCCCTGGGATTCTCCAGGCAAGAACACTGGAGTGGGTTGCCATTTCCTTCTCCAATGCATGAAAGTGAAAAGTGAAAGTGAAGTCACTCAGTTGTGTCCGACTCTTCGCAACCCCACGGACTGCAGCCTACTAGGCTCCTCTGTTCATGGGATTTTCCAGGCAAAGTACTGGAGTGGGGTGCTATTGCCTTCTCCAAAAATTACTGTACATATAGTAATTATATGTAAACATATGTAATATATATACTTATAGGCTTTCCTAGTTTTAAAGTTATGATTTTGAAACTAAAAATAAAAATGAAATATACCTCTTAATATGAGTTCTGAGTTTTCATTTCCTCTACAAACAGTAAAAAGGTTGGCTTAAAATACAACATTCAGAAAACTAAGACCATGGCGTTTGGTCCCATCACTTCATGGCAAATAGATGGGGAAACAATGGAAACAGTGACAGACTTTATTTTCTTGGGCTCCAACATTACTGCAGATGGTGACTGCAGCCATGAAGTTAAAAGACTTGCTCCTTGGAAGAAAAGCTATGACCAACCTAGACAGCATATTAAAAAGCAGAGACTTGGCCAACAAAGGTCCATCTAATCAAAGCTATGGCTTTTCCGGTAGTCATGTATGAATGTGAGTTGGACTATAAAGAAAGTTGAGCACCTAAGAACCGATGATTTTGAAATGTGGTGTTGGCGAAGACTCTTGAGAGTCCCTTGGAGTGCAAGGAAATCCAAACAGTCAATCCTAAAGGAAATCAGTCCTGAATATTCATGGAAGGACTGATGCTGAAGCTGAAGCTCCAATACTTTGGCCACCTGATTCGAAGAACTGACTAATTGGAAAAGACCCTGATGCTGGGAAAGATTGAAAGCAGGAGGAGAAAGGGATGATAGAGGATGAGATGATTGGATGGTATTACCGACTCAATGAGTTTGAGCAAGCTTTGGGAGTTGGTGATGGACAGGGAAGCCTGGGATGCTGCAGTCCATGGGGTTGCAAAGAGTTGGACACAACTGAGCGACTGAACTGAACAAACACTCAACTGGGGTCACATTTGACTGAACACATACAGATTTCAACTTTGCTGATTTTTGTCCTTGCTCAGGATGCTTACCAAACAAACAAAAAGTAAACTCACTTACTCATAAAGATGTGGGAAACTGCAGCAAAATGTTTATTGGTTTCCTACTAATGGAAAGATAGGCTTCCAAACTTTTTTCAGAGACTCGTGGAATCTTATCATGAGTAAACGGCCACTCAGCAGCTCACAAAGTTCTTCCTCTTTGCTGAAGTCAAAGCTCTTCCGCTGGACAGAAGATTTAGATAAACGGTGTTCCCAGTCATTCAGTTGTGTTGAAAAACAGTCGGGGTGGGGGAATTCTCTTCAATTTCGTTATGCGGTTCCTTCAGGTGATTTTCAATAAGACTTAGGATATTCTGGTATTCTTCTTTGTCAAAACCAAGCAGCTTGGAAACACTTCAACATTTCCTTTGGCAGCCTGATTTTTCCAAAGACTCATTTTCCTTTTAAAACTGTCAGGTTGGTTTACAACCAAGCCTATGGTCACTGGGAGGCAAAGCATTTTCTACAGGGCACTGTGGTTTCTTGTTCTAAAGGCTCAGGTGATGAAAAGTGTCTGACAGTAGCCTAGTTTCTATAGACCTGCCACATCCTCAAAATACTCACTAAAACCTGACTTACTCTTTCTTGAAGGTGGTTTCTGCAATTCAACTTTTAACTTAAACACCCTACTGAAAACTCTTCTCTGGCTAAGCCACCAAATTTCTGCATGCTGTACAAGATTTATATACACTTGGTCCAGGTTTTCACACACTTCCTAAATGCTCTCGAGTAAACTTATCTGTGTGTCTTTTTTCAAAAAATTTTGCAACATTCTTAAGAAATATTTAACTTCCTTTCTAAGAATTTTTGATATTAGCACCTCTCCATGAAAAAAAAAAAAGTGATAAAAGTGATTTTTTTTTTTGCAGGAGAAGTGAAAACCCCTCATGAATCTAATCATGGATTCTGACACACACCTTTATTTTCAGATATGAAAATCACATTTTAATATATCTTGGTCATTATTTATTTCACTGGTTTTTCATACCAGGAACTATTTTATTGAATTTAACTATGATTTACAAATCTTGAAAATGCAAAACATGTCCTGGGAATATCTGTTCACTTGTCAACCTGAATATAGAAGTTTTTTGCATAAATCTCTTCAGCATATGTTACATGGTATCAGTATATCACTTTATTATACTATTTGATCATGAAATCCTTTCGTCTATTGTACTAACATACTTCCTAGTATTTTATTCACTATATTTGCACGTGGAGCATTACTGGTTACTTACCAAATGAGTGACTTTTCATTTTCTGAGATTTTGTAACCTTTTCATTGTTCTTTCCTTCCTTCTTTCCACCCTTCCCCTCTCCCTCCCTCTCTCTTCCTGTTTTTCTTTCTCTCTCTCTTTTCTTTCTTCCTTTCTTTTTTAACTTAATTCAGTTTTAATATGGAGAAGGCAATGGCACCCCACTCCAGTACTCTTGCCTGGAAAATCCCATGGACAGAGGAGCCTGGTAGGCTGCAGTCCATGGGGTCACTAAGAGTCAGACATGACTGAGCGACTTCACTTTCACTTTCCACTTTCATGCTTTGGAGAAGGAAATGGCAACCCACTCCAGTGTTCTTGCCTGGAGAATCCCAGGGATGGGGGAGCCTGTTGGGCTGCCTTCTATGGGGTCACACAGAGTCAGACACAACTGAAGCAACTTAGCAGCAACAGCAGCAGCAGTTTTCATATGAGAGTACAATTAGTTGTTTAAAATAACCAGCACTTTTACAGAGTTTTACAAATAACTCTGATTTGTATTTAAAGTCTTTTCAACGTGGTTTTTGGAGACATTGCTTAATTTACAAGTTGTTTGCCACAGGCACTGAACAATTACCAGCCTATGTAAAAACAACTGGGAATTTCTTTTTTTTTTAAACTGTATAAGACTACTCCTTAGATCTTGTCTTAGACTCTTTATCTTCTACCTCTTCTTCAAAAATCAGCACTATTAAGCAAGCTTGCAAAACACAAATGCTAGTAAAATGTCAAAGATTTACATCTATGCAATCATGTAGTCATTATGTAAGAATATATAATGTAACCTATACATTTCATATTTTGCAGTATTTCAAACAAAATCAAGGTTGTAGGGCAGCAGCTGAGTCATGATGAATGATACTAAAATTTTTTTCTTTAGAATGAAATTGTCCCATACTTTCTCTTATGCTACCTTTTCATGGAATTCTCTTGATCTGATTCTGCAAATCCTCTGGTAAGAAAAATATACACAAATCCTCCCCTCTATCAAAAAGAAACTGAGGAGTTTCTTCCTGAGGAAGAAGCATGAGCTCAAGCCTAGTGGATAAATGAGGTAAAATTAAAAAAATAATAGGGCTTCTCTGGTAGCTCAGCTGGTAAAGAATCTACCTGTAATGCAGGAGACCCTGGATGATTCCTGGGTTGGGAAGAACCCCTGGAGAAGGGATAGGCTACCCACTCCAGTATTCTTGGGCTTCCCTGGTAGTTGAGATAGTAAAGAATTCACTTCCAATGTGGGAGACCTGGCTTTGATCCCTGTGTGGGAAAAATCTCCTGGAGAAGGGAATGGCTACCCACTCCAGTATTCTTGCCTGGAGAACTCCGTGGAAAATGGAGCCTGCTGGGCTACAATCCATGGGGATGCAAAGAGTTGGACACAACTGAGCGACTTTTACTCACTCACTGACTCACTCGAGGCATGGGAGAGAGTGGTTTAAATACATTAAGTTGGGAGGAAAGCAGAACCCGAGACCCACAAGTTTACTGGCACAGATGGCAGCAGAAGTTGCATGATGCTTGAAGCTGAAGTTGTCTGGCCATTTCCAAATTGTGACAGAGTATGTCACTCTCTCGGCAATTTAGTTCTGTAGTGTGATTTTGCAAGTCATTTTGGATAACTTTCGAGTCCATTTCTTTAGTTCTCTGAACAATTCTTTAACCTATGCGAATCTGCACCCACTCCCTTTGTGTTTATTTTGTACAGTAAAAATACAAGTTTTTTTGTGTTAAAACTAGTTACATTCATTTCACTGCAACAAACAATTCTGAACCAACAAGTGGCCTTTTTTTTTTTTTTTTTACTTGATCTCTCTCCCTTGGACTCAAGGACAGAGTTGAACAGCTGTGACCATAACCATACAGGATACAAATGGACATGTGATCTGACTCATGTTTTAAAAAGATTACTCTTTTAGACATTATGGAGTTAAATGTAGAAGAAGGAAAACTAGTGAGCAGGGGTCATAATATTCCAATATACATAACCCACCTTGTTAACTTTAAAAATCAAGTAATTATTTAACATAGGTAAGCATAGGAGTGGTCTACCTGAAATAGAAAAGTATATTTTACCATTTTATGTTTAAAATTTTGGTGTATTAAAAAAAATCATATACAATATATTTTTACATTACCTATAGTTAGCATCTCTAGTGTCTTATTTTCCTAAAGAAAAATTTTTAGTTTCTATTATATTTTCACTTTGAACAAGTCTTTAACATTATACAAATGTTCTGGCTATTTTCATGAAAATTACTTTTGCTGTATCTGAATATTTCTTAGGCTAATCTTAACTTTTAAGCTCCATTTCAACTAAAATTTTTCTTATCTGAATCATTGAACTTATAGTAAATTATCCTCTTCTCACATTGTTAAAGTGAAATTATACATCTTTTTAAAAACCAATCCTAACAGAGATTTGAAAAATGCACACAATTAACATTAAATTAACTTAATATTGTGACCTATTCATACTGCTGCTGCTGCTGCTAAGTCGCTTCAGTCGTGTCCGACCCCACAGACGGCAGCCCACCAGGCTCCAAATATTTATTGGGTACTAACTTTGTGACAGATACTATTCAATGCACTAACTTGAAATGAATGATGAACAAACCTGTCTTTTCCTCATACAAGGCTATAAGATAGAGAGAGAGCCAAGAATAAATAAGCAAGTAATCAAACAAAAATAAATCAATTACAAACTATAAAAAAGACATAAAAGGAAACAAGCTACTAAGATAAAAATAATCAGTCTTATGGACTCTGTGGGAGAGGGAGAGGGTGGGGAGATTTGGGAGAATGGCATTGAAACATGTATAATATCATGTATGAAATGAGTTGCCAGTCCAGGTTCGATGCACGATACTGGATGCTTGGGGCTGGTGCGCTGGGACGACCCAGAGGGAGGGTATGGGGAGGGAGAAGGGAGGAGGGTTCAGGATGGGGAACACAGGTATACCTGTGGTGGATTCATTTCAATATTTGGCAAAACTAATACAATATTGTAAAGTTTAAAAATAAAATAAAATTAAAAAAAATAATGGAGACCTATTTTAGTTTGGATGATAAAAGGATTTTCTAGAGAAAAATATTGAAATTAAAATCTAAAAATAATAGGCAGCCAATTTTGCAAGGAACAGAAGGAAATCTATGATAGACAGTAGGGAGAGCACAGTTAAAGCCCCTAAGATAAGACTATCTGTTGTGTATTTGAGGAACTTAAAAGCCAGCTTTGCAGGAGCATACCCATGAAAGAACAGAGTGAAGGAGATGACCCTAATCCCACCGAACAAATAATGTCTGCAGTCCCTCATGCACAGGGGCACGTTACACAATTCCAACAAATTCTGTGAAGAAGACAGAATATTTAGGAAAGCTTTATAAAGATGACTGAAATCAAGTATTTTCCCAGTTAAATCAAAAGGCTTGAATTATTTGGTATCAATCAAATGTTTAATTTTTCTTTCTGTAGGCAAAGCTACAGAACGTAAGAAATAAGACTTTTCATTAGCTACATCATCCCAATTTACATGCTTCATAGCAAGAAATCTGTTTCTGTGTGTGCTTTGATCTTGCCATTTTATTTCATCTTACTAAACTACTTATAAAGTCTTATTAAATAGAAGCCTTGGGAAGTATGTATAAAATCCATTTCCATTTTTATCCTATTAACGGGGTCTTTTTCATTGAAAAAAATCCCTAAGGTTGCTCTCATTTGTATGCAGTTTGAAGATACAGTTAAATGCCTGAAAAGACACATTTTATTTATTTTTACTTTGTTCATAGCCAAAAAGTTAATAGTTTTTTTGAAAATGTATTTTCCTTAGGTAACAAAATAGTTTGTATTTCTACCATAAAATAATCTAATTGTGATGTATGAATGTATGTTTTCCAATAAGAGTAATTTGGAAATCCTTTTATTATATAAAAATATATCCTATAGGGATGTATTTCTATTTTAGAATACAAAGTGAGAAACAAACATTTGTAGCCACATCATAAAGAATTTATAATTCATAAACCAATTTATCAACATATAATAGCTTTCTGACTCTTTTCTAGCAATCTCATATTCTGTATTTTATTATGTGCTCAGTTGCTTCCTACTCTTTGTAACTCCAAGAATCATAGCCTGCCAGGCTCCTCTCTCCATGGTATTTCCCAGGCAAGAATACTGGGGTGGGTTGCCATTTCCTTCTCCAGGGAAATCTTGCTGACCCAGGGATCGAACCCAAGTTCCCTGTGTCTCCTGCATTGCAGGCTGATTCTTTATCTGGAACCACCAGGAAAGCCCATGTCTTATCATTAAAAACATAGACAAGTTGATCTATTTTGTCTAAATATCATACTTTAACAGTAACATAAATTATGAATTCAAGTTCAGACTTGGGTAATTCAAAATCTCTTACTATAATATGTCTTTTGAAGAAGAAAACATTTTTATAGGAAACACCATCAAGCAACTCAGAAACAAACAAGCTGAAGGAGGCATTTTGCAGCTCTTTCACTATAAACTGAAATCATTCTGGTAGATGAAATACACTACTATGTTTTTAAATATTTATTTTATTTGTTACCAAATATAACAGCACAGTGTGACAAAGCTTGCACTCAGTTCAAGGGCCAGCCCCCCCGTCACAAACCAATACTTACTGAGAAAGTGTAGTGTATTGAAATAGGTCAGAATAATAGCACTGGCTCAGTCTGTGGCCATGGAGACGAAATAGTATTATTCTTATAATTTATCCAGTGGCACATGTCAAAATTAAAACCCATAAACCTTGGCCCTAACTTATATCCTGACAAAATGGGGAGAGTGTCTCTCCTATAACATGAGAGTGATATGATCATATGTATCAATAAAGAAGATCATTGGGACATCAGAATAAAATCAGATGGGGTGATACATGAAGGAAGTATTCTATTGGGAAAGCTACTGCAATAATTTGGGTGTGGATGATGGTGCATGAATTAAAAGTTGTAGAAGTGGAGCTTAAGAGAAGCAAGAGATAGCAAAGATGATTGCATTGGTATAAAGATGAGAGGAATTTCACTGTGAATAAGAAAGAAATTGCTTAAGAATATGAAACATTAGATATGTGCTGTTCACTAGCAATCATATGTAATTTATTGAACATGTACAATCTGAATAGTTTAAATTGAGATGTTTTATGTGCAAAACACATCAGATTTTCAAAATTTGGTAAGAAAAATAAATGCAAAATATCTTACTAATAGCGTTCTATTGATAACATAGCCACACACACCACATAGCTTTCTATTGACAACATGGGCTTCCCAAGTGGCTCAGATGGTAAAAACTCTGCTTGCAGTACAGGAGACCTAGGCTGAATCCCTGGGTTGAAAGATCACCTAGAGAAGGGACTGGCTACCCACTCCAGTATTCTTTCTGGAGAATTCCATGAACAGAGGAGCCTGGCAGGCAATAGTCCATGGAGTCGCAGAGTTGAACATGACTAAGCAACTAACACTTTCAGTACTCAAGAAGTCAGTGAATAATGAAATGGTTGCCAACCTATAGAGTAATTTATTAATTTTTATTATATTATCTTTAGGTTTTTTCTTTGCTTGGAGTCTCGGCTCTAAATTAATAAACATATTTCCTGAAAAATCGTTCTCTGAATTCTCTGAAAGAGCATTCTTACAACCTGGGCTGAACCAATGGTAAATTTTTAAAGCCAACTTTGTGCTCAGTCGCTCCGTCATGTCCTACTCTTTGCTACCTCATGGACTGCACCACATCAGGCTCTTCTGTCCATAGGATTTCCCAGGCAAGAATACTGGAATGGGTTGCCATTCTTCCCGAGGGGATCTTTCTGACCCAGGGATCAAACCTGAGTCTTCTGTGGTTCCTGCATTGGCAGGCAGATTCTTTACCACTGAGTTACCTAAAGCCATCCTCAGTTAAAAGTAACTGTTTGCAACTCACAATTGGCAAGGTTTTGTTATGACATACATTACATAACTTGTTTGAGAGAATGGCCAAAGTTGCTTTTCACAAAAATAAGTGAACATTTTCTTTTGGCTTTGTTTTAAAAATTAGTCACAGTGGGAATCAATTTGTATTTAAAATGCACTAAAACATCAAAGATTTCAAATTTTGCATATAGAGTGCATGACCTATAAAACACTGAACTCAGTTGAATGTAAAGTAGTTATAAATCAGGTGGAAAACATAGCTGCACACATTGCTTCTCTTTTATGTATTCACACTGTTAATTTGGGTAAGAGGACTAAGATCACTTAATACTTTTTTCATGGCATGTGAAATGTGATATATTTAATGTTTCATTACAAATAGGATTATATTATGTGCCTGATTGCCTGCAGGGATTTTTCTTAAGCCAGAAAACATAATTTAATACTACCATGTGATTTTTAAAAAATGAGTCTAAAAGAGTTCATAGTGAATTCATGATACTTACCAAAAAACTGCTCTATTCAACAACTTATTAAATGTTTCCTTAGAATGCACGATAAATCATTCATGAATTCTTCTTACCTACAGTCCAGAAGATATCAGAATTTCGGTCTCTAAACTATCCCCTTCGCTTCCCAATGTCCTCTTCCAAACTCAACAACAAAAAATGTCAAAAGGCGTTTTTCCACTGCTGCAGTATAAAGAAGAAAACACAACTGCAGTCACTATCATTCCCTGACTATCAGTCAGGCTATGTTGCCTTTACAAAGAATAGAATGACGATGAGTCAGAAAGAGCAGCCGAGGCCAGGAGCAGAGGGTCACTCAGTTACACTTCCAGGTGCATACTTTGCTCTTCTATATTTTTTCTTTCCTTTGGGAAATTTCTCTTTGGGTGATGTGTACTCTGTGTTTATCATCAGCACCCAAGTACACTCCTGCTGGTATGGAGGAAAATTTGGCATGTATAAGCATATTGAGGGTTTATTTACAGTATGATTGACTCTGAGAAGGTGAAGGAGGATTTGAATATAATATTAACTTAAGGAATAGAATCTTTAAGATAACATAGGAATAGAAAACAGATTTCTATTTTAATAGGCCATCGATATATTACCGGGGAAACATGCTATGATGTGCAACATATGTTTAATGCCATTTTTAAACAAGATGTTTAGAAAATTCTGTTTTGTTTTTTTTTTAATTTAGCTTCTTACTGATTATACATTGATATTCTATATGTGCTAGGCTTTGTGCTAGGCAATGAGAAATATAGAAGTAAATTAAATAGTTCTTGCAATTGTGGACTTTAAAGTGTTTTTGTGAAATGTATATGTATATGCATACATATATACATATTTAAGAAGTCATATTGAAAATATGCTTGCAACTGTGATAAATGTACATAAGGAAAAGCTCAGAGGACTAAGAGGCCATATATCAGGAAACATGATAAAGAATATCAATATTGCTATGTAATTATATATATATTAGTGGCAAAACAGAAGGAATTAGCAGGGTATGACTAATGACTACTGTTTATAAATTGCCCCCGATTCTAAGGAATCTTTCTTGTAAGAATGAAAAGTCAGAATTTATTTTTAAAAAAAAAAAATATTTGTTTGTAGATCTTGCTGGCTTGTTTCCTAAATTTTGTTTAATGATTCAGAAAAATAAAAAAAAATATTGAAAAATAAACTCCCTAGTGCCTAAAATGAGAGAAAGAGTTGCAATTTCTTTGCAACCCCATGGACTGTAGCCTACCAGGCTCCTCTGTCCATGGGATTTTCCAGGCAAGAGTGCTGGAGTGGATTGCCATTTCCTTTTCCAGGGGATCTTCCCAACCCAGGAATTGAACCCGGGTCTCCCACATTGCAGGCAGACGCTTTACCGTCTGAGCCACCAGGGAAGCCCATAATTTAATTTAGCTTAAATTAAATGCAGGGATTATAATTGAGGAACTTCTATTAATGATAATGAAGTGGTTATGCAAACTTTACCAGCAATAACTATAAAATCTGTACCAAGAAAGAAAACATTTAAAGATAATAAAAAGTGTCCCAAGTCAGACTGATAACAGAGGAGAATTTGTTCCTGAATAAAACCTATAACTGGAAGGGGTAAACTAACACAAAATATTCATATAAAGATCTATGTACAAATATTCATAATAGCATAGTAAACTAGACTGGAAACAGCCAAATGTTTATCAACAATTGTTATAGGTCGCTCAATTCAGTAATACTCAACAATAAAACAGAATGAATACACAAGGATAAATGTTGTATTATTATGCTGAGTGAAAGGATCAAGACACAAGACTGTATACTATAATACCATTCATATGATATTCCAAACTATATAAACCAGTCAACATTAGAGATAGCAGATGAGGGTTGCATGCAGTTGGGTGGGAGGAACAGTTCACTACAATAAGGAATGGAAGAATCTATAAGTGATGAAAATGGCTTGTGTGTTGATTTTGCTGATGCTTACACGTGTACACATTTTCCAAAACTCGTTGAACTATGCATGTAAAATGTGTTCTGTAATATGTTCACATGTTTTCCTTAATAATGATGATTTAAAAAGACAAGATGAAAAGAATTATAGACAGAATGGACTTCCACTTCTAAAACAAGATGCTGTAAAAGTGACTGCATTGAGTTCCCTGCCTAAAACAACTAAGAAAATGAACAAAATACATAAAGCAACAACTCAAGTTACGGAACATCAGACAACAAGAGACAATGATCATTGTTCCCAAGTAACAAAATTGCACCCACATACTAAGTTTAATAATATTTATGGGAATACGAAAACCAGAATCTGACAAAGTAAAATTCACAGTTTCAAACATTCAAAAAAATTTTATCAGACATAAAGAAACATGAAAATACAGGCATTGAATACCAATAAAAATCAATCAAATTTAAAATAACACAGCTGATAGAAATGGTTGACAAGCACATTAAAATAATTATGTTTCAAAAGTTTAAGAAGTTAAAGACTGAGGATGCTAAGAGGAAACATTTAAGGTAAACTACAATATTTGACAGAATGTGGTCCACTGGAGAAGGGAATGGCAAACCACTTCAGTATTCTTGCCTTGAGAACCCCGTGAACAGTATGAAAAGGCAAAATAAGATAGTGAAAGAGGAACTCCCCAGGTTAGTAGCTGCCCAATATGTTACAGGAGATCAGTGGAGAAATAACTCCAGAAAGAATGAAGGGATGGAGCCAAAGCAAAAACAGTACCCAGTTGTGGATGTGACTGGTGATAGAAGCAAGGTCCAATGCTGTAAGAGCAATACTGCATAGGAACCTGGAATGTCAGGTTCATGAATCAAGGCAAATTGGAAGTGCTCAAACAGAGGTGGCAAGAATGAATGTTGACATTCTAGGAATCAGTGAACTAAAATGAACTGGAATGGGTGAATTTAACTCAGATGACCATTACATCTACTACTGTGGGCAGGAATCCCTCAGAAGAAATGGAGTAGCCATCATGGTCAACAAAAGAGTTCGAAATGCAGTACATGGATGCAATCTCAAAAACGACAGAATGATCTCTGTTTGTTTCCAAGGCAAACCATTCAATATCATGGTGATCCAAGCCTATGCCCCAACCAGTAATGCTAAAGAAGCTGAAGTTGAAAACTTCTATGAAGACCTACAAGACCTTTAAGAACTAACACCCAAAAAAGATGTCCTTTTCATTATAGGGGACTGGAATGCAAAAGTAGGAAGTCGAGAAACACCTGGAGTAACAGGCAAATTTGGCTTGGAATATGGAATGAAGCAGGGCAAAGGCTAATAGAGTTTTTCCAAGAGAACACACTGGTCATAGCAAACACCCTCTTCCAACAACACAAGAGAAGACTCTACACATGGACATCACCAGATGGTCAACACAGAAATCAGATTGATCATATTCTTTGCAGCCAAAGATGGAGAAGCTCTATACAGTCAGCAAAAACAAGACCAGGAGATGACTGTGGCTCAGATCATGAACTCCTTATTGCCAAATTCAGACTTAAATTCAAGAAAGTGGGGAAAACCACTAGACCATTCAGGTATGACCTAAATCAAATCCTTTATGATTATACAGTGGAAGTGAGAAATAGATTTAATGGACTAGATCTGATAGACAGAGTACCTGATGAACTATGGAATGAGGTTTGTGACCTTGTACAGGAGACAGGGATCAAGAACATTCCCATGGAAAAGAAATGCAAAAATGCAAAATAGGTGTCTGAGGAGGCCTTACAAATAGCTGTGAAAAGAAGAGAAGTGAAAAGCAAAGGAAAAAAGGAAAGATATAAGCATCTGAATGCAGAGTTCCAAAGAATAACAACGAAAGATAAGAAAGCCTTCCTTAGTGATCAATGCAAGGAAATAGAGGAAAACAACAGAATGGGGACTAGAGATCTCTTCAAGAATATTAGAGATACCAAGGGAACATTTCATGCAAAGATGGCTCGATAAAGGACAGAAATGGTATGGACCTAACAGAAGCAGAAGATATTAAGAAGAGGTGGCAAGAATACACAGAAGAACTGTACAAAAAAGATCTTCACAACCCAGATAATCATGATGGTGTGATCACTCACCTAGAGCCAGACATCCTAGAATGTGAAGTCAAGTGGGCCTTAGAAAGCATCACTACGAACAAAGCTAGTGGAGGTGATGGAATTCCAGTTGAGCTATTTCAAATCCTGAAAGATGATGCTGTGAAAGTTCTGCACTCAATATGCCAGCAAATTTGGAGAACTCAGGAAGCAAGAGTTGGAATTGGACATGGAACAACAGACTGGTTCCAAATAGGAAAAGGAGTACATCAAGGTTGTATATTGCCACCCTGCTTATTCAACTTATATGCAGAGTACATCACAAGAAATGCTGGGCCGGAAGAAGCACAAGCTGGAATCAAGATTGCCGGGAGAAATACCAATAAGCTCAGATATGCAGATGACACCACGCTTATGGCAGAAAGTGAAGAGGAACTAAAGAGCCTCTTGATGAAAGTGAAAGAGGAGAGTGAAAAAGTTGGCTTAAAGCTCAACATTCAGAAAACAAAGATCATGGCATCTGGTCCCATCACTTCATGGGAAATAGATGGGAAAACAGTGGAAACAATGGCTGACTTTATTTTGGGGGCTCCAAAATCACTGCAGACGGTGACTGTAGCCATGAAAATAAAAGACGCTTACTCCTTGGAAGGACAGTTATGACCAACCTGGACAGCATATTAAAAAGCAGAGACATTACTTTGCCAACAAAGGTCTGTCTAGCCAAGGCTATCGTTTTTCCAGTGGTCATGTATGGATGTGAGAGTTGGACTATAAAGAAAGCTGAGCACTGAAGAATTGATGCTTTTGAACTGTGTTGTTGGAGAAGACTCTTGAGAGTCCCTTGGACTGCAAGGAGATTAAAATTCAATTTATTTGTCATTTATCCTGTGACATTGTCTCCACTCCCCTCCTCTACATCACTCACTGTACTGCCACTTGGATGTTTGCATATAATTCTATAGTTTCATTGAACAAATTCTGGATTCATTGCTTACTTGTGTTTCACTCAGAAGATGGTAATCTCCTTTTTTACAGTGTAATACTTAGCATATTTTAGGCACTCATTGCATATTTGTTGTACTGAATGTTTTAGAAATAATTAAACTGTGTAGAATTCAATTAGCCAGAGTGGTATTTGAACAAAAATAGTGCACAGCGAACCAGATTTCAGAAATGCAGATGGAGCCTAAATGAATGTCAGAGGTGCATTTAAAATATATATGGCAGCATTTGATAATTCAGAAGGTATTGTACCTAAGAAGTTGAACTTGAGTGACTGACCAAACCAATATAATGTGAGAACCAAGAAAATCAGAAAGAATTAGGTATGGAGGTAGAAGATGAATTCTGATCTGCTTGGGTATCTTTGAAAAGCAAGCTCAGCAATTAGTTTTTGGAAGAAAGTCACATTTTAATTTTTATGCTAGTTATAAAACAGCATTTGCCTAATTCATTTATCTGAACAATGCAATGGTTAAGGCACAGATTAAGAAACAAGTAAAATATTTTAAAATGAGGCAAATAAAATTTGAAAATATATAAACTTATACAAAAATGACATTTGTTTCCATCTGTTCTCTATTGGGAAACTGTTAAAAACTGCTAAGCCAAGGCTCCAGTTATGTGCATATGTATGTGTGTGTACTTTTAAGGCAGTAACAGAGCAGCATAATCCTTTGCATTATGTATTTGTCTTTTAAATTTTTCTTTATGCTTATTTAATGCATATGTTTTTATTCTTTGAATGATTAAACTTTTTATAGTAACTAAGATCATGTAAAACCTCAGACAGCACAAACATGAAGAAAGCTCTCAAAGCATACTGTGATATTTGCTAAAAGGTAATTTTCCCTTTTCTGTATTGTCTCCATACTCAGTAACACAATGGAACAGATAAGCATTACATGGCTGTCCTTGTCTTTTTGTGCAAACAGTTAAGACTAGAGAGGGGAGGATTTGCAACTAAAAACTTAGTGGGAATTCCTATCCATTCTTGA
This sequence comes from Bos indicus x Bos taurus, assembly GCF_003369695.1. Taxonomy (NCBI): domain Eukaryota; kingdom Metazoa; phylum Chordata; class Mammalia; order Artiodactyla; family Bovidae; genus Bos; species Bos indicus x Bos taurus. The sequence continues at coordinate 40,817,773 of NC_040092.1, forward strand.
TAATACATACACACACACAACAGAAGTGTGAACAGCATGCTGCTGCTAAGTCCCTTCAGTCGTGTCTGACTCTGTGCGACCCCATAGATGGCAGCCCACCAGGATCCCCCGTCCCTGGGATTCTCCAGGCAAGAACACTGGAGTGGGTTGCCATTTCCTCCTCCAATGTGTGAAAGTGAAGTCGCTTAGTTGTGTCCGACTTTTTGCGACCCCATGGACTGCATCCTACCAGGCTCCTCCATCCATGGGATTTTCCAGGCAACAGTACTAGAATGGGGTGCCATTGAACAGCATATCTGTCCAAAAATGAATTAGGAAGAAATAAAGAGTGAGAAGAAAGAAGAAAGAGGGAAGGAAGGAGGGAAAAACCAAGGAAGAGGAAAAAAAAGACTTGGGGAACATGGAAAAATCACATTTCTTATGACATATTACTATTTACTTTGTTAACTGTGTATTCTCTACATCTCTCTGTGGGCAGTTAAAGTTTAATCCCTTGAAGATATTCTGATAACCAGTGTAGAATGAGCAACTGACAGCTATACCATCCTAGAAGCAAGAGCTGGATATTTATATCCTAAACCCCATGGTGATGGACAGGGAGGCCTGGCGTGCTGCGATTCAAGGGGTCGCAAAGAGTCGGACATGACTGAGCAACTGATCTGATCTGATCTGATCTGAAACCCCATTAATCATTGGTCCAGGAGGGCCGATTCCCCATCAAATTCCCTTGCTCTCCCAGCTTTCCAAAGTCACAGAGAGAACCAGTGCTGGTGGCCAGAAAAAGCCCTTAGCAAGGAAATGCTAGTGATGGGAAGTGGAAAGCTCAGCACCCATGTGGTAAAGGTCAACTGAATATAGGCAGTGCACTGACTACATCTCTATAGAAGTTCTATAAATATATAAATGTATGTATGGGGTGGCAAGAGTTGGACATGAGGTTAGCAACTAAACCACCACCACCACCATGCGTGCTAGTGGCTTCAGTCTTGTTTGACTCTATGTGACCCTATGGACCGTAGCCCACCAGGCTCTTCCCTCCATGGGATTCTCCTGGCAAGAATATTGAGTGGATTGCTGTGCCCTCCTCCAGGGAATCGTTCCAACCCAGGGACTGAACTCGAGTCTCCTGCTCATTTCCTACATTGCAGATGGATTCCTTATTATTTAAAAGATAAATAATAAAATGTATTACCCACTCTTAAGAAGTGCATTTCCTGATGGTGGAAATATAAAAGTTCAATGTAAACTTGATGAATTCCTGAGTTTTCTGGCTGATTGATTACCTAAGTGGGACTATTAACATGTAAGGAATGTAAGATAATGGAAAGGGCAGTTTCCAATGTTAACTATAAGATCCACTAGTAACCAAACATCAGATCAGATCCAATCAGATCAGTCACTCAGTCATGTCCGACTCTTTGTGACCCCATGAATCGCAGCACGCCAGGCCTCCCTGTCCATCACCAACTCCCGGAGTTCACTCAGACTCACGTCCATTGAGTCAGTGATGCCATCCAGCCATCTCATCCTCTGTCCTCCTCCTCTCCTCCTGCCCCCAATCCCTCCCAGCATCAGAGTCTTTTCCAATGAGTCAACTCTTCACGTGAGGTGGCCAAAGTACTGGAGTTTCAGCTTCAGCATCATTCCCTCCAAAGAAATCCCAGGGCTGATCTCCTTCAGAATGGACTGGTTGGATCTCCTTGCAGTCCAAGGGACTCAAGAGTCTTCTCCAACACCACAGTTCAAAAGCATCGATTCTTCGGCGCTCAGCCTTCTTCACAGTCCAACTCTCACATCCATACATGACCACAGGAAAAATCATAGCCTTGACTAGACGAATCTTTGTTGGCAAAGTAATGTCTCTGCTTTTGAATATGCTATCTAGGTTCGTCATGACCTTCCTTCCAAGGAGCAGGCGTCTTTTAATTTCATGGCTGCAGTCACCATCTGTAGTGATTTTGCAGCCCAGAAAAATAAAGTCTGACATTGTTTCCACTGTTTCCCCATCTATTTCCCACGAAGTGGTGGGACTGGATGCCATGATCTTCGTTTTCTGAATGTTGAGCTTTAAGCCAACTTTTTCACTCTCCACTTTCACTTTCATCAAGAGGCTTTTGAGTTCCTCTTCACTTTCTGCCATAAGGGTGGTGTCATCTGCATATCTGAGGTTATTGATATTTCTCCTGGCAATCTTGATTCCAGCTTGTGCTTCTACCATTCCAGCGTTTCTCATGATGCATATAAGTTAAATAAACAGGGTGACAATATACAGCCTTGACGTACTCCTTTTCCTATTTGGAACCAGTCTGTTGTTCCATGTCCAGTTCTAACTGTTGCTTCCTGACCTGCATACAAATTTCTCAAGAGGCAGGTCAGGTGTTCTGGTATTCCCATCTCTTTCAGAATTTTCCACAGTTTATTGTGATCAACACAGTCAAAGGTTTTGGCATAGTCAATAAAGCAGAAATAGATGTTGTTCTGGAACTCTCTTGCTTTTTCCATGATCCAGCGGATGTTGGCAATTTGATTTCTGGTTCCTCTGCCTTTTCTAAAACCAGCTTGAACATAAGGAAGTTCACGGTTCACATATTGCTGAAGCCTGCCTTGGAGAATTTTGAGCATTACTTTACTAGCGTGTGAGATGAGTGCAATTGTGCGGTAGTTTGAGCATTCTTTGGCACTGCTTTTCTTTGGGATTGGAATGAAAACTGACCTTTTCCAGTCCTGTGGCCACTGCTGAGTTTTCCAAATTTGCTGGCATATTGAGTGCAGCACTTTCACAGCATCATCTTTCAGGATTTGGAATAGCTCAACTGGAATTCCATCACCTCCACTAGCTTTGTTTGTAGTGATGCTTTCTAAGGCCCACTTGACTTCACATTCCAGGATGTCTGGCTCTAGGTCAGTGATCACACCATCGTGATGATCTGGGTCATGAAGATCTTTTTTGTACAGTTCTTCTGTGTATTCTTGCCACCTCTTCTTAATATCTTCTGCTTCTGTTAGGTCCATACCATTTCTGTCCTGTATCGAGCTCATCTTTGCATGAAATATTCCTTTGGTATCTCTGATATTCTTGAAGAGATCCCTAGTCTTTCCCATTCTCTTGTTTTCCTCTATTTCTTTGCATTGATCGCTGAAGAAGGCTTTCTTATCTCTTCTTGCTATTCTTTGGAACTCTGCATTCAGATGCTTATATCTTTCCTTTTCTCCTTTGCTTTTCGCTTCTCTTCTTTTCACAGCTATTTGTAAGGCCTCCCCAGACAGCCATTTTGCTTTTTTGCATTTCTTTTCTATGGGAATGGTCTTGATCCCTGTCTCCTGTACAATGTCACCAACCTCATTCCATAGTTCATCAGGCACTCTATCTATCAGATCGAGGCCCTTAAATCTATTTCTCACTTCCACTGTATAAGGGATTTGATTTATGTCATACCTGAATGGTGTAGTGGTTTTCCCTACTTCCTTCAATTTAAGTCTGAATTTGGCAATAAGGAGTTCATGGTCTGAGCCACAGTCAGCTCCTGGTCTTGTTTTTGCTAACTATATAGACCTTCTCCATCTTTGGCTGAAAAGAATATGATCAATCTGATTTCGGTGTTGACCATCTGGTGATGTGCATGTATAGAGTCTTCTCTTGTGTTGTTGGAAGAGGGTGTTTGTTATGACCAGTGCATTTTCTTGGCAAAACTCTATCAGTCTTTGCCCTGCTTCATTCCATATTCCAAGGCCAAATTTGCCTGTTACTCCAGGTGTTTCTTGACTTCCTACTTTTTCATACCAGTCCCCTATAATGAAAAGGACATCTTTTTTGGGTGTTAGTTCTAAAAGGTCTTGTAGGTCTTCATAGAACCGTTCAACTTCAGCTTCTTCAGCATTACTGGTTGGGGCATAGACTTGGATTACTGTGATATTGAATGGTTTGCCTTGGAAATGAACAGAGATCATTCTGTCGTTTTTGAGGTTGCATCCAAGTACTGCATTTCGGACTCTTTTGTTGACCATGATGGCCACTCCATTTCTTCTGAGGGATTCCTGCCCACAGTAGTAGATATAATGGTCATCTGAGTTAAATTCACCCATTCCAGTCCATTTCAGTTAACATAGCTCCCTGTATACAAACCAGGTTCTGAAAATGTGACTTTATCCTTTCAGAAAATTTTGTGGGAAGATTGGAGAATTACACTTTTTAATCATTTTGTTATAATGATGCAATATGCTAGAGAAGAAGACCCAGCAATAGTAAAGGAGATGAGGGGAGATTGTGAGAAAGACAACTGCTGGAAAAAAGTAGTTAGACAGCAGAGACTGAGGAGGAGAGGAAACAAGGAGAAAGAGAAGATGGAGGAAGGAACAGTGGGGGAGGAGAAGTGGGAGGGCACTATGGTGAGGAAGGGGAAGGAGGAAGGAAAAGAACAGAAAAGAGCGCTGGGCAGAAGTAGAGAAGGAGGTGGAGAGGAGGAAGGTCAGCAATTGGGATAAAAAGGATGAATAGAAGGTGCAGATACATCCATGCAAACTCAGGGAGAATAGAACTTCAGGAAAACACAACAAAGGTAGAACCTCTAAGAAGAATGATCTTGACATCTTTGAAAAAACCTAAAGATCCAGTTTGGTGAGTGCCTTTAGGATAAGCAGATGACAACACCATGTAAGTCTTTAGCCCCTAAATACTGGAAAGCAGATAATATTGTCCTGAGTCTTTAAAAGGCAGTTTAAAAGTCTCTTTTCCATAACACTGACATTTTATTTAAGTTGCCCAGGTAATTCAATTTCAAAAGAGTTTATGAACCACAGTTTCAAAATACTTAAAAGAATTAGATGCATTTCAACCTGAAGCTCCAATGGCTAGCAATGACTCAGAATGACTCCAGCATTCAGCTGGCCACCCTCCTAATAGACACACAAACAAACACACAAAATGACTTTTTTTTGCGGGGGGGGGGGGGGGGGGGCGGGTAACTCCTTACTTTGCTTGTTATTTAAAATGTTTTCATTCAACAAATAGACATAGCAAGCACAACCATAAGCTTGTTAGTTTAAATTCAAGCCCTAACATCACTAGCAATCAGACCAAGGAAAGAGCTATCTAATCTTTCCAAACTCCAATAATCTAATCTGAAAAGCTGAAGTATTTATGTCATAGACTAGGTATGAAACTAATTGAAATTAGGGAATTTTGAAGATAATGCAAGGACATTTTCTTATCTCAGGGTTAGGGACATATTGGCCACTCTGCTATATATGTGTTAAGTAAATTAAAGGCAAATATATGATGCTGGTGATATTAGTGTCGATACATTCAATAAAATTATTATTAGTAAATGTTTATTGGCTCAGTCCCAGTTTCAAAAAGGGGTGATCAGTGAGTAAGAGGCAATTATTGAGAGAAATCCAATAAGCAAAGGATGGTAACGTTTGTTTTACAAGCTCATTTCTATTTTTTAAAGATTTCTTTTTAAAAAGTAGTTGTATTGAAAAACCTTTTATTGAGGTTTATAATTCACTTTCAGCAATAATAGAGGTAGATAACTCCTTTCAATGTTTCAGAAAGAAAAAAAAAAACCAAGATATGGAAAAAGGCAAATGTTTGGAATTTAACATAATTCCTATTGGCCCTGGTTTTGTTTGTTTGTCTTGTTGCTTTTTAAAAATATCTTATTTAGGGACAAAGAGAAGGTATGCATCAAGATACTTAGTTTTACTTCACCAGAGTAATCAAAACTTATGTATTTTTCATTTCACATGATTTCTTGTAACATATTCCCATGAAAATCATTAAGATAATTCTGTATATTTCCAGTGAAACAGGAAAGATTGTTAATTGGCCAGTGTTGATAGTTTATTTACATAAATCATGACCCCATTAACTAAATATTCTCTTCCTAAATGGCAGCAATTTTAGACCTGAATTATCTAAATAATTGACTCAATTTTTCATTTTAGCTTGCCATTGTACACACAACCTTTGACTTAAAGATGAATATGAGCTTTTGTAAATTTAGCTGACATTACCAAATTACTTATTTTCTTAGTGATATTTATCTAATTAGAGTCTTAATCTGAAATAACTTATTTTCCTTAACCCCACAGCAAGTCACTGCTGACTTTACGCTTTAAACTCCAAAATATACACCAGATATCAGTAAGATGTTGGCTGGCTTACTAAAACTCAGTTGGAAAATGTAACAAAGTTTTTTTCAAAAATAAAATAAGGTGCCAGACAATCATGATTTTTTCTTTCTTAATACACCAGAATTAAAGCAAATTTAAACAGCTTATTTTCAATGACATTTATGATTACTAGTTGGCTTATTACTTTAACACCATTGGTTCCTTGTTAGATCATATGAGCAAAAGCAAATGAAGAAAATTATGTTTTTATTTATTTATTTTCTAGAAGAACAAGCCATTTGACCACAGAATTTGCTTGCCTGTTTTCAATTGATTTTCTTAAGTGTTAGCCTTAATTTTTTTTTTTTTCCTTCTTCTTTCTTAGCTCCAGTGGTATGGGAGGGGAGTGTTCTTTCCTGCTGTTTTATGGCTGGCATTCCTACTGATTAGTCTGAGCAATAATACAAATAGAGTCCTATGATATGAACTTTTCCAGTCGATAAAAAATAGATTTGTAATTTTTACTTATCTGGAATTGGAGCTTGAGTTTCTGCTTTTTCTTCTCACCAATTTTCCCCTGAGTATAGATCCCTTGAAAATTATGTCATATTTGATTAATTGTATTAGTTTTGCATTTATGATGTGTGCAATAAATTTTACTTATATTTTTAAATTAGCTGACCTTATCTGGGTCTTTTTAAGTTGTTCATCTCTGGTGGTTTGTAGATCATCTATCAGTAGCAGAATTTCTAAAGGGGGTTGGAAATGTGCATATTTCTATCCCATCAGCCCCAGGCCTTGAATTTTGGGTTATGGTTGAGAGATTTTCACTTACAAAATTAATAAGTATCATGCATTTTGCATGCTTTCTCTCTCCCTAATATATATTTATATATGTGTGTATATAATTATATACATAAAACTAATATGAATATAATCTTATATATAACTTTTATTAATATATAAAATATATATTCTCTTATCTTATATATAATGGACTTCCCTGGTAGCTCAGCTGGTAAAGAATCTGCCTGCAATGCAGGAGACCTTGGTTTGATCCCTGGGTTGGGAAGATCCCCTGAAGAAGGGAAAGGTTACCCATTCTAGTAGTCTGGCCTGGAGAATTCCATGGACCATATAGTCCATGGGGTTGCAAAGAGTCAGACACGACTGAGTGACTTTCATTTTCTTATATATAATATATATACAACTATATATATTTACAGATATGTGACTTGTAGTTGAAGTATTACTTTGAATTTAATAAAAATTACATAAGCATTTCAGTAATGCTTGCCATTTTCAGTTAGCTTTATATTGATCAAGAAATCTGAAAGAATTTCTTGTAACCACTAAGTACTGATCTTCAAAACATGCATTGAAGGGCTAGTTGGAGTCTGTATTCGTTTCCTGGGGCTGTTGTAACAGAGTACTAATAACTTGATGGCTTAAAAAACAGAAGTGTATTCTTTTACAGTTTTGGAGGTAGAAGTACAAAGATCAAGGACTTATAATCTTGTCAACTGAAAGAAAGAATGTGCAGCTGTTTGTTTCAATTTTATTTGAGATCTCGCTGAGGACAAGAGCCCAGGAAATAGCCTCTTGGATTGTTCTGAGGAACTGACCTGCTCTCGAGAGATAGGTGGAGATGCCAGTATATATAAACCAGCATATATGATTTTGTCTAGTTAATACATGCAGTCAAGCATACATCTCAGTTAAAAAGTTACTGAGTTACTGCTAGACACAAGGAGCAGATATGTCAGTTGATGATTTTAGTGCTTTTGTATGCATGAGAAAATGCAAGAATCTAGAATCATTATTTATTTATTAATTTTTTTTTACTGAGATATCTCTAACCATCTAAGGGGACTGTTCTTCCAAAGCACCTGATACCTTATCCAGGGTTTCATCCTGAATTCCTTTTAGGGTGCACTGTCGGTCAATGATTAAAATGGCTAATGATTTAATTCTTATAAAAACAAAACAAAATGATGAGCTACATTCTTTGTTTCACAGTCTAATGTTTATGGACCCCCACAATTCCTATTGTGAAACCCTACCACCCAATATGATAGTATCACTTCTTTTGTAAAGTAATTAGGATAATATGAGGTCATGAGGGCAGGGCTCTTATGAATGGGACTAGTGCCCTTATCAGTGTCATGAGAGTTTGTGTCCTCTCTCTCCACCCCTTACAAGAATACAAGTCAATGGTCCTCAGCCCAGAAAAGAAACCACATCAAAATCTGTCCATGTCAGCACTCTGATTTTGAGCTTCCATCCTCCAGAACTGTGAGACATATCTGTTGTTTGTGAATATTAAGGGTTTAGCTAACCTACTCCCTAATAGTGCTACTTTGGCATTCATTTTGTGTAGCTAAGTAGCTGTAGGAGCATTGAGCTGTCACCAGCCCCTCCATCAAGTGCATGTCACAAGTGACTTACGCGTGACTCCCATAGAGTCATGAGTGTTTGTTCCTTATATGACGTCCTCAATGTACCTGGCAATAAACAGTCTCCCTTGTCTCTTAACTCCTTCCCCTTGTACTCCCTCTGTATTAAGATTCCCAAAAAGCTTAACAAAACTCTGCTCTTTTCAGTTCAAATTGACCAATTCAGGTTCAGCCTGGGAACCTCAAAGTACTCCACCCTTGGACCTCTCTTAAAAGCTACATGTTGCAGATCCTGCTGTTCACACTTCACCTGTAGCCTGGCTCCACCTCCCCATGTGGCCCCTCAAAGCCAGCCATGTACCTCCTCTAGGATTCCTGAGTAACAAACTCTTTCACTTTCCCTTGTGCTCTTTGCTGAACTGCACATCATCTGACACCTTAAGACTCGACTTAACAAATGCTAATTTAACAAAAATCACAACAATAAACCACTCAGTTTATGGAATTTTTGTTATAGCAGGTTGAACTGATCAAGGTGCAAGGTGTGAGCAGAACCATGCTCTCTCTGAAGTCTCTGTGGGAGAATTCCTCTATGCCTTTTCTAGCTTTTGGTCTTTTCCTTAAGTCCTTGATATTCCTTGGCTTGTGGATGTATCATTTCTATTTCTGTCTCTGTCTTCATGGTTTTCTACTTTGTGTGTTCAAATTTCCCTCTTCTTATAAAGCCTCAAGTCATTATATTGGAGTCCACTCTCATTCAGTATGATTTTATCTTCTACAAAGCTGCTATTTCCAAATCACATTTACAGGTACTAGAGGATTTGAATATATATTTGGGGGAGATGTTTGTCAATCCACAACTGTATGTGTATAAATCAAATCAAATTAAGGAAAGGGTGATATTTGTTATTTTTTTTTTAACATCTGTCTAGTGTTAAAGCAGATGAAGGTTTTTTGCTTTTTTTTTTTTCAAATATGAGGAATATATTTTTTTTAATTTCTATAATAGTTCTTTGCTGATATTTTCCTCTATTGATAGAAAGTTGGAACCTAAGGAAATAAAAGCAAACAAAAGTAGCAAGCAAATAATGCTCTCCATGGATTTGAAATTGAGTTTTAAAGATAAAGCATTCATACATAGAATAGTTAACAAAGCAAGCATAGCATCTAATGGTTACTAATAAAAGTGGGTGATAGAACACTTGGGAGTAGGTTGGAAGTAGGCAAGTAGAAGTGGTAGCACCCCACTGGGGGAGGAAAGTAAACAAATAGGTTTAATAAGGAACACAGTTTATTCTGAAAAACACGAGGGCACTCATATAGCTAGAATAATTCTGGTATGTGTAAGATATGTGTGAAAGCAGTACTAGGCTAATAAATTGTAATTAATTAATGAAAACCTTGAAAGCCAGATTAATGATTTGAGACTTTAACTAACAGCAAAATCTAATCCTTTCCCCAGCAAACTGGGACCACTGGCTTTTTTCACAAATGTGGTCCCAAGCCAGTCCGTTTTGTGATTTTTAATACTGGTTTTGGAAGGAATGATGCTAAAGCTGAAACTCCAGTACTTTGGCCACCTCATGCGAAGAGTTGATTCATTGGAAAAGACTCTGATGCTGGGAGGGATTGGGGGCAGGAGGAGAAGGGGACGACAGAGGATGAGATGGCTGGATGGCATCACTGACTCAGTGGACGTGAGTCTGAGTGAACTCCGGGAGTTGGTGATGGACAGGGAGGCCTGGCATGCTGTGATTCATGGGGTCGCAAAGAATCGGACACGACTGAGCGACTGAACTGAACTGAACCAGTGACTTCACTGACCAAATTGGTTGCTCCTGGTTTGTTTCTTAAAATTAGAACTTTAAGGACTTTCCTGGTGGGAAGAATCCATGCTTCTAATACAGGGAGTGCTGTTCAGTCCCTGGTTGTGGAACTAAGATCCTACATGCTGTGGCAAGGTCGAAACAAACAAGCTGGGACTTTAGTTAATTTTCTGGGACTCTATTTATATGTCTGATATCCCAGGTCTTCTTTAAGACCAAGAAGCTACATTGCTTTTGCTAGTGTCTCCCCTCAGAACGTTAGCTTTGATGTTAATCCAGAGCTTAAAGGCTATGTGGATCAAATTAGATGGCAAAAATGACCTGCAAGTCTAAATTTTATTTTTTATATGGCTTATTCCACATTTCTGTGTCCTATCTTTTCCGTGAGATATAATGCTGCATTGTCTTGGTCAAGAATACCAATCCACTGGTAATAGAATTTACATAAGAGAATTAATATTCTTTTAGCAATCTCCATACTTGTTCTGCCATAGTTTTCCAGTTCCCATTTCCTATAACCCACCAGAAAATGCCTTGCTTTTTCATATCTAACCAGCTTATATTGATAACCTCTTCCTATAGCCAATTTCAATAAGATTGATTGCATTTTCCATAAAATATTTAGAAATGGAAATGGAGCCTGTTTACTTAAGGATCAGAGACTTCTAAGAAAAGAAACCACTGAGAAACCACTCATATTCTTCATATTCTTACTCTTCAAACAGATGTGGGTGGATGACAGAGGGAATTTTAATCCCTTTCTTGAGTTGTGGCTAAACTTTCCCATGCCCAGTTTTCATTACTTGACTTGTTCACAGGGGAAGAGTTGAAACTGTGTTGGGTTTCAAAGCACTTCTGGACCAATAAACTATGTACTGCAGCACGCCATGCTCTGGGTGGAACTCAGCACTCTATGACACTGCCTCTCTCCAGTTCAACAGAAACAAGCTGCTTCTGACTGATTCAACTGTCACAGGGCTCTTAAATCTAAGCAAAATGATTTTCATTGACTTATTTACCATGAAAAACTTGATAGAAGAATGAGAGATACAGAATCAGTGAACCAAAGCTTTTGCTTAAGTGAAAAATGTCAAAATTCACAAATCTTTTATCTTGACACCTTTTTTGCCAATACAAAGTTAATTCTTAATTCTTTATACTTTTGATACAAATCCATCTACAGAAGAAATTTAACAAAGCATAATTTTTGTGTTTTTTTTAAGTATAAATGCATAAATACAGTTTGTCATTGGTTGAATTGTGTTCCCCCAAAATAGGTGGTGAAAGTCCTAACTTCTTGTTCTTATAAGGTAACCTCATTTGGAAATAGTCTTTTTGATGTAATCAAGCTAATCTGAGTCATTAGGGTGGTCTCTAACTAATATGACTGGTGACTTAATAAGAAGAGGGAAGTTGGAACATAGACTCAGGAAGCAGAATTCCATGTGAAGACTCAGCCAGCCATGTGACATGGAGGCAAATGCGAATAATACACATACAAGCCAGGGAATGGCAAAGATTGCCTGCAAATACCAGAAACTAAAAGAATTAAGAAGGTATTCTTCCTTCCAGATTTCAAAGGGAGTGTGGCCCTGATGACACCTTGATTTGAACTTTTAGCCTCCAAAATTATGAGACAATAGACATATATTGTTTTAAGCCACCCACTTTTTAGTACTTTGTTACTGAAACAGCTCTGGGTTTCCCCAGTGGCTCAGTAGTGGGAAAAGGAAAAAAAAAAAAAAAACATGTCTGCAATGCAGGAGACTCTGGAGACATGGGTTTGATCAGCTATAAGAAAATAAAAACATTATTCTTTTAAAATAAATTTTCAAAGTGCTGTCACTTCCTACTTTTCATTTACTCCAAGGTAAATTAATTTAAAATAGAAATAGTTTAAAAGTGGTAATATATTTGTGAAGTCCTGACATAAGACAGGCACTGGAAGCCACAGAATAGTTTTGAACAGGGATTGACATGATAAACATGGGTTTTAGATATATGTTTGAAACCACTGAGACTTTAAAAACAGATTAAGTAATACTAGCTACATTGGGAAAGGCATGGAAGGAAGGAGGGAAAAAGGAAGTAGCACACAAATGATGAAAAGAATGAAGAAATAAAGGAAGTTTCCCGAACACATAGTAATAAGATACTAAGCAAAGATAATGAAATTTGAAATAAGAATGCTATAAATGGACTTAAGAATGATTTTGAAAGAAGAACTGATAAAATTTATTCAGAAATTATACATGCTCATATTAATCTAGAAAATAAAAAAGGGCAAAGTTAACCATGGTATTCCAAATTTGCATGAGAAAAAAATGGTTCACTCGATAATGTATTGCAGGCATTTGCAGGCAGAAGATTATTTGGATGAGATAGATATAAAGGAGAAAGTAAAGATTATTTTTCGATATATGGGACTATATATCAAGCTGAAAGTGTCAACTAGATACTGAATTCAAAGTAGTTGCATGGACTTGGAAAACAGAGATATGACCCTTATGGCAGAAAGTGAAGAGGAACTAAAAAGCCTCTTGATGAAAGTGAAAGTGGAGAGTGAAAAAGTTGGCTTAAAGCTCAACATTCAGAAAACAAAGATCATGGCATCTGGTCCCATCATTTAATGGGAAATAGATGGGGAAACAATGGAAACAGTGTCAGACTTTATTTTTTTGGGCTCCCAAATCACTGCAGATGGTGACTGCAGCCATGAAATTAAAAGACGCTTACTCCTTGGAAGAAAAGTTATGACCCACCTAGATAGCATATTCAAAACAGAGACATTACTTTGCCAACAAAGGTTCGTCTAGTCAAGGCTATGGTTTTCCTTTGGTCATGTATGGATGTGAGAGTTGGACTATGAAGAAGGCTGAGTGCTGAAGAATTGATGCTTTTGAACTGTGGTGTTGGAGAAGACTCTTGAGAGTCCCTTGGACTGCAAGGAGATCCAACCAGTCCATTCTGAAGGAGATCATCCCTGGGATTTCTTCGGAAGGAATGATGCTAAAGCTGAAACTCCAGTACTTTGGCCACCTCATGTAAAGGGTTGACTCATTGGAAAAGACTCTGATGCTGGGAGGGATTGGGGGCAGGAGGAGAAGGGGATGACAGAGGATGAGGTGGCTGGATGGCATCACTGACTTGATGGACGTGAGTCTGGGTGAACTCCGGGAGTTGGTGATGGACAGGGAGGCCTGGCGTGCTGCGTTTCATGGGGTCGCAAAGAGTTGGACATGACTGAGCGACTGAACTGAACTGAAGTTGGGACAGGGGTGCAGTTAGTCACATGCAGCATGGCTCCTCCTGGCTTCTCCAATAATTTGCTCTGTCATTCTTAAACGGATTCCCACCAGGCTTTCAAAGTGGCTTTTAAAGTACCAGGCTTCACATCAAAATTCCAGGCAGGAGGAAGGGCAAAAAGGAAGAAACACAAGGGACACGCCAATTTTGTTATTAGTTAAAAGTTGTTGTTTTTTTTTTTCTCAGAAACCACCTCCATTCATACACCTACATATCACCCACCTTCAGAGAAGGAAGGGGAAAGCTAGGTGTCAGTGGGATGTGAGAGAGGAAACAGACACTGGGCCAGGAACTAGCAGTCTTTGCTGCTGGGACATCCCTGCCTGTTCAGTTTATTTAATTATTGAAATCTGATCTAATTCTGATTCCTCACCAGTGGATTAGCTCCAATGCTTTAAATATTTTCTTTTTCAGACATTTTAGAGAAAGCTTGTAGAATCAAGCTAGTAAATCACGGAATACAGTAATTTTTTGTCTAAACATTTGCTTGTTTATATGCCTTTGTGTATATTTCTGCTTTCTAAAGAGTGATATAAATAATTTTTGTCATCTGTTTTCAGTAGTCTGTATTTTTTTCTATTTTACATTAACATAGACAATTGAAAGTTGACTTTATCCTAAAAGTTGATTTTATCTTTTATCCTTAAAGAATTCATAAAGTTATTTCACCTTTGAATATGACATAATTCATTTTCTGCCATTCTACTTATCAACATACAACAAAAGGAGCAAAATAGTGACTTTTCAAAATGTACATATTTCAGTTGTTTTGCCCAGAATGTGAGAGTATACTATCCTAAATTATGTCAATTATAGTTAACTCTACAATTTCCCAATCTACAGAAGAAAACAATTTTCTTTTTTACACATATTCAAATAAAATATAACAATAGAGAAAAACCTCACAGATACGGAGAGCAAACTATTGGTTACCAGAAAGAAGGGGATGGGGAAGGAACAAACCGGGGTGGGGTGCAGATTCAGAGGTACAAATTTCAGGTATAAAATAAATAGGTAACAGGGATGTCAGGTGAAGCACAGGGAATATAGTTAATGTTTTACAACCATCTATGGTATATAATCTATAAAAATATTGAGTCATTATGCTGTTCACCTGAAAGTAGTATAATATTGTAAGTCAACTATACTTAAAAGAAAGAAAAGAGAATAGTTTATACATCATTCATTCCAAAAAACATTTCTTTAATTCTTTCTGAGTGCCAGACATCATGCTCAACTGTAAAGTTAGATAAAAACAAATTGAAAATCAACACTTTCCAAGGTGTTTGAGCCAAGGCAAGTTGTTTTATCTACAAGTCCAAATATGTATGTTCATTCATATCTCTATCTATCTATCATAATTGTTCATAATTTTCTTGTTGCAATGTACACATAGTGTAAAGATAGGACTGACAAAGCATGGAGGTTAAGGTTCTGACTGGTATTTATGCTAGCTAGTGCCTTCAAACTGTGGTCCTAGAGAAGATTCCTGAAAGTCCCTTGGACAGCAAGGAGATCAAGCCAGTCTATCTTAAGGGAAATCAACCTTGAATACTTGCTGGAAGGACTGATGCTGAAGCTGAAGCTCCAGTATTTTGATCATCTGATGTGAACAGTCAACTCACTGGAAAATTCCCTCCTGCTGGGAAAGGTTGAGGGCAGAAGGAGAAGAAGGTGTCAGAGGATGAGATGGCTGGATGGCACCATGGATTCAATGGACATGAACTTGGGCAAACTTCAGGAGATGGTGAGGGATAGAGAGGCCTGGCATGCTGCAGTCCATGGGGATGCAAAGAGCTGGACATGACTGGGCAACTGAACAACAATGACAAATGCTTATTTGGACCACCCATTTGGCCTTTGATTTCATACTGGGTGGTGGTGTGTCAGGATGAATTGACCCTGCTGCAGAAAGTGACTAAAACTAAAAAAAAAAAGAATAATAATAGCAGTCAATTTAGAAAGTACTTTTAGAAACATTTTCTAATGGAGAGGTCAGTAGTTTGCCCTTAAATTCATATTTCTTAATCTGTTTAAAGTATGTCTTGTCATTCATCATGTTACTTTGCAGGAACACTTTTAACTCTCATTTCATTTTACTTGATGTAGTGTAGATTCAATTGGCATGCTAGCAAATGTTCAGAAACATTATAACTCCAATTGGAATTTCTCTAGTTGGCACAAACAGTAAGATAATGAGACAACTGCAGATTTATGGCCTTCTGCTTCAAACCCCCATTTTCATCTGAAATGTAATTCAAAAAGATAGTCTTAAAACATACATGTATAAAATTTTTCCTATGTTAGAAATATAAAGTCTACAATAATACATTTAACATTCAAATAATTAGCTAAGCTATACGGATAAATATAAAATTAAATTTGAAAACATGTCCTATATATTAATAAATAAAAGTCTAAGTCAGTGCCAAGAGTTTAACTTATTCTTTGTTCTTAAAAAACATTGGCATCATATACTGTGACTGAAGTGTGGAAGTTTCCAAATATAGGGAATATTACATTACCAGTTTTCTACTTAATCTATGTATTATAAGAGCACAGATTCAATGTGATTATATACAGCAAAGTATGTTGTAATTTGAAGGCCCAGAAATTATATTTCTAATTTGTGCACATATTACAATTTGGTTACTTCCAGTGTATTAAATTGTTGGATTATTAGTGTTCTATAGAGATAGAGGGGCTTTCTTGGTAGCTCAGCTGGTAGTGAATCTGCCTGCAAAGCAGGAGACCCTGGTTCAATTCCTGGGTCAGGAAGATCCCCTGGAGAAGAGACAGGCTACCCACACCAGTATTCCTGAGCTTCCCTTGTGGCTCAGTCCATAAAGAATCTGCCTGCAATGTGGCAGACTTGCGTTCAATCCTTGGGTTGGGAAGATCCTCTAGAGGAGGGCATAGCAACCATAGGTATTCTTGCCTGGAAAATTGCCATTGACAGAGGAGTCTGGTGGGCAATAGTCCATGGGGTCACAAAGAGTTGGACATGATTGAGGGACTAAACAAAAGCACATAAAGACAGAAACATGAATTATGTGTAACAAGGTCAGCCACTTAAGGAAGTCCCAAAACACAAAAAGCCTATGATGATATTGAATCATATCAACAATCTTCAAGTGAACAGATGATATATTATCAGATAGTAGAAATGAAATTCCAAAAATAAAGTGTTTCATTGATGTTATAAATTCATAGAATTCTATCAGTTATCACAAAATCAAAAGTCAGCATTTGTTCTACTAATCAACTCATAGCTTTGTAATTGACATGGCAAACATGAGATATGGATAAAGTAAAGAAAACATAAATAAGGTTAGAGGCTTGGTGGGGAGATACTTTTGCTTTCTAGGGAAGTTTAAGTATTTGTCTCATTCTCAACTGATTTTCATCTGCAAGGTTTCAAGCTTTACGTCATGACCTGTTCTGAACTAATGAAAAATGAAAATTTATGTTACTTGGGAAATTACTCTTTCCAAGGAATATATGATTTAAAAAAAAAAAAAAAACCACTACACATGTCCTCAGTTATAAGACAAAGACACACAAAAAGAGATTGTACAGTTTAATTAATTGATAGAATATTGATTGATTCCAGGTTCTCTTTCTTCCAGAAGAGCAGAGGTTATAGCATCTCAAAAAGTGAGTATTACACACAAAAGCCATGGTAAAGCCCAGCTCTGTTGTGTGAATTCTCTAATTCCTAAATTTGGAAAGATTTTAAAAGTGATTATACAAATAATGTATTTAAATATGTAGCAAGGGTGGTAAAAAGTTAGCTATTATTAGTATCTTCAGATAAAACACAAGATTAATTTGTAGAATATAATTTTCAATCTAATGCTATAATAATAGTGGTCCTATTACAGTTTGATCATTTCTAATATCCTTGATTTTGAATTAGTATTATTTAATTCAGTAGAAATTAAATATAATAAAGAAAATGAGTAGATGTTTAAGTTCACCTAATTTTTAAAATTATCTACATTAATCCTAGTTAGTATATCTTGGTGAAGTATGGCCAATGACATCTTCCCAATGAGTGGCAAGAAAAACAATGGCTGTTTTACATAAATGCTTTTGTAATTTACTTAATATTGACAGTCCACTCATAGACTGAATGACCGTTAAGGAGGATGTGAGTGATAAAATCATTTGAGACATGATATCATAACTATAGCAATTTTCTCTCACATATCTGTGAAGTAGTAGCTACCATTAATAGTGTCTTTATTAAAGACCGATTAATTGGAGAAAATGACTTGATGTACCAGTTATGAAATACGTTATCTCATATCCTGGGGTTTCCAATCCAAGGCTATATATACAACAGTGCTCCACATATGCTTTAAGTTGGTGGACAATTTAATATAGCAAAAGATCCCAGAAATCATATATCTTGTGGCCAATAGGAAAAAGGATTATGGGTTGATTAATTTGCATAATCCACAGAAGAAAGTTTAGATTTAATAATAAATACAAGCATTCATTCCAACTCTTCAATTGATCCTATCTTAATTAACCTGAATGCTCAAGACATTAGTCTGGAGGTCATAGATCACAGAAATTATTTCACAAGCTGTGGAAGAACCAGTCTTACTGGTTTGGTCAAAGTGTCTCAATTTAGGTTCAATATTTCAACCACTATATGTATTGTAGGCTTCCCTTGTGGCTGAGCTGGTAAGACCTGGGTTCAATCCCTGAGTTGGGAAGATACCCTGGAGAAGGGAATGGCTACCCACTCCATTCTGGCCTGGAGGATTGCAGGGACTCTTTAGCCAATGGGGCCGCAAAGAGTGGGACATGACTGAGTGACTTTCACTTTCATATGTATTGTATCTTTATCAGATCAGATCAGATCAGTTGCTCAGTCGTGTCCGACCTTTTGTGACCCCATGAATCACAGCACGCCAGGCCTCCCTGTCCATCACCAACTCCCGAAGTTCATTCAGACTCACGTCCATCGAGGCAGTGATGCCATCAGCCATCTCATCCTCTGTTGTCCCCTTCTCCTCTTGCCCCCAATCCCTCCCAGCATCAGAGACTTTTCCAATGAGTCAACCCTTTACATGAGGTGGCCAAAGTACTGGAGTTTCAGCTTTAGCATCATTCCTTCCAAAGAAATCCCAGGGCTGATCTCCTTCAGAATGGACTGGTTGGATCTCCTTGCAGTCCAAGGGACTCTCAAGAGTCTTCTCCAACACCACAGTTCAAAAGCATCAATTCTTCGGTGCTCAGCCTTCTTCACAGTCCAACTCTCACATCCATACATGACCACAGGAAAAACCATAGCCTTGACTAGATGAACATTTGTTGGCAAAGTAATGTCTCTGCTTTTGAATATGCTATCTAAATTGGTCATAACTTTCCTTCCAAGGAGTAAGTGTCTTTTAATTTCATGGCTGCAGTCACCATCTGCAGTGATTTTGGAGCCCAAAAAATAGTCTGACACTGTTTCCACTGTTTCCCCATCTATTTCCCATAAAGTGATGGGACCAGATGCCATGATCTTCGTTTTCTAAATGTTGAGCTTTAAGCCAACTTTTTCACTCTCCACTTTCACTTTCATCAAGAGGCTTTTGAGTTCCTCTTCACTTTCTGCCATAAGGGTGGTGTCATCTGCATATCTGAGGTTATTGATATTTCTCCCGGCAATCTTGATTCCAGCTTGTGCTTCTTCCAGTCCAGCGTTTCTCATGATGTATTCTGCATATAAGTTAAATAAACAGGGTGACAATATACAGCCTTGACAAACTCCTTTTCCTATTTGGAACCAGTCTGTTGTTCCATGTCCAGTTCTAACTGTTGCTTTCTGACCTGCATACAAATTTCTCAAGAGGCAGATCAGGTGGTCTGGTATTCCCATCTCTTTCAGAATTTTCCACAATTTATTGTGATCCACACAGTCAAAGGCTTTGGCAGAGTCAATAAAACAGAAATAGATGTTTGTCTGGAACTCTCTTGCTTTTTCGATGATCCAGAGGATGTTGGCAATTTGGTCTCTGGTTCCTCTGCCTTTCCTAAAACTGGCTTGAACAACTGGAAGTTCACGGTTCACATATTGCTGAAGCCTAGCTTGGAGAATTTTGAGCATTACTTTACTAGTGTGTGAGATGAGTGCAATTGTGTGGTAGTTTGAGTATTCTTTGGCATTGCCTTTTTTGGGATTGGAATAAAAACTGACCTTTTCCAGTCCTGTGGCCACTGCCGAGTCTTCCAAATTTGCTGGCATATTGAGTGCAGCACTTTGACAGCATCATCTTTCAGGATTTGAAATAGGTCCACTGGAATTCCATCATCTCCACTAGCTTTGTTCGTAGTGATGCTTTCTAAGGCCCATTTGACTTCACATTCCAGGATGTCTGGTTCTAGGTCAGTGATCACACCATCGTGATGATCTGGGTCATGAAGATCTTTTTTGTACAGTTCTTCTGTGTATTCTTGCCACCTCTTCTTAATATCTTCTGCTTCTGTTAGGTCCATACCATTTCTGTCCTTTATCAAGCCTATCTTTCCAGTACTTTGTCCACCTCATGCGGAGAGTTGACTCATTGGAAAAGCCTCTGATGCGGGGAGGGATTGGGGGCAGGAGGAGAAGTGGACGACAGAGGATGAAATGGCTGGATGGCATCACTGACTCGATGGGCTTGAGTCTGGGTGAACTCCAGGAGTTGGTGATGGACAGGGAGGCCTGGCGTGCTGCAATTCATGGGGTTGCAAAGAGTTGGACACGACTGAGTGACTGATCTGATCTGATCTTGCATGAAATATTTCTTTGGTATCTCTGATTTTCTTGAAGACATCTCTAGTCTTTCCCATTCTGTTTTTTTCCTCTATTTCTTTGCATTGATCGCTGAGGAAGGCTTTCTTTTCTTTCTGTTCTTTGGAACTCTGCATTCAGATGTTTATATCCTTCCTTTTCTCCTTTGCTTTTCACTTCTCTTCTTTTCACAGGATTTGTAAGGCCTCCCCAGACAGCCATTTTGCTTTTTTGCATTTCTTTTCCATGGGGATGGTCTTGATCCCTGTCTCCTGTACAAGGTCACAAACCTCATTCCATAATTCATCAGGCACTCTATCTATCAGATCTAGGCCCTTAAATCTATTTCTCACTTCCACTGTATAATCATAAGGGATTTGATTTAGGTCATACCTGAATGGTCTAGTGGTTTTCCCTACTTTCTTCAATTTAGGTCTGAATTTGGCAATAAGGAGTTCATGGTCTGAGCCACAGTCAGCTCCTGGTCTTGTTTTTGCTGACTGTATAGAGCTTCTCCATCTTGGGCTGCAAAGAATATAATCAATCTGATTTCGGTGTTGACCATCTGGTGATGTCCATGTGTAGTGTCTTCTCTTGTGTTGTTGGAAGAGGGTGTTTGTTATGACCAGTGCATTTTCTTGGCAAAACTCTATTAGTCTTTGCCCTGCTTCATTCCGTATTCCAAGGCCAAATTTGCCTGTTACTCCAGGTGTTTCTTAACTTCTTACTTTTGCATTCCAGTCCCCTATAATGAAAAGGCAGAGAAGGCAATGGCACCCCACCCCAGTACTCTTGCCTGGAAAATCCCATGGACGGAGGAGCCTGGTAGGCTGCAGTCCATGGGATCGCTAAGAGTCAGACACGACTAGGTGACTTCACTTTCACTTTTCACTTTCATGCATTGAGAAGGAAATGGCAACTCACTCCAGTGTTCTTTCGTGGAGAATCCCAGGGACGGGGGAGCCTGGTAGGCTACTGTCTATGGGGTCGCACAGAGTCGGACACGACTGAAGTGACTTAGCATAGCATAGCATAATGAAAAGGACATCTTTTTTGGGTGTTAGTTCTAAAAGGTCTTGTAGGTCTTCATAGAACCGTTCAACTTCAGCTTCTTTAGCGTTACTGGTTGGGGCATAGACTTGGATCACTGTGATATTGAATGGCTTTCCTTGGAAACAAACAGAGATCATTCTGTCATTTTTGATATTGCATCCAAGTACTGCATTTCAGACTCTTTTGTTGACCATGATGGCTACTCCATTTCTTCTGAGGGATTCCTGCCTGCAGTAGTAGATATAATGGTCATCTGAGTTAAATTCCCCCTTTCCAGTCCATTTCAGTTCGCTGATTCCTAGAATGTCGACATTCATTCTTGGCATCTCTTGTTTGACCACTTCCAATTTGCCTTGATTCATGGACCTGACATTCCAGGTTTCTATGCAATATTGCTCTTTACAGCATTGGACCTTGCCTCCATCACCAGTCACATCCACAGCTGGGTATTCTTTTTGCTTTGGCTCCATCCCTTCATTTTTCTGGAGTTATTTCTTCACTGATCTCCAGTAGCATATTGGGCACCTACTGACCTGGGGAGTTTCTCTTTCAGTATCCTATCATTTTGCCTTTTCATACTGTTCATGGGGCTCTCAAGGCAAGAATATTGAAGTGGTTTGCCATTCCCTTCTCCAGTGGACCACATACCATCAGATCTCTCCCCCATGACCCACCCATCTTGGGTTGCCCCACCGGTAAGGCTTAGTTTCATTGAGTTAGACAAGGCTGTGGTCCTAGTGTGATTAGATTGACTAGTTTTCTGTGCATATGGTTTCAGTGTGTTTGCCCTCTGATGCCCTCTTACAACACCTACGGTCTTACTTGGGTTTCTCTTACCTTGGGCGTGGGGTATTTCTTCATGGCTGCTGCAGCAAAGTGCAGCCGCTGCTCCTTACCTTGGACGAGAGGTATCTCCTCACCACCGCCCTTCCTTACCTTCAATGTGGGATAGCTCCTCTAGGCCCTCCTGCGCCCGTGCAGCCATGGCTCCTTGGACTTGGGGTTGGTCCTCCTGGCCACCGCCCCTGGCCTCGGACGCGGGGTAACTTATATAAATATAACAAATAACTCCCTAGTCAATAGCCAATATTATAAAAATATATCTAAATAAATAATGTTATATAATTTACATGAAGATTTTATTGAGTGTAGTTTAACTGTTAAGTGTTTGTTTTTTGTATACTAAATATTTAAAATATATCAGGGAAATTATAACTTTCAAGGAATTATAAGAGAACACTTTGGAGAAAAGTTACAGTTACATAAGTTACAGAATGGAAAAAGAAAATGGAAACTTCACAATAAAGAAGGGACACAAGGAGACATATTCTAGAACAATTCAAATAGAGTTCCAAAAAACAATAAAATATGCCCAGTTAAATTTGAATTTCAGATAATTGAAAAATATTTTTATTATAAGAATGTCCCATGAAGTGTAAATGTGACATATTTATATTAAAAGATTTTTTGGTTTTTCTGAAGTACAAATTTAACTGGGCATCCTGTATTTTTATTTGCTAAATCTGGCATTTATTCTTGAAGTGATCTTTTCAAGGAAATAGAATAAAAGGAAATAAAATTTAAAATGTTTAATAAATTAACAAATATAGTATGGCTAAAGTGTGTGTGGGTAAGTCAAATGCTAACATTTAAAAATAAAATACATACTATTATCTAAACACAAAACTATTTTCAAGACAAAACTCAAGAGATTGTTTTATTTTTACATCACAAAGAAAATATCATGGAGATTATTTATGTATTGATGTTTTATACATTCTATGTCAGCTATTCTAACTATTGGTTTAATATGACATAAGGAAATAATTGGTAAAGTACAGGTGAAGTTTTTGATAAGAATTTAGTTTCTAGAAGAATGTCATTTGCTTAGAAACCATTGGAACCCCTTTTATATTCAAATATTCTTTACATATTCACAGACCATTTTTCTTTATTGATTATGGCACTTGGAAATATTAATTGAATTACTGTTTATAAATACAGATGCTACAAGCATGCCAAAGACTCTGAAATTGCTGATGACAGAGTCTACAAGTCAATGTAAATATTTAAATAAAACCCAAAAATACAGCTGCTATGTTTATTTGCTAACGCTCAAAAGGAAATATTTATGTTACTTTTGTTTCAATCTGAAGCCATTGTACTCAGAAAACCATACAAAAATTGGCTGTATTTTTTAAATTTAGATATATTATTTCATACTCACAAAGCAACCTCTCTAGAACTGAGCACATAATGCATCTTAGGACACAAAAAATAACACATTAAAATTTTTCTTTAAGTGAAAAGGAGAGGGAGAGATATGGAGAGATGCTATTTCATTTATATCTAAAGATAGCATATGGTCTAAAGCAGAGTTTCGTAAGCTTGGTACTTTCAACATTAGGAGTCAGTTTGGAGGGTGGGGTTGGTTAAAATGCTCATATAGGATATTTAGAAGCATCCTTTGGTTCTATAGCAGCCCACAAGTTGGAAAAGTTACTGATGTTTTTTAGTTCAGTTTAGTGCAGTTGCTCAGTCGTGTCTGACTCTTTGCGACCCGAGCACGCCAGGCCTCCCTGTCCATCATCATCACCCGGAATTCACTCAAACTCACATCCATCGAGTCAGTGATGCCATCCAGCCATCTCATCCTCTGTCATCCCCTTCTCCTCCTGCCCCCAATCCCTCCCATCATCAGAGTCTTTCCCAATGAGTCAACTCTTCGCATGAGGTGGCCAAAGTACTGGAGTTTCAGCTTTAGCATCATTTCTTCCAAAGAAATCCCAGGGCTGATCTCCTTCAGAATGGACTGGTTGGATCTCCTTGCAGTCCAAGGGAATCTCAAGAGTCTTCTCCAACACCACAATTCAAAAGTATCAATTCTTAGGCGCTCACCTTTCTTCACAGTCCAACTCTCACATCCATACATGACCACAGGAAAAACCATAGCCTTGACTAGACGGATCGTTGTTGGCAAAGTAATGTCTCTGCTTTTGAATATGCTATCTAGGTTGATCATAACTTTCCTTCCAAGGAGTAAGCATCTTTTAATTTCACAGCTGCAATCACCATTCAATATGTGCTAGTTATACATATACACCATGCCTAATCATCATACACAAATTCAATTTATCTTACTTTTTAAATGACTTGTTTTTAGACAATCTTAAGATTCACAAAATATCACAATAATCCAAGTCTATGCCCCAACCAGTAACGCTGAAGAAGCTGAAGTTGAATGGTTCTATGAAGACCTACGAGACCTTTTAGAACTAACACCCCAAAAAAATGTCCTTTTCATTATAGGGGACTGGAATGCAAAAGTAGGAAGTCAAGAAGCACCTGGAGTAACAGGCAAATTTGGCCTTGGAATACGGAATGAAGCAGGGCAAAGACTAATAGAGTTTTGCCAAGAAAATGCACTGGTCATAACAAACACCCTCTTCCAACAACACAAGAGAAGACTTTACACATGGACATCACCAGATGGTCAACACCAAAATCAGATTGATTATATTCTTTGCAGCCAAAGATGGAGAAGCTCTGTAGAGTCAGCAAAAACAAGACCAGGAGCTGACTGTGGCTCAGACCATGAACTCCTTATTGCCAAATTCAGACTTAAAGTGAAGGAAGTAGGGAAAACCACTAGACCATTCAGGTATGACCTAAATCAAATCCCTTATGATTATACAGTGGAAGTGAAAAATAGATTTAAGGGCCTAGATCTGAAAGTCCATAGAACTATGGACTGAGGTTCGTGATCTTGTACAGGAGACAGGGATCAAGACCATCCCCATGGAAAAGAAATGCAAAAAAGCAAAATGGCTGTCTGGGGAGGCCTTACAAATAGCTGTGAAAAGAAGAGAAGCGAAAAGCAAAGGAGAAAAGGAAAGATAAAAGCATCTGAATGCAGAGTTCCAAAGAATAGCAAGGAGAGATAAGAAAGCCTTTCTCAGCGATCAATGAAAAGAAATAGAGGAGAACAACAGATTGGGAAAGACTAGAGATGTCTTCAAGAAAATTAGAGATACCAAGGGAACATTTCATGCAAAGATGGGCTCAATACAGGACAGAAATAGTATGGACCTAACAGAAGCAGAAGATATTAGGAAGAGATGGCAAGAATACACAGTAGAACTATACAAAAAAGATCTTCACGACCCAGATCATCACGATGGTGTGATCACTGACCTAGAGCCAGACATCCTGGAATGTGAAGTCAAATGGGCCTTAGAAAGCATCACTATGAACAAAGATAGTGGAGGTGATGGAATTCCAGTGGAGCTATTCCAAATCCTGAAAGATGATGCTGTGAAAGTGCTGCACTCAGTATGCCAGCAAATTTGGAAAACTCAGCAGTGGCCACAGGACTGGAAAAGGTCAGTTTTTATTCCAATCCCAAAGAAAGGCAATGCCAAAGAATGCTCAAACTACTGCACAATTGCACTCATCTCACATGCTAGTAAAGTAATGCTCAAAATTCTCCAAGCCAGGCTTCAGCAATATGTGAACTGTGAACTTCCTGATGTTCAAGCTGGTTTTAGAAAAGGCAGAGGAACCAGAGATCAAATTGTCAACATCCGCTGGTTCATGGAAAAAGCAAGAGACTTCCCAACAAACATCTATTTCTGCTTTATTGACTATGCCAAAGCCTTTGACTTTGTGGATCACAATAAACTGTGGACAATTCTGAAAGAGATGGGAATACCAGACCACCTGACCTGCTTCTTGAGAAATTTGTATGCAGGTCAGGAAGCAACAGTTAGAACTGGACATCGAACAACAGACTGGAGTTCCAAATAGGAAAAGGAGTACATCAAGGCTGTATATTGTCACCCTGCTTATTTA
The DNA here is from genome assembly GCF_003369695.1 of Bos indicus x Bos taurus. NCBI lineage: Eukaryota > Metazoa > Chordata > Mammalia > Artiodactyla > Bovidae > Bos > Bos indicus x Bos taurus. The sequence goes on from NC_040092.1 coordinate 40,844,094, forward strand.
ACTTATATGCAGAGTACATCATGAGAAACGCTGGGCTGGAAGAAGCACAAGCTGGAATCAAGATTGCCGGGAGAAATATCAATAACCTCAGATATGCAGATGACACAACCCTTATGGCAGAAAGTGAAGAGGAACTAAAGAGCATCTTGATGAAGGTGAAAGAGGAGAGTGAAAAAGTTGGCTTAAAACTCAACATCCAGAAAATGAAGATCATGGCATCTGGTCCCATCACTTCATGGGAAATGGATGGGGAAACAGTGGAAACATTGGCTGGCCTTATTTTTGGGGGCTCCAAATCACTGCAGATGGTGACTGCAGCCATGAAATTAAAAGACGCTTACTCCTTGGAAGGAAAGTTATGACCAACCTAGATAGCGTATTCAAAAGCAGAGACATTACTTTGCCAACAAAGGTCCATCTAGTCAAGGCTATGGTTTTTCCTGTGGTCATGTATGGATGTGAGAGTTGGACTGTAAAGAAGGCTGAGCACTGAAGAATTGATACTTTTGAACTGTGGTGTTGGAGAAGACTCTTGAGAGTCCCTTGGACTGCAAGGAGATCCAACCAGTCCATTCTGAAGCAGATCAGCCCTGGGATTTCTTTGGAAGAAATGATGCTAAAGCTGAAACTCCAGTACTTTGGCCACCTCATGACGAAGAGTTGACTCCTTGGGAAAGAGTCTGATGATGGGAGGGATTGGGGGCAGGAGGAGAAGGAGACGACAGAGGATGAGGTGGCTGGATGGCATCACTGACTTGATGGACGTGAGTCTGAGTGAAGTCCGTGAGTTGGTAATGGACAGGGAGGCCTGGCATGCTGGGAATCATGGGGTCATAAAAAGTCGGATAGGACTGAGCGACTGAACTGAACTGAACTGAACAGAGATTTCTCATATACCCTCTGATACCAAACATGGATAACCTCTCCCATTATCAACATCCCCCACCAGAGTGGTACACAACTGATGACCATACACTGACACATCATTATCACCCAAATTTCACAGCGTACATTAGGGTTCACTCAGGGTTGTACATTCTGTGGGTTTGACAACTTTATACTAACATGTGTCTATCATTATGGTATCTGCTCTGCCAAACTCTGCAACCCCTGGCAACCACTCATCTTTTTACTATCTTCATAATTTTGCCTTTTCTAGAATGCTATGCAGTTGGAATCATATACTACATCGCCTTCTTTTATCAGCTTCTTTCACTTAACACAATGCATTTAATGCTCCTCCATGTATTTGCACGGCTTCATAGCTCATTATCTTCTGTTGTTCAGTTGCTAAGTCTTGTCTGACTCTTTGTGACCCCATGGCCTGCAACACACCAGGCTTCTCTGTCCTTCACTGTTTCCTGTAGTTTGCTCAGACTCATGTCTATTGAGTCAGTGATGCCATCCAACCATCTCATCCTTTGTCATCCCCTTCTCCTCCTGCCCTCAATCTTTCCCAGCATCAGGGTCTTTTTGAGTGAGCTAGCACTTCGCATCAGGTGGCCGAAGCTTCAGCTTCAGCATCAGTCTTCCCAGTGACATTTCAGGGTTGATCTCCTTTAGGATTGACTGCTTTGATCTCCTTGCTGTCCAAGGGACTCTCAAGAGTCTTCTCTAGCACCACAATTCGAAAGCATCATTACCTTTTAGCACAGATTAATATTTCATTGTCTTGATGTACCACCATTTATTTATCCATTTAGCTACTGGAGGACATCTTAGTGGTTTCCAGTTTGAGCAAAGCAATTAGCACTTATGAACAAAGCTGCTATAAACATCCATGTGCAGGTTTTTGTATTGATACTACGTTTTCAACTCCTTTGGGTAAATAACAAGGATCACAATTGTTGGATCTCATGGTAAGGGTATATTCAGAGGTGTTAAGAACTTTGAAAATTTTTATTGTTTCCTGGACATTTTGTCTATTCTGACTGGATACTCAGAGTTCATTTAAATTATTCTATCAGGGAATCATCTTCTTTAGATTTAACATGTAGACCCTGGCCTTCTGTGGGATGATAGTAAAAGTTTTGGAATTTCTGCAGTATGATTTTGGTCTGATTGGTTTCTCTGGTGTTGCTGGGAGTGTCAGTGTTCTCGGCCAGTGTTGCCCAAAACAGCATTCCTGTAAGTATCCTCTCTAATCAACATGTCGCAGAAAAGCAATTATGCATGATATGCAGAGACAAGGTAAATGACATAATCTGGGATTAGTGTGGGGGAACAAAATTTGGTTTTAGGGAAGAAATGCATATTTGTGTTTATACAATTGGAAATCATAATATAATTTAAATAATCTGAAAACAAATTATGTTACTTTTTTTTTTTTAGTGTTAGAAATGGTGATGATTAAGGAAATATAATTTTGTTAAGTTTCAGAATTGCCTACAGGAAGAAATTTAGTCACCAGTAATGAATGCATCAACTATAAACCTGTCACACAAATTTCTTGGGATTTTAAAAGCTTGTATTTAGTGTATTAAATTACCATTACCCAATTACATGACTTTTTATTGCTTCATCAAAAGAAAACTTATACTAATAGTATAAGTGAGTCAGCAATTAGAATGGTAATGAAATGTAAACACAAATCACAAGTATAAGAGTCTTTAAATTTCAAAACAGGAAAACTCCTCAATTCATCTCTTTACCCATCCTGAATTGATATAAATGGCTCACATTATAAATGAGTCCAATTATAATGTCATCTATTAGTTAGCATTTGTCTTCAGGTTAATTGTGCATTTAACAACAACAACAACAATAAAGAAATGAGGAAAGGTTAAATTTCATAAGGTTTCAAAACCTATCGACTAAATAATTTTCAAATTAAATTTAAGAACCACTAATCTAGAGAAGACCATTTCTTACCAGCACATATTAACTTGAAAAAACAATTAATATTGAATAGGATCTCATGACAAAAATAATTGCAGTCTCTGGGGTCTTGAAACATAAAAGAAAAAGCAGGAAATTCTTGTTTAGAAATTGCCTGACTTGAGTCCTGTAGAATCTCTTCAGATTAAACTACTTTTTAATTTCTGTATATCACCCAGACTGAATTTATTCATAAGAAATGTATTTGCAAAATACTGATTACATAAAATAATTTTTAAAAGCACTAGTTACTTGTTACTCTCAATTCATTTGAGTAAAGTTAGTGGTGATGAGGTATAAAGGACAAATCTGAGAGCTTTCCTGCTGTCTTCAGTTAATGACTGCAGTGAACGAGGTGAATTTTCTCTCAGGTAAACATGGACCTTCCATGTGTGTGACGAGAAACTTAAGGCCTCATCATTTAAGACAGGAAAGCCCTGCTCCTGGGACCTACTGTGCACTGCTTAGTCACCCCTATATTGCCCATGAAAAACAGAAGCACATGCTGTATATATGGTTTTGTGACTGGCTTCTTTAACTTAGCATAATGTTTCTGAGAATCTATGATTGTATATGTAACCATGGTTCATGTTTTTGTGGCAGTATAGTATTGCATTGGATGAATATATCTCAATTTAAGTATTGTCCAATTTTAAATTATAAGAGTAATGTTGTTACAAATGCTTTCAACTATATTTTGGTGGACATATGTACTCAATGCTCATGCATCATATATATAGGAGAATTTCCAAGAAATAGGGTAGGTATATATTCCTTTAAGTAGATTTGGATTGTTATGTCTTGTTGATATACTGATTCTTTTATCAACATGAAATGTCCCTTTTTAATCACTGAAATACTCCATGAGGCAAGATCTTTTTTCCCCAATGTTAGCACAGTCATCCAGATTTAATTTGGATAAAATTTGCATGGTATATTTCCCTGTAATTTTACTTTTAATCTCTAGGTGTTTTAGAAAGGCTTTTTTTTTTTTTTTTTTTTTGTGAACAGTGTACAGTTGGGTCTTTTAAAACTTCTTAAATATTTGGGTTTAAGTAATCACCTTGATATTAGCTTTATATTTGTCCCAATCAAGGCTTGTTTCCTTTATCCTTCTTCATTTAATTACTATTGTACTAACAAGTACTATTTTACTATATTCTATTTTTAATACACATTTCTGTGACTCTTAACATTAGTTTTTCATTGATTACTCTAGAAATCAATATATCTTTATCACAGTCTACCTCAAATATGTAGGGCTACATATACAAAAAAAAGACAAAAATATTATAACAGTTAATTTATCCTACATTTGTCATTTTTATTGTTATACTCTAATTCTAGTAAAAACCCAAATTGCACTGTCTTTATTGTAGCTTTAGCAATCAACAGTCTTTTGAAAGTGTTAGTCAATTAGTCGTGTCTGACTCTTTGCCACCCCCTGGACTATAGCCCAACAGGCTCTTCTGTCCATGGAATTCTCCAGGCAAGAATATTGGAGTGGATTGCCATGCCCTCCTCCAGGGGATTTTCTCAACCCAGGGATCAAACCTTAGACTCCTGCACTACAGTCAGATTCTTTACTATCTAAGTCACCAGGGAAGCCCTACAGTCTTTTATAATTAATGTTATATTTACTTTTTCTACTTACTTTTTCTGGAGTTAACCATTTCTTCTTACAATTTCTTCCATCTGCAATCATTTTTCTTTAGCCAAATTAACTTCCTTTAATATTTCTTGTCTTTTCATAATGTTCATGGGATCTCAAGGCAAGAATACTGAAGTGGTTTGCCATTCTCTTCTTCAGTGGATCAGGTTTTGTCAGAACTCTCCACCATGACCCAAAGAGTATACAAAGGCAAAAAGATATGACATTGAAAGGTGAACTCACCAGGTCAGTAGGTGCCCAATATGCTACTGGAGAAGAGTGGTGAAATTAACTCCAGAAAGAATGAAGAGATGGACCCAAAGGAAAAACAATGTCCAGTTTAGGATGTGACTGGTGATGGAAGTAAAAGGTTATGCTATAAAGAACAATATTGCTTAGGAACCTGGAATGTTAGGTCCATGGGCCAAACAGGAGATGTCAAGACTGAACATCAACATTTTAGGAGTCAGAGAACTAAAATGAACTGGAATGCGTGAATTTAATTCAGATGACCATTATATCTACTGCTGCTACTGCTAAGTCGCTTCAGTCGTGTCCTACTCTGTGCGACCCCATAGACGGCAGCCCACTAGGCTCCCCCGTCCCTGGGATTCTCCAGGCAAGAACACTGGAGTGGGTTGCCATTTCCTTCTCCAATGCATGCAAGTGAAAAGTGAAAGTGAAGTCGCCTAGTCATGTCCGACTCTTAGCAATCCCATGGACTGCAGCCCACCAGGCTCCTCCGTCCATGGGATTTTCCAGGCAAGAGTTCTAGAGTGGGGTGCCATTGTCTTCTAACTAGCATGGGCACAAATCCTTTAGAAGAAATGGAGCAGTCCTCATAGTCAACAAAAGAGTTCAAAGTGCAGTACTTGGGTTCAGCTCAAAAATGACAGAATGATCTGTGTTCATTTCCAAGGCAAACCGTTCAATATCACAGTAATCAAGTCTATGCCTCAACCAGTAATGCTGAAGAGGATGAAGTTGAATGGTTCTATGAAGACCTACAAGTCCTTCTAGGACTAACATCCAAAATAGATGTCCTTTTTATCATAGGGGACTAGAATGCAAAAGTAGAAAGTCAAGAGATACCTGGATAACAAACAAATTTAGCCTTGGAGTACAAAATGAAGCACATCAAAGCCTAACAGAATTTTGCCAAGAGAATACACTGGTCATAGCAAACACCCTCTTTCAACAACATAAGAGAAGACTCTACACATGGATATCACCAGATGGTAAATAACAAAATCAGATTGATTATATTCTTTGCAGCCAAATACGGAGAAGCTCTATACAGTCAGCAAAAACAAGACCAGGAGCTGACTGTGGCTCAGATCATGAGCTCCTTACTGTAAAATTCAGACTTAAATTGAAGAAAGTAGGAAAAAACCACTAGACCTTTCAGGTATGACCTAAATCAAATCCCTTATGATTATACAGTGGGAGGGACAAATAGATTCAAGGGACTAGATATGATAGACAGAGTGCCTGAAGAACTATGGATGGAGGTTCATGAGATTGTAAATGAGGCAGTGGCCAAGACCATTCCCCAAAAAAGAAATGAGAAAAGGCAAAATAGTTGTCTGAGGAAGCCTTACAAATAGCTGAGAAAAGAGAAGCGAAAGGAAAAGAAGAAAAGGAAAGATATACCCTTTTGAATGCAGAGTTCCAAGCAACAGCAGGGAGAGATAAGAAAGCCTTCCTCAGTGATCAGTGAAAACAAGAAGAGGAAAACAATAGCATAGGAAAGACTAGAGATCTCTTCAAGAAAATTAGAGATACCAAGGGACCTTTTCATGCAAAGATGGGCACAATAAAGGACAGAAATGGTATGGACCTATCAGAAGCAGAAGATATTAAGAAGAGGTGGCAAGAATACACGTAAGAACTATATAAAAGAAGATCTTCATGATCCAGATAACCACGATGGTGTGATCACTCACCTAGAGCCAGACATCCTGGAATGTGAAGTCAGTTGGGCCTTAGGAAGCATTACTATGAACAAAGCTAGTGGAGGTGATGGAATTCCAGTTGAGATGTTTCAAATCCTAAAAGATGATGCTGTGAAAGTGCTACACTCAATATGCCAGCAAATTAAGAAAACATCAGTGGCCACAGGACTGGAAAAGGTCAGTTTTCATTGCTATCCCAAAGAAAGGCAATGCCAAAGAATGTTCAAACTACTGCACAATCGCATTCATCTCACACACAAAATTCTCCAAGTCAGGCTTTTACAGTAGGTGAACCGAAAACTTCCAGATGTTCAAACTGGATTTAGAAAAAGAAGAGGAACCAGAGATCAAAATGCCAACATCCGTTGGATCATCGAAAAAGCAAGGGAGTTCCAGAATAACATCTACTTCTGTTTTAGAGACTACGCCAAAGCCTTTGATCTGTGTGGATCACAACAAACTGTGAAAAACTCTAAGAGATCAAAATACCAGACCACCTTACTTGTCTCCTGCAAAATCTGTGTGCAGGCCAAGAAGCAACAGTTAGAACCAGACATGGAACAACAGACTGGTTGTAAATTGGGAAAGGAGTACATCGAGGTTGTATATTGTCACCCTGCTTATTTAACTTCTATGCAGAGTACATCACACAAAATGCCAGGCTGGATGAAGCACAAGTTGGAATCAAGATTGTCAGGAGAAATATCAATAACCTCAAATACACAGATGACACTACCCTTATGGCAGAAAGCAAAGAAGAACTAAAGAGCTTGGCGTACTGCAAGTCCATGGTGTCACAGAGTCGCACACAGCTAAGCATTCGAACTGAACTGAATATTTCTTGTAGGTCAGATGTGCTGACCATTTGCCATTTATTCAATATGTCTTGAAAAGACTTGTTTCAACTTCATTTTGAAATACTACTGTCCCTAAGATTGGCATTTTTTTTTCAATACATTAAGAAAACTTCAGATGGCAGGGACCTAGTTGACCTAGGCAGCAACCAGGACCCCTGAGCTGCAATTGTGGCAAGAGGAAAGAGCCAGTCAGTGAAGTTTGAGGGCTCAAAGATTAAAAAAAAAAAGAAAAAAAAAAAGTACATGCTTCAGTATTTTATCACTTCCATAGTTATCTTAATACACAAAATATGTTTTCTTTCTCTGACTATTTTGCTTTCCTTCAGTTTGACTAGGATGCGAGAGGCTGTTTTCTCTATATTAACTCTGCTTAAGTTTACCTTTGCTGCTGTTCAGATGCCAAGCCACATCTGACTCTTTATGACCCCCATGGACTGCAGCAGTCTAGGCTTCCCTGTCCTTCACCATGTCTCAGAGCTTACTCAAACTCATGTCCATTGAGTCTGTGATGCCATCCAACCATCTTGTTTTTGTTGTCCCCTTCTCCTCCTGCCTTCAGTCTTTCCCTTCATCAGAGTCTTTTCATATGAGTCAGCTCTTCACATCAGGTGGCCAAAGCATTGGAGCTTCAGCTTCAGCATCAGTCCTTCTTCCAGTGAATATTCAGGGTTAATTTCCTTTAGGATTGACTGACTTGATATCCTCGTTGTCCAACCGACTCTCAAGAGTCTTCTCAAGCACCACAACTTGAAAGCATCAATTCTTTGGCATTCAGCCTTCTTTACGGTCCAGTTCTCCCATCCACGGGCTTCCCTGGTAGCTCAGCTGGTAAAGAATCCACCAGCAATGCGGGAGACCCGTGTTCAATCCATGATTAGGAAGATTCCCCTGGAGAAGGGAAAGGCTACCCATTCTGGTATTCTTGCCTGGAAAATTCCATGGACAGAGGAGCCTGGTGGGCTACAGTCCATGGGGTTGCAAGGAGTTGGACATGACTGAGAGACTTTCACTTCACTTCACTTCTCACATCCATATGACTACTGGAAAAACCACAACTTTGACTACCAGAACTTTGTTGGCAAAATGATATCTCTGCTTTTTAATACGCTGTCTGTCATAACTCTTCTTCCAAGGAGCAAGAGGTTTTTTTGTTTGTTTTGTTTTTAATTCCATGGCTGTAATCACCATCCACAGTGATTTTGGAGCCCAAGAAAATAAAATCTGTCACTTTTGCCACTTTTTCTCCATCTGTTTGCCATGAAGTGATGCAACCAGATGCCATGATCTTCGTTTTTTGAATGTTGAGTTTTAAGCAGCTTTTTCACTTTCCTCTTCCACCCACTAAAGAACTAAAGAAGTTCTTTAGTTCCTCTTCACTCTCTATCATTAGAGTGGTATCATCTGTATATCTGCAGTTGCTGATATTTCTCAAGGCAATCTTCACTCCAGTTTTGAATCATCCATACTGGCATTTCACATGATGTACTCTGCATACAAGTTAAATAAGCAGGATGACAATATATAGCCTTGTTGTACTCCTTTCTCAATTTTGAACAAGTCCTTGTTTTATGTCCAGTTCTAACTTAGTTTTCTTTTTAATTTATGAGCTAGTATTTTTAGCAAATTAGAAGAACTTCATCATTTTTTTTAATTAAAAATATTTCTTCCATGTCATTCTCTTTGGCATTCCAATTACACATAGGTTAAACTTACTGATCATATCCCACATTTATTTAATTTCTGATCTTTATTCTTCATTATTTTTCTCTTGGCACTTTAGCTGTATATTTTCTATCAGTTTTTTATTTTATGAATATTGTATTCTGCAGTGTCTAGTCTAATGTTAAACTCACGTGACCAATTTGAGATATAGTATTTGCATTTACAGAATGTATATTTGTTAATATATAATTATATTTAATATATACTCATTATATTTAATTATTTTGTGTATATTCTAAATATTTGTTAAATACTCTGTAGTTTCATTCATTCTATCCATATCTTCTATATTTAAAAATATAGCAATTATAATTATTTTGAAATTCTTGTCTGTTAACTTCAGTATTTAAACATTTCCATATCTGCTTTTAATAACTATTTTATTTTTTAATCATCTTTGAATTATTTGTGCTTCTCCATATGTCAAATAATTTTTAAATTTATGTGTGTTAGTAACATTATAGAGATTTTGGATTTGTTATTTCCCTGTATCACATTTTAAGTTTTGTTCATGCAGAAATTAAGTTACTGGCAGACTACTTTATCCTGCTGAGACTTTAAACCAAGTCTTGGTAAGGAGGATCTAATTCAGTTTTGCCTTTGCTGCTACTGTGTACTCCCTTTCCTTTTGGGGCATGCTTTGCTATACTTTGCTGCTTTCAAGTAAATTACCTGAAGAGTTGGCAATGTCCTTCTGCTGCAGCTGGGCCAGAGCTACAACATTTCTCTAACTCTGTGCAAATCCTTGAACCACTTTTCAGTTCCCAGATTGCAGCAGATGTTCTATGCCAGGAATCCTTTCATGGCATACTATGCACCTATAGCTTAGGAGTTGGCCAAAGACCAAGGAAAATCCTTTCAAATGTTATTGGAGTTCATTCTTTGTGGAGTCCTAGCAGCCAATGACAACCCACTTTTTCTTGCCTGGAAAATCCCATGGACAGAAGAGCCTGGTAGGCTGCAGTCCATTGGGTCGCGAAATGTCAGACATGACTGAGTGACTTCACTTTCACTTTCCTGCATTGGAGAAGGAAATGGCAACCCACTCCAGTGTTCTTGCCTGGAGGATCCCAGGGATGGCGGAGCCTGGTGCGCTGCGGTCTATGGGGTCGCACAGAGTAGGACACGACTGAGCGACTTAGCAGCAGCAGCACTTTTTCAGTTGTATACTCTTATGTACAAAAAACATCTCAAGATTTTTTTTTTGCTTAAAAAAACAATATCCATTTATTTGGATATCATTGGATCTATGGTTTGTGTAGGGCTCAACAGGATAATTCACTTTATATTTTCTTCATGTGGTATTTGCTGGGGTAGTTCTACTAGAGCTGGAAGATATGAGATGGCTTCACTCAAATATCTACTGTGCTATCTTGCATATTTGGAACACCTCGGGGGTCCCTTTCTCTCTTTTTGCTATTTCTTAACTTGTAGAATCTTTCTTTCTAAACATTACCATTCTCCAAAGCAGTGTCATTGGAATTCTTAACCTGGCTATTGCCTTCCCCAGATAAAAACTACAAGGAAGTTCTCAAGGTGTGAGTTTAGAATTTCAAGATAATCACATTTGTTTCATAAAATTGCTAAAAAAAAAAAAAAAAAGTCCTATGTTTTGAGAATATAAATGGGAGAGTTTAGACTTTGTTGTTAATAGAAGTATATGCTTACAGGAATGGCCATTTTCACAGATAGCATGATTAACATCATAGTTAGAAAATATTATTTCTCTGGACTCAAGCTGAAATCCAAGCCTTGCATTGCCATATGCTTTGCTTGTTTATACTGTTTTTATATACTAAAATGAGGATTCCTTAAGTGAGTTTTTAGTACCGTGTAGATTTCTGTCTCTAGCCAATGTGGCAACAAGCCTATACCAACGGTGTGTTTTACTTTCAATAAAGCACTTTATCCTAGTGTATGAAACTTGCTTCTCTGTCCTCTCAATGACCATGTTAGTGTCTGCTGGCCAAAAGGCCCCTGGGCCTCTTGTTAAATGTTATTAAAAAAAAAAAAAAACACATGTACTTACAGTAATAAAAGCAATAAAGCTCTAGCATAGAGATAATAAGATCAATGGAACAATGTCCAGAAACAGATATAAATATGTTTGATTACACTTTAACTTTTAACAGTAAAGGAGACAAACTGATATGAGAATAACTGTGTATATCACAATAAATCTAGCTCTATCTCACATTATGGCAAATATGAAGTTTATCTTTTTATAAATTAATTACTTACAAACAATTCTAATGAATTCTACAACACAATTTAAGATACTATTGTTTTGTAATCATCTTCTAATGGGGAAAATTTTTTAAGTAAGATGTAAAATATAAAACATAAATAAGACCATTGATATAATTATGTAAAATAAATACAAAACTCTGAATTATGATTGAACAAAATTTTAAAAGTTGACATATTGGGAAGAGATTTTGTAAAGTATGTGACTGAAACAGGATCAAAATATTTCATATAAAAAGGAATGATCCTCCAAATCAATAAGAGCATGACATATAACCCATTAGAAATAAAGGGGAGGGCATGAACAAAATTATGAGCAGGTGCACTTAAAAACACCCCTCATCTCCTAGGTAATAAGGTAACTGAACTTGTAACAAGATTCATCATATTTTTTCTTTTGAACAAGAAAAAAATGAAAACTTTCAGAATACTTTTTTAAATAAATTGTGCATGAAGTAGAATTGCCATCAACTACTGATGTACAAATAAATTTGAAACAGATTTGTGGAGAGTGTTAATAACTTGATAATACCTACCAAATATAATAATAGCTATAAAATATTTTTGATTAAGAACTTCCATTGATTGGTAGCTTAAAAATAATACCAAGAACATATACATGTACATAACCTGTGGTAGTGACATTTTGGTAAAAACTCATATGGAGATGCTCAAATATGTGATGTATCCTGAGAAATGCTATAAGCCATAGGGTAATAAAGCAAATTTCAGAATGGTATGTATGGAAGTTATTTGTTTAAATAAAATTACATGCATACCTGTTAATACATGGGCTTCCCTGATGATTAGGACAGTAAAGACTCTGTCAGCAATGCAGGAGACCTGGGTTGAATTCTTGGGTGGTGCTTATTTATATATACACATCTTGTTTAATATACATGTAAATTCCAGCTATTACAGAGGATTTCATTGTTTCTATGCCTTTCTATTATCAGTTTTACTATTGTAAAATGCTGTTAAGTTCTATTTGTGTTTCTCATTAGCTGTCTGAACACAGCAAATCTCCCTAATTTGAGTTTCCTAATCTGTAAAACAGAGACAATTAAATCAGCCTTGCCTGGATTTTGTGACAATTGAGCTAACATATATGTGTATAGCTGTATATGAGTTTAGTCAGTTGGTTCTCTTAAGTATTGCTGACTTTGAATATTCTGAAATATATTTGATCTTTTGTTCATGAAGACATTTTTCTTTTGAGTTCCAAGGGAAGGCACCAAGAACGGCCATGTGGAAGTCTGTTACGCAAATTAATAGCTATTGCTTAAGAGGCCTCCTTTCCAGGAAAAACAATGTCTCTGTTGTTTCAACCTATGTAGTTTCTTTTTTATTATTATGACACTAATACTTAATTCAACAAAAATGTTCACGAAGAGGATAACCTATCAAAACCATTTCTGAAAAATCTTTCACATTGCTTATGCCTATTTTGTATGATTCTAGTAATATTATTTTATGAACATCAGAACATTGAATAATTTCAGTGTGACCTCAGGTCAGATTCTGAGATTCCGCTGGAAACTCACAGTTTTTGTTTCTGTGTATATTGTTGTTGTTTAGCTGCTAAGTCATGTCTGACCCTTTCAGGACCCCATGGACTATAGCCCACCTGGCTCCTTTGTCCATGGGATTTCCCAGCCAAGATTAGTGGAGTGGATTGCCATTTGCTTCTCCAGTGGATCTTTCTGACACAGGGGTCGAATCATTGTCTCCTGTATTGGCAGGCGGGTTCCTTACCACTGAGTCACCAGGGAAGAGCAAAAAGAGCTAACTTCAACTTCTTCAAATCTAGAAGAAACCATGATTTCTATTTGTTTGTTGTTGCTGTTGTTTTAGTAGCTAAGTCGTGTCTGACTCTTTGCAACCCCATGGTCTGTAGCCCACCAGGCTCCTCTGCATGGAATTTTCCAGGCAAGGACAGTGGAGTGGGTTACCACTTTCTACTCCAGGGGATCTTCCCAACCCAGGGACTGAAACCGTGTCTCCTACTTCTCCTGCAGTGTATGTATATTTTGTGGTACGTTACCAAGGAAAATGGATAAATGCTCTGGTTGAACAATGCCATTTGCATTTAAAATTCTTAAGGGCAGAATGTCTCTAAGTTTCTTTCATTTTTATTGTGAATAAAATTGACATAACATTATACTGGTTTTAGGTGTTGAATGTAATGATTCAATACCTGTATATTTTGCAAAATGATCACCACAAGAAGTCCATTTAACATCTGTCACCATCTATAGTGTGTCTAAAATTCTGTGAAAGAGAGTCTCTAAATTTCTTTTGGGAAGGTATCATAGTAAACCATCAAAATTTAATACAAAAATGATGAACAAGAGAAGAGGTTGTGAAGAGGTTGTAAAAAGAAAAATAAGTACTTCTAAGTTTTATTCATCAACAAAATAAGGGATGAATTACTGAGAGTCACAGTTTCCTTAGTTTATTGAAGGCTAAAATATATTTTTAAAATATCAAGGGTTATAAATCTGTGTAGCAGAAGAGATCACTGTAAAGATGAGAAGAGAAATGGGGAGGAAAGTACTTTTAGTATGAATCAAACCAATCACCTTTAAAAAAATTTTTTTTAATTATTATTAATATTATTTTTTTACTTTACAATATTGTATTGGTTTTGCCATACATCAACATGCATCCGCCATGGGTGTACACGTGTTCCGCATCCTGAACCCCCATCCCACCTCCCTCCCCATACCATCCCTCTGGGTCATCCCAGTGCACCAGCCCCAAGCTTCCTGTATCCTGCATCAAACTTGGACCGGTGATTCGTTTCTTATGTGATATTATACATGTTTTCTGTAGTCCATGGGGTCGCTAAGAGTCGGACATGACTGAGCGACTTCACTTTCACTTTTCATACATGTTTTAATGCCATTCTCCCAAATCACCACCTCCCCCTCCTCCCACAGAATCCAAAAGACTGTTCTATACATCTGTGTCTCTTTTGCTGTCTCGTATACAGGGTTGTCATTACCATCTTTCTAAATTCCATATATATGCATTAGTATACTGTATTGGTGTTTTCTTTCTGGCTTACTTCACTCTGTATAATAGGCTCCAGTTTCATCCACCTCATTAGAACTGATTCAAATGTATTCTTTTTAATGGCTGAGTAATACTCCATTGTGTATATGTACCACTGCTTTCTTATCCATTCATCTGCTGATGGACATCTAGGTTGCTTCCATGTCCTGGCTATTATAAACAGTGCTGCAATGAACATTGGGATACACCTGTCTCTTTCAATTCTGGTTTCCTCAGTGTGTATGCCCAGCAGTGGGATTGCTGGGTCATATGGCAGTCTATTTCCAGTTTTTTAAGGAATCTCCACACTGTTCTCCACAGTGGCTATACTAGTTTGCATTCCCACCAACAGTGTAAGAGGGTTCCCTTTTCTCCACACCCTCTCCAGCATTTATTGCTTGTAGACTTTTGGATCGCAGCTATTCTGACTGGCATGAAATGGTACCTCCTAGTGGTTTTGATTTGCATTTCTCTGATAATGAGTGATGTTGAGCATCTTTTCATGTGTTTGTTAGCCATCTGTATGTCTTCTTTGGAGAAATGTCTATTTACTTCTTTGGCCCATTTTTTGATTGGGTCGTTTATTTTTCTGGAATTGAGCTGCAGGAGCCACAGTCATCAAGACAGTATGGTACTGGCACAAAGACAGAAATATAGATCAATGGAACAAAATAGAAAGCCCAGAGATAAACCCACACACCTATGGACACCTTATCTTTGACAAAGGAGGCAAGAATATACAATGGAGAAAAGACAAGCTCTTTAACAAGTGGTACTGGGAAAACTGGTCAACCACTTGTAAAAAAATGAAACTAGAACACTTTCTAACACCATACACAAAAATAAACTCAAAATGGATTAAAGATCGAAACATAAGACCAGAAACTATAAAACTCTTAAAGGAGAATATAGTCAAAACACTCTCCGACATACATCACAGCAGGATCCTCTGTGACCCACCACCCAGAATATTGGAAATAAAAGCAAAAATAAACAAATGGGATCTAATTAAAATTAAAAGCTTCTGCACAACAAAAGAAACTATAAGCAAGGTGAAAAGACAGCCTTCAGAATGGGAGAAAATAATAGCAAATGAAGCAGCTGACAAACAACTAATCTCAAAAATATACCAGCAACTCCTGCAGCTCAATTCCAGAAAACAAACCAATCACCTCTTTTTGCTTATTGTCTGGATTGCAAAGACTGCTTTATCTGCTCTGGCTTTTCACGTCATATGGAATTCTCATATGCTGCTGGGTCTCTTGCTCTCATATTTCCCAGTGGTTTAAAGTAAGATGATAAATCTTTATTAACATTTACATGAGGTTGCATAAGCATCCTATTTTTGTCTGCTATTCAGGAACATATGTAACATGTGGTACACAGTTAAAAACAAAGAAAATAAAATGAAAAAGACAAAAAGTCAATTTTTTTGTCCATGTGCTTGTGCTTCAACATAGCTACCACTTCAGTGTTACTATCCTCACATAAGGGTCAATATTCAGAAAAGTATCATGAAGAGTACTGGAGAATAATCACTGCAGATAATAACTGTTTAGGTTGATAAATTTGAACTACTAATATTGATGGATATTGTGACTGAGAAAATGAGATTTCTGTTTTAATGGACATAATAGACATGGGGTACAAGGGAATAACCCAGACCCAAATGAAGTAGAAAATTCATGCCTATGTGTCTCATTCTCTGTTACAGACTTTAGTGATTTTTTTTTTTTTTTTTTTGCTTCCTGGAACTGCTCTGGTGCTTCAGACAGTAAAAAACCTGCCTGCAATGTGGGAGACCAGGGTTCGATCCCTGGGTCAGGAAGATCCCTTGGAGAAGGCAATGGCAACCCACTCCGGTATTTTTTTCTTTGAAATCCCAAGGACAGGAGGACTCTGGTGGGCTACAGTCCATGGGGTCACAAAGAGTCGGACATGACTGAGAGACTCACTTCTGCTTTCTAATCTTCTCCAAATAGAACACTCATTTCATTCACAACTCAATTTCTATAGCCTACGTGTCATGGAATTTATATTAAGGATGACACAAAGGCAGTCAGAGAGAATCATGGTTGCTATAATAAAGAAGAGAATTTAATGCAGGATTAAATTTGAAGAATTCGACATGATACTAAATGATAAGTATAGTTAACAGCTTCTAGGAAAGAAGGCAATGAAAGATAAATCTATCAATAATTTACAAGTTGATTGAAACTTTAAAATTTTAGGAAACACTGATCTCTACAGAGAATTATTTGTAGATTTTAGCTTTTTAAACAAAAGCACATTTTACATTGAGTGAGAATTCACTGTTATAAAATCATATCTATGCTATAAAGTTAAAATTGAGATTTAGTAATAATTGCAGCTAACATTTTTCAAGTGTACACTAGGTACAAGGTATGGTTGTAAGTGTTTTAAATATATTAACTCCTTTAATTTTCATGACAAACACGCATTTTAGGATGAGGGAATCAGACAGACCAAGGCAAAGTAAATTGGTCGAGTCAGAGAATTAAAAAGACCCAGTGGGGAGAATTAAACAGCTAGATTGGCCACAAATTATGGTTAGACATTATGTGATGTTGCCTTTAACTATTTGATTAGTCTGATTGTTCTAGAGCAACTTATTTTTAACAACAAAAATTCTTATCATCCAGAGCATCTGATATTCCATTACATTTTATAATGTTGAAGATAAGTTTGAATCTAGTTTAACCATTTATTACTATAAGCTCAGTAACAAATAGTTTTCTAATTCCACTTATTCTACCTCTTCTAATTTACCAACTTTATAATATGTGGTTTCTAGCTTCCCTCATTTCTCTAGCCACTCACTAGTACATTATTGCAAAATGTATTTTTCTATTTTTGAGTTACAGATCTGTGTAGTTAAAAAAAGCTTCCCAGCTGATTCTGATATTCTCCTCCTATTTAATTTTTGAGAAGCTCTGGATTAACTCAACCATCTGCCTCCTCTGCTTCTGAATCTGCACCCATGTTATTGTGTACCACTAGAGAAAACCAGATGATCTTGAAGATTAGTACCATAGCAAATTTATGGAATCCAAATTCAGAGGTAACCACAACTGCTTGGCAAAACTATTACATTTTTCTTATCTGGCCTATTTCCCATTCCCTTCAGTAATTATTCCAGGCCTTTTTCATTTTCTTCAAATCCCTAACCCCAGTAGAGTGCATCTTACTCCATCAATTATTTCCATTCTATGCTGTATTTTTAGGCTCATCTAAGCACAAATATACCACACAGGCACACCCACACCCATACAAATAAATATACATCAGAAGTTGAATACATGCTCATGTATATGCATAAATACATATGTGTATGTGTACACCTATATGTGTATGTTCAACTGTTGACACACACTCAGCTACCTTCTTAAAAAACTCTCATCCATTGACTCACAAATTTATTTATATTTCCTTTTTAAATAATTGTTATTTGGTGTATAGTTGATTTACAATTTTGTATTAGTTTCTGCTCTACAATAAAGTGAATCAGTTATGCATCTACATATACCCACTCTTTTTAGATTCTTCTTCCCTATAGGTCATTACAGAGTAATGAGTAGAGTTCCCTGTGCCATACTATAGGCCCTTAATAGTTATGTTTTATATATTGTAGTGTGTATATGTCAATCCCAATCTCCCAATTTATCCCTCCCTTTCTTTTGCCCCAGGTAAATGTAAGATTATTTTGAATATCTATAACTCTATTTGTGTTTTATAAATAAGTTCTTCTGTACTTTTTTTAGGTTCCACATATAAGTGATATCACACAATATTTACTCCTCTTCGTTTGACTTACCTCAGTCATTACAATCTCTAGGTTATGTTTTCTTTTCATCCACTTCTCAGTTTCTTTTGTAAGTGCCTTCTTTTCTTAAATGGTGAAACTCATCAGGACTGTATCTAAACTTCATGTCTTCCTCAGGAATCTCCATTTAAGCTTCAAGTCCTTTTGTTTCACATGAGAAATTATTATGCTGAAATGGGTTTTAAGGAGGCAATAAAACTCCCGACACTATATATTTAATATTGTATATGTGAACTTATTTCTGAAGAAATATTGAATTTTTAATTCATAATGTGGCTCGATAAAGTTTATTAATCATTGTTCTAAAACACTTTACCTGTGCCATTTGTTCTAATCACTATTTGTGTGTAGATAATGTCTACATTTATTTACAGCTAGGACTTCTGTCCCAAGCTACATGTGTGGCAACTAAATATCTTCATCACACTCTGTGCAATCCCATGGACTATACAGTCCATGGAATTTTCCAGGCCAGAATACTGGAGTGGGTAGCCTTTTCCTTCTCCAGGGCATTGTCCCAACCCAAGGATCAAACCCAGGTCTTCTGCATTGCAGGCGGATTCTTTACCAGCTGACCCCCAAGGGGAGCCCAAGAATACTGGAATGGGTAGCCTATCCCTTCTCCAGCAGACCTTCCTGACCCAGGGATCCAACTATCAGGGAAGCCCCCTACATCTCACAGACACGTTAAATTGAACAAGCCCCAAACTGATTTTATTAATTTTATCCATCAGCCCATCAAAGGCATTCTTCATGTCTATTATAGTGTTTTTGATCTCTGGCATTTCTTTTTTATTCTTTCTTAGACTTTTCATTTTTTAATTACATTCCATCTGTTATTGACTATTACCTACTTTTTTTTTTTTCTGTCAGAGCACTTGGCACGTTTAATCATTATTGTTTTAAATTCTCAGCCTAATAATTGCAACATCCTTGCCACATCTGACTCTGGTTCTAATTCTTCTTCAGTCTTTTCAAACTGCTTTTTCCTATTAGTATGTCTTGTGATTTTTTTTGTTAAAGTCTGGACATAATATATCCAGTTAAAGGAACTGCTATAGACAGGACTTTACTAATGTGATGCTGAGGGGTAGGGGGAGGAAGAGTGTTATATAAGCCTATGATTAGATCTCAATCTTTTGGTGAACCTGTGTGTTGGATTGTGAAATCCACAAGTGCTTGACTATTTCCCTTCCTCTAAGTAAGTTCAGTTCAGTTCAGTCACTCAGTCATGTCCGATTCTTTGTGACCCCATGAATTGCAGCATGCCAGGCCTCCCTGTCCATCACCAACTCCCGGAGTTCACTCAAACTCACATTCATCGAGTCAGTGATGCCATCCAGCCATCTCATCCTCTGTCGTCCCCTTCTCCTCCTGCCTCCAATCCCTCCCAGCATCAGAGTCTTTTCCAAGGAGTCAACTCTTCGCATGAGGTGGCCAAAGTACTAGAGTTTCAGCTTTAGCATCATTACTTCCAAAGAACCCCCAGGACTGATCTCCTTCAGAATGGACTGGTTGGATCTCCTTGCAGTCCAAGGGACTCTCAAGAGTCTTCTCCAATGTTAGGCTCTCATAAAACTCCTGCAGGTAAGATTCTGGTAAAAGAGTTTCTTTTAAGGTCAGGCTTTGTTTAAAAAAAAAAAAAACAGAATGCTCTGATACATTTTTAAATGGTTACTTTCCCCCCTCTCATGCCAAAGGATGAGAAAGGAGAAATCCTCTCATGAAAGGATTTTTCTCTGCTATTCACTGTGAGCACCTTGAGGTAAAACTCACAAAAACATGGGTGCCTTCTTAATGACCTCCTGCCCACTGGAGTTTTTAACGCTCAGACTTGTCCACGATGAGTCCTCAGCAATTCTTCAATTACAGGTATTACAGTTTAGGTTTACCTACCCAGGTACTAGTTCCTGTGGAGATTCCTGCCCTGGTTAAGTTGTGACTCTCTGTACTCACCTGTCTCTCCAATTCTGAAATAGCAATTTGCCTTGTTATTTTCCAGTCTGTTCAGCCTTTTACTTGTTAGGACAGAGTGGCAACTTTTAATCTCCTTACATGTCAGACTGGAAACTCCATTAATTTTATTAAGGGTCTTCTAGTTTTTACTTCAGTGAATGCCACCTTCATCTTGCATTTGTCCAGGAGATCTACCTATAAGTTCCTAGACAACTCCTTTTTTCTGCCGAACATCTTAACAGTAACTAAGTCTGGTCAGAAAGTGAAAAGTGAAAGTTTAGTCGCTCAGTCATGTCCGACTCTTTGCGACCCCATGGACTGTATAGTCCACCAGGCTCCTCCATCCACAGGATTTTCCAGGCAAGAATACTGAAGTGGGTTGCCATTTCCTTCTCCAAAGTCTAGTCAGATCATGTCTTTAATATCACCAACAATCCATTCTACCTCTCAATCCTTTCAGCCACTGATTTAATTCAAGTCCTCACTATTTTCCATATGAAGTAGTCTCTTCTTCCAGTCTCAAAATTCTCCATACTGTAACTAAAAACGTTTCTGTTAAATAAAAGTTTAATTATGCCTTTCTTCTAGATCACATTTGGTATGTGCCTCTATTGGTTTAACTGCTATAACAAATATATCATAGGCTGAGTGGCTTAAACAACAACTACTTAATTCTCAGAGTTCTTGAGGCTGAGAAGTCCAAGACAAAGTAGCTAAGATCAGGGACCGTTTCCAGATTCATAGACAGCTATCTTCTAATTGTGTCCTTTCATGGTGAAAGGAACAAGGGAGCTCTCTGGTTCCCTTTCATAAGGACACTAATCCCATCAGGAGGGCTCTACCCTCAAGAGTCCAATCTCCTAATTACCATCACTTTGGGCATTAGGATTTCAACATATGAATTTTACTGGGGAAGGGGGACAAAACCATTCAGACCATAACAATGCCCAAGATGATTATTAGGTTGCAAAAAGATTTTACAATATTTATGTTTATTTTATAAAATGAATAAAGTAATTACATATTAATAATATTCTCAACCACTAGATTGACAGCAGAATGCTTTCTTGGTCCATATGTCAGATAGTCAAGGGTCACATAGATTATATGGGATACACTAAGGCTAGGTTAAGAAGAGTTCCAGAAAAAATGTTAAATCATGTTGTCTTCAGTTATTTTATTACTTTCAGCTCATTGCACTAAAGTTCAGCTCATGTACACTAGGTAGATTTATTTATTAATCATATTATTTAGTTTTTGACTAAATAATCATAACAAGATAAGTGCTGTGCTGTGCTTAGTCACTCAGTCCTGTCCAACTCTTTGCGACCCCATGGACTGCAGCCCACTAAGGCTCCTCTGTCCATGGGGATTCTCCAGCTAAGAATACTGGAGTGGGTTGCCATGCTCTCCTTCAGGGGATCTTCCCAACCCAGGGATTGAACTCAGGTCCCCCACATTGCAGGCCAAATTTTTACCACCTGAGCCACCAGGGAAGCCCTCTATGGTAAAACAAGGTTATGGTATTAAAATATTTACCTGGGCTTCCTTTTTTTCCCCCTCCTGACTCTTTTTCTATTTTGTTGATCAGAGATTTGGGGAAATCCTTATTTTCATCTCTTCTCATTTCCCACAAAAATTAATGGCCACAACATTCTATCTAAGCAATAATGTCTCTGTCCTCCTTTTTAAAATTTATTTATTTTAATTTAAATAAAATATTTATTATGTATTTATTTTAGTCACTTTACAATACTCTGATGGTTTTTGCTGTATATCAGTATGAATCGGCCATAGGTATACATATGGCCCCTCCAACCTGAGCCCCCCTAACTCTCCCTAACTCCCACCCTAACTCTCAGGGTTGTCAGAGAGCACTGGCATTTGGTGCCCTGCTTCATGCATCGAACTCATACTGGTTATATGTTTTACATGTGGTAATGTATATACTTCAATGCTATTCTCTCAAATCATCCGACCCTCTCCTTCTCCCACTGAGTCCAAAAGTCTATTCTTTGTGTCTGTGTCTCCTTTGCTGCCCCGTAGGTAGGATCATCAGTACCATCCTTCTAGATTCCATATATGTGTGTTAATATACAGTATTTGTCTTTCTCTTTCTGACTTCATACAGTATAATAGGCTCTAGGTTCATCCACCTCATTAGAACTGACTCAGATGTGTTCCTTTTTATAGTTGAGTAATATTCCACCGTGTATATGTACAACTTTCTTATCCATTTCATCTGCCTATGGATATCTAGGTTGCTACCATATCCTAGTTATTGTAAATAGTGCTGCAATGAACACTGGGGTACATGTGTCTTTTTCAATTTAGTTTCCTCGGATATATGCCCAGTAGTGGGATTGCTGGGTCATATGGTGGTTTTATTCCTAGTTTATTAAGGAATCTCCATACTGTTCTCCATAGTGATTGTTATCAGTTAGCATTCCCACCCACCTGAAGTTCTGCATTGTCCTTTTAAGTGATGCTTTGCAATAAAGTCTCTATGCCTTTCCAGCTCCACTCTCTACTATAGACACGGCAGATGCCTCAACTTCTCATGCTGTTTTGAACTATGTCCATATTTGTAATATTTTTTTTAACAATAGCTTGGTTTCCAGTCTCTCTTCTATACAGTAACTATTGGAAAAAGAGAGTGATATTTCATCATTCTCTGGGCTTCCCCAGTGGCTCAGATGGTAAAGAATCTGCCTGCAATGTGGGAGACCTGGGTTCGATCCCTGGGTTGGGAAGATCCCCTGGAGGAGGGCATGGCAACCCACTCCAGTATCCTTGCCTGGAGAATCCCCATGGACAGAGAAGCCTGGTGGGCTACACTGTGTTGCAAAGAGTTGGACACAACTGAGTGACTAAGCACTTTTCATCATTCTCTAGAATAATAGTTGATTTATACTGGGGTCTTAGTACATAGTTATTGAATAAAGGAGATAAAGGAAGAATGAGGAAGGACATTTTTGAAAATAGTTAACATGATGAAGAACTTGGGTTTTGCTTCCACAAAAGTGTTTATAGGTCTATATAATGATATAATATTTAAAATTATAGATGCTGTCTCAAGAATAGAAGTGTGGTATCTAGATTACATTAAGCAATTTTCCAGGCTGGGTTGTGTCATGTGACTAGTCTTCAGTATTGTAAATTAAAAATGGAAATGAACAGCACTGGAGCACATAGAAAAAGGTGATCAAGAATGTAAAAATTTTGTATATTTAGAGGGACATACACTTTAAGAGTCATTTAGACATAAAGATACAAAACTAAGTAAGGAAGAAATGTAATAGCACATCTTCCTTAGAATGTTTTGTAAACACACACACACTAACATACAAGATTTACCCCTTTGCTTCAGATATTATGAGATTGTAATTCAAGATAATAAATGATAATAGCAGGAAGGAAGAGTCAGATTGTATAAAATAAATAAATAATACCCTAACAAAGTTGTATCCATTGAAATGACATCAGAGTTTTGTTACCAGATCTATTCAATTGCAGAGTCAGTAATTATTTGACCAACACATAGTAGAATGAATTCCAGCACTGGCTGAGAAATGAACTTTTAGAAACTTTGCTCCCTTGCAAAACTAAAACTTTAAATATTAAGTGTTTCACTTTAGGATGAGATTTAACATTATTTTTCTTCTGGAAAAACAATCTGATGCAATCATTTTTCTTATCTATCTTTAATAGAGAAGAATTAACATAGCTAATTAAAAGTCCAGTGAATACTGTTATTTTGGGATCTGTATAATAATGATTAGACCAGAGACTTGTCAAAGATTCTTTTGTCTTGTCTTTGCTGTTATATATATATATTTTTCTATTACTGCTTTAACTTTAAATAGGAGGAAAACCTCTGGCTCACTCACTGGACAAACTGAAGCTATTTCAGAGGTAATGCAGGTGCCAATTCAATTCAGAATTTGAGATCAATTTAAATGTATTTTCATTATTTTATTTTATCTTTCTCCTGTGAATTTTCAAGCTGTTACTTAACAGTTTCTTGGGTTTCACTAGCCTGTTTTAAAGTCTGAGGTAATAGAGAAAACTAAAAATTTTTAGAAGGGCCATTTGGAATGTTCCTTTTACTATAAAATGTTTTAATACAGTATCATATTTCATTTGAGATATTTCTTTATTTCAAAATCCCGATAACCACTAATCAGAAAGTGGAAAAAATTAATTTTCCTATTTATTTTGTTCAGGTATAAAATAAGAAGAAATATGATATGTCCAAGCCATATAAATATTGTTAGTTTTAACTTTGATTCCAGGTTGCTTTACGAAGGATTTTTCAGTGTTTACCATAAACTTTTGATAAAACATTTTTTTATTACGAACATGATCCACTAAATCAACGGCTGGGGTAATAACTAAAAGTTCTTTGGAGAAATGCCACTCTGCACTTGTCTGAAATGTGTATGTGCTTGAAGTGTAGCCAACTGAGGAAAAAGGAAGGAGGAGAGACAAAGCGTGGAGGGACGTGGATGAGATAATGAGGAGCATGCATATTTAAGCTGATCAAGGTAAGGCTGTGCGTGGAAACAAACTGAAGCAAGCTGAGAAGCTATTTGGACTCAATGCTTGAGTTCAGTCTCCTTCAGCCTCTTCTGGAAAAAAAAAAAAAAAAAAACTCTACTAGAGTGGTGGTGAAGAGCATCAGATTTGGCAAATGAAAGACTCTGTAAGTACAGCATTCACTGCTTATACTTTTCTACTTTTCTCATCATACTGCATACTCTGTGGCTTCCCTGGTGGCTCAGAATTCACCTGCCAATGAAGGAGACACAGGTTCCATCCCTGAGTCAGGAAGATCCCCTGGAGCAGGAAATGGCAACCCACTCCAGTATTCTTGCCTGGGAAATCACAAAGACACAGGATCCTGGCAGGCTATTTAGTCCATGGGGTCACAAAGAGTTGGACATGACTTAGTGACTAAATAACAACAACAACATACTCTATAGGGAGCCCTGAGTTCAAATGCCACAAGGCGTGTCTTCCAGTGATACCTACTGGACTACCACCAGTGCCGAAGCACCAGTCATCTTCCCCTTTCATAAGCGAACACTGTTTATATGCTTTGCTGCCTTTCAGTCTCTCTCACTGGGACTCACTGTGGTGATATGCTATTTTGATTTCCAAAGTGTTCAAGTTCAAAACTTCACTTTACTCTCTGCTATAATACAGAATTTAAATGTTTCACTTGGGTTTCACAGCAGTACTATTTGTGTTCCAGCATCCTAAATATATATCCTAAAATATCTCTACTAGTCATTTTTTTTCAGTTTTTGATTGTCAGAATAGTCTAGAGAAGATGCTGAATTCAAGGGTAAATATGAGTACAGATAGTAATCTTCCTTCTTTGAAAAACTTCACTATGGATTTGTGACTTTGTCCACTAGGAGACATTTGAAGCTGTGGAAACATTGTTAGTTGCCATAGCTGGGAAAAAGGTTCTGCTTCTGTCCAGTGGGTAGAATGCAGGGAGCTTGCCAGTATTTTAACAATGCCAAAGACAGGCCCTATCAGCTAAGAATTATCTGCCTCACAATGTCAATAGTGCTAAGGTTGACAAACTTTGTACAGGCTTATTTGCCTAATAAACGTCTGTTTTCCCTCTGTTTTCAAACACTAGCAAAACAAAACTTCGCCTTGAACTAGTGCATACTTTTGAGTCCTTTCTCATTCTCAGTATGATCAAGTACACACCCATACATTTATGCACAAACACGAAGATACATAATGAAACACCCATGTAACTCCTGTGTGCTTAGTCACTCAATTGTGTCCAACTCTTTGCAACTCTGTGAACTATAGCCGGCCAGGCTGCTCTGTCCATGGGGATTCTCCAGGGAAGAATACTAGAGTAGGTTGCCATGCCATCCTCTGGGGGATCTTCCCAACTCAGGGACTGAACCCAGATGTACCGAATTGCAGGCGGATCTTTTATCATCTGAGCCACCAGAGAAGCCCATGAAACTACTATGCAGATACAACTGACATGACTTTTAAGAACAAATAAAGTGAACCCAAAACAAACTGGCCATTGTAGATCTGGATCTGCAGAACACAATACTAACAAAAAAAAGAAAATAATAATCTTTACTTATTACTAGGTATTCATCAGTCCAATCTACTTACAAACACAGTTTCCTTGGCTTTTTAAATACACTTGTGTTTTTTTATATGAAACATTTAATTTGCGAGCAAAGACTTTAGTGACAGTCCCCGATATTTCAAAAATTAAAGTGTTATGTAGATTTCATAGTATATCCAATCATAATTGAATATATTTTTAGACTTATAGAGTTGAGACACTAAGGAGTCTTCCATAGTATTATCATCTAAAATCTATTAAAAATTCTACTTATCTAAAACATTTTACAGCAAGTATTAATCCAAAGTCAATGTTCATGACTGCAAGTAAGAATTTCAGTGGAAAATGTTGAAATCTCTTAAATAAATTTAACAAAGCATGTCATAATAAAACCCCCTCATTAACCTTATCACATTAAATGGAAAAGTTATGAAGTGGTTGCATCTGATTGTTAAATATAATTATAGAATTGAAGAGGATGCATTAAATGTAATTAAGTGAAACTGAGTCAATGCTCAAAATGAATTCAACATTTAATTATTTTCTAAGGATCTATTTTCAAAGATTATTTTTCTTTATCATAATATAAATATATGAAGAATGTTGAATATGTGTTTGCCTCAGTAAATCAATGTCACATTTCTAAAATATTAACAATAAAATAGCTGAATGGTCTGTTACAGCAGTTTCAGTATATACTACTATCATTTTTATTCTTTCTCATTAGTAGTTAGAAAAGATTATCAAATGTGAAGAAATTAATGTAAAACTTGAAGGACAAGACATATCATAGAAATAAGCAACAGCTTAATCACCTGCATAATATATTGTGGGATTTTTTAAAATAATGATTCTGTGTTAACATAAAACACAATTTTCAGTAGCTAATGACAAATCCCTTACAATTATACAGTAAAGGGAACAAATAGATTCAAGGGAATAGAGCTAGTAGATAGAGTGACTGAAGAACTATGGACAGATGTTCCCAACATTGTACAGGATGTAATGTCCAAAACCATCCCCAAGAAAAAGAAATGTAGGAATGCAAAGTGGTTGTGTGAGGAGTCCTTACAAATAGCTGAGAAAAGAAGAGAAGTGAAAGGCAGAGGAGAAAGGGAAAGATATACTCAACTGAATGCAGAGTTCCAAAGAAGAGCAAGGAGAGAAAAGAAAGGCTTCTTAAATAAACAATGCAAAGAAATAGAGGGAAACAACAGAATGCAAAAGACTAGAGAGCTCTCCAAGAAAACTGGAGTTACCAAGGGAACATTTCATGCAAAGATGGGCACAATTAGGGACAGAAACAGCAAAGACCTAACAGAAATAGAAGAGATTAAGAAGAGATGGCAAGAATACATAGCAGAACTGTACCAAAAAAAGTCTTAATGGCCCAGATAACCATGATGATGTGGTCACTCAACCAGAGCCAGAAATCCTGGGATGTGAAGTCACATGGGCCTTAGGAAGCATTACTAGGAACAAAACTGGAGAGGTGATGGAATTCCAGCTGAGCTATCTCAAATCATAAAAGATGATGCTGTGAAAGTGCTGCACTCAATATGTCAGCAAATTTGGAAAACTCAGCAGTGGCCACAGGACTGGAAAAGGTCAGTTTTCATTCCAATACCAAAGAAGGGCAATGCCAAAGAATGTTCAATCTACCGTGCAATTGTGTTCATTTAACATGCTGGCCAGGTGATGCTAAAAAACCTTCAAGCTAGACTTCAGGAGTATGTGAACCAAGAACTTCCTGATGTACAAGCTGGATTTAGAAAAGGCAGAGGAACCAGAGATCAAATTGCCAACATCCCCTGGATTATAGAAAAAGCAAGGGAATTTCAAAAAAAGAAAAAAAAATCTACTTCTGCTTCATCAACTATGCTAAAGCCTTTGACTGTGTGGATCACAACAAACAGAGGAAACTCCTTAAAGAGTTGGGAATATCAGACCTGGCTGATACCTGGCTCCTGCGAAATCTGTATGCAGGACAAGAAGCAACAGTTAGAACAGAGCAAGGAACAAAGAACTGACTCAAAATTGAGAAAGGAGTCCAAAAGTCTGTTCTTTACATCTGTGTCTCTTTTGCTGTCTTGTATATAGTGTCATCGTTACCATTTTCTAAATTCCATATATATGTGTTAATATACTGTATTGGTGTTTTTCTTTCTGACTTACTTCACTTTCTATAATAGGCTCTGGTTTCTTCCACCTTGTTAGAACTGACCCAAATGTGTTCTTTTTTATAGCTGAGTAATATTCCATTGTGTATATGTACCATGACTTTCTTATCCATTCATCTGCTGATGGACATCTAGGTTGCTTCCATGTTCTAGCTATTGCAAACAGTGCTGCAATGAACATTGGGGTACACATGTCTCTTTCAACTACGGTTTTCTCGGTGTGTATGCCCAGCAGTGGGATTGCTGGGTCGTATGGCAGTTCTATTTCTAGCTTTTAAAGCAATCTCTACACTGTTCTCCATAGTTGCTGTACTAGTTTTCATTCCCATCAACAGTGTAAGAGGGTTCCCTTTTCTCCACACCCTCTCCAGCATTTATTGTTTGTAGACTTTTTGATGGCAGCCATTCTGACCACTCTGAGATGGTACATCATTGTGGTTTTCATTTGCATTTCTCTGATAGTGAGTGATGATGAGAATCTTTTCATGTGTTTGTTAGCCATCTGTACATCTTCTTTGGACAAGGCGAGGGTGGGACGATTTGAGAGATGTATATTACCATACTGAGACATGTATATTACCATATGTGAAATAGATGACCAGTTCAAGTTCAATGCATGAAACAGGGCACTCAAAGCTGGTGCACTGGAAAACATAGAGGGATGGGATGGGGAAGGAGGTGGTAGAGGGGTTTGGGACAGGGGGCACATGTACACCTATGGCTGATTCATGTCAATGTATGGCAAAAACCACCACAATATTGGAAAGCAATTAGCCTCCAGTTAAAATAGATAAATTTTAAAAATTGAGAAAAGAGTATGTCAAAGTGGTATATTGTCATTGTGTTTATTTAACTTATATGCAGAGTACACCATGCAAAATGCTGGCTGGATGACTCACAAACTGGAATCAAGATTGCCAGGAGAAACATCAATAACCTCAGATATGCAGATGATACCACCCTTATGGCAGAAAGTGAAGAGGAACTAAGGAGCCTCTTGATGAGGGTGAAAGAGGAGAGTTAAAAAAAAAAAAAAAAAAAGCTGGCTTAAAACTCAACATTCAAAATCTAAGATCTGAACTGTGGTGCTAGAGAAGACTCTTTGGAGTCCCTTGGACAGCAAGGAGATCAAACCAGTTAATTCTAAAGGAAATCAACTGAATATTCATTGGAAGGACTGATGCTGAAGCTGAAGCTCCAATATTTTGGCCACCTGATGTGAAGAGCCGACTCATTGAAACAGACTCTGATGCTGGGAAAGATTGACGGCCAAGGGGAGAAGAGGGGTGGCAGAAGATGACATGATTGGATGGCATCACCAACTCAATGGACATGAGTTTGAACAAACTCGGAGACAGTGAAGGACAAGGAAGCCTGGCATGCTAAGTCCATGGAGTCACAAAGTCAGACACGACTTAGAGACTAAAGAGCAACAAAAAAATGATATAACTAGTGAGAGTAGAATAAATAGTAATTTAACAGGGGAATATAATATATCTTAAACATATCGTGGTGAAACCTGCTGGAAGTTGCTAGTGGGACAAAGCTGACCTGTAGAAATGGCCTTCTGGTTGGCTCAGAAAATTGCAGGAAGATGTAACCCCTAATTTCCTGCTGTGTTATAATGCTCCTGATCCACTTATGCCTAGAAGTTCTTCCCTTCCATAGTCACGCATTTTCTCTCCAAGCCCTCTGCTGACCAATCCTAACATCAACCCAACTGATAAAAGAGGTATCCCCTCAGAATTCAGCCCATAATTCACAAAGTACACAAAGATGAGTAGATTTGAAGCTGAAACATAATAACAATTGGAAAAAATCCAAATACAAATAGGAGTTCGGGATATTTAAACAATCAAAAATTAGAAAAATTATGGGAGATTTCTTTTATAAAATTAAAGTGTAGAAGTGCACTCTAAGAATTATCTTAAAAAAACACACCAGAAAATTAAAAGATAATTTTGACACATGCATTGAAGTATTACACGTGCAAAATAAGCACAAGCAAAGTCAAAGACAGCAAAAACCAGACAAAAATACTAGCAAATTCATACTACAGACAAATGGCCAATAACCCCAACACACAAAGCATCTCTACATATCAACTAAAATAAATGCACCAACATTAAAAAAAACATTAATTCATATCTCTTAAACATAAAATAATATTCAATCTCACTCAAAATAAGAGAAAGGAAAATAACAATTGCAATGGAATATTTTCACCTATCAGATTAGCAAAACACCAAAACTTTCATCATATGCTACACTGGCAAACAAATAAATAAACTGGTAGGCTCTTATAGCTGGTGTGTAATTTAGCAAAATCTAAATTTGTGTACATACCTATTATTTTCAATCCTAAGAATCTGTCCTAGAGTTACCCCTACATAAGTGAAAACTGAAGTGTCTACATGAATATTGATTGTAGGTCTCTTTTTTTCATTGGAGAAAGACTGGCAACAACCTAAATATCTATTAGCAGTTGACTGGTTAAAAAATATGATACATCTAAACAATGGAATACTGTTTATCTAAAAATAAAAATCAAGATGTTATATCACTAACACATGAACTTAAAAATCACATACACACATTATTATTTTAGGAGTAAAAAAAATTTTTTTTACAGTGTCTTTTTCCTTTAAAAAAAGGAAAAAAAAAAGTATTTACATGCATTATGCCCAGTATATGTAAGGAATGAAGAAATATGTATATTTCTGAAGGACACACAAGGAAATGCTAACACACCTCTAGAAAGGAGAAGTAGGGGGTTAGTGGAGTAAGAGGATCCATTCTGCAATGCACTCTCCTATAACTTTTGAATATTGTACATGTGAAGTGAACATCATCAATGAAAAATACAATAAGATATTTAAGTTAATCATTTATAAGTATTAGAATACAGTTTTCAATTAGGCATAATCCTTATCCTGAATTTTCTCATAATTTATATGTATTTCAGATATACAAAAAATAAAGACATGTTAATATAAACTGCTACAGTAAAGTTATATACAAGATATTACAGGAATACACCACTGTCTAGGTTTGCATCGAGGATTCAGTGAAGGTTCCTCAACAAATAACCTTGTTGGAGCTCATCATGCCAGAATGACTTTTGTGCTGTTATTTTCCTACCAAAATCCTGCCTACTCCCATTGTAAGTCATTTTCTGGTAAGTTCAGCCAACTTTAAACTTCTCCCACCTTTGGGATTCTATCATGTTTACCATATAATACTTGCTCCTCATCAATATTAACACTTGCTCCTCATTGATTATAAACTGTTCCATGGTCTACATCCGACATCGCTGGTGAATTTTAACGTCCTAAAAGTCAAGGATAGTAAACACAGATATCTTCGGAATGCCTGTCAACACCTATAACAACGTTCTTCCAAAATCAAATGCTTACTAAGGACTTTCAGGGAAAAATGGAAAAATACAGTCTTTTCATACCCTTAGAGGCATATTTGATGGTAGACTGAGAAAACCCTCTGCTAAAATTCATAAATATAGAAAACTTATATTCACATCAGGCATTCATAAGAAATAATGTTAACAAGAAAAATAGCTGTGGTGAACTATTCATGAGATAACCTCCCCATGGGTTTAATATACCACAGTTTAAAAGGTTCAGTTCTGCAACCAGGAGGGTAATGTATTAGGAGTAAAAATCCATTTCAGCTCTCATTGACTACATAGTCCAAATAGCAGCTCAGACCATCAAGGTGTTTTATTAAGCTTTTCAATTATCAAAAAATATCAGATTAAGTCTATATGAAAAATATTTTCAGAAAACTAAAATAGTCATGCAAGTAATACATCCATGCTGCTTTACAAACTGTTAATTCCTCTCCCCATCGCATATATCAAAATCTCACAGAAACATAATTAAAGAAAGAAAAGGGAACACATTATTTACTGCTTATATAGTTGATGTTAATGATTTTCACCAGATTATTTGCCCATACAATAGCTCTTGCTGCTAAGTCACTTCAGTCATGTTCGACTCTGTGCGACCCGGTAGACGGCAGCCCATCAGGCTCCCCTGTCCCTGGGATTCTCCAGGCAAGAACACTGGAGTGGGTTGCCATTTCCTTCTCCAATTCATGAAAAGTGAAAAGTGAAAGTGAAGTTGCTCAGTCGTGTCCGACTCTTCGCAACCCCATGGACTGCAGCCTACCAGGCTCCTTCATCCATGGGATTTTCCAGGCAAGAGTACTGGAGTGGGGTGCCATTGCCTTCTCCGCTCTTGAGGGGTTGTATTCCAAATATTTAGGTTTTATCTATACATCATATACATGCTATATTTCTAAGCTGACTAGCATCAACTGTAAAGTATAAAGCTAATGTTTACCCTTGATAAGTCACATGGGATTTTTATAAATTAGATCTTACCTGGAAATTTCTTCTCAAAAGACTAATTGAGAAGAAAGGAATTTCCATAAACTGAGGACTGATTAGCGAAACCTAGTGCTGTTTCCATATATTAACCACAAGAAGCCCAAATCTCCCAGGTCTTTCTTAGTAATAGGTCTATATCCTCCTATTTTTGGAACCCAACTTCTAAGTCTCATCCTATTCTTGAGCCCTTATACAGAGGCTCTTTAGAAATTCAGTGTGCCTCATTAGCAATATCTCCCAGGTACCTGAACTTTTATCTGCTTGCTTTCTCTTACTTTTGCTAACTAAAACCTGGAGCTCCCCTAAAGGCACTGGAGCTTCCCCTGTAGTTTTCTGAATGATTTCTGTTTTCTACTCCACACTCCTTCCTTTTCTTCACTGTTTTCACACTGTTTTCCTTTGCTTCTCTCTAAAATGCTTTTTTTTTTTTTTAACAAAAATTGTTTTTTCATTATTTATCAGTCAAATTATTAGAAAACATTGGCTTTTCTATTTTTTTGTTTTTCCTTTTTTTTAAATTTTATTTTTTAACTTTTACAATATTGTATTGGTTTTGCCATATATCAAAATGAATCTGCCACAGGTATACATGTGTTCCCCATCCTGAACCCTCCTCCCACCTCCCTCCCCATACCATCCCTCTGGGTCGTCCCAGTGCACCAGCCCCAAGCCTCCAGTATCGTGCATCGAACCTGGACTGGCGATTCGTTTCATATATGATATTATACATGTTTCAATGCCATTCTCCCAAATCATCCCACCTTCTCCCTCTCCCACAGAGTCCAAAAGACTGTTCTATACATCAGTGTCTCTTTTGCTGTCTCGTATACAGGGTTATTGTTACCATCTTTCTAAATTCCATATATATGCGTTAGTATACTGTATTGGTGTTTTTCTTTCTGGCTTACTTCACTCTGTATAATAGGCTCCAGTTTCATCCACCTCATTAGAACTGATTCAAATGTATTCTTTTTAATGGCTGAGTAATACTCCATTGTGTATATGTACCACAGCTTTCTTATCCATTCATCTGCTGATGGGCATCTAGGTTGCTTCCATGTCCTGGCTATTGTAAACAGTGCTGCAATGAACATTGAGGTACACGTGTCTCTTTCAATTCTGGTTTCCTCAGTGTGTATGCCCAGCAGTGGGATTGCTGGATCATCTCTTCTCATCAGACAATTCTTTGCCAACACTCCTTGCTGCAGTCTTAGGCTGACTGCTCATCTTTTCCCTTAATTTCTTAAATATTTTAGCTTCTGACTCGTAATAACTCTTTGCAAACTGTTCCTTTATGACTACTGGTGATTTCAAAATCCTGATCCAAGTTCTACCCAATGCCCTTTCCTTTCAGTTATCAGCGTCAACTCTTTCCATGATCCCAACTTCCAAATTCTCTCAGTCATTCACTCACATAGTCACACTCTAGACTTTATTGTTACCAGTACAGATATCCACTGCATAACTGCTATTCCCATCATCCTCATCTCCTCCTTTCCTGCTCAGTCCCTTAAATACCTATCAGTCCATTTCACAAGGACCATTGAACTTCTCATCCATTTCAATGTTTATTTCCTCTCCATTAACATTGAATTCCATACTTAATTTTATCTTCTCTATACTGTTAAGTAACCCTTTGTCAGCTCAAAATATTCTAATGGCAAAATAAAAGGTCTGGTTAAGATTAAAATCACATCTACTTTGCACCTTCACCCAAG
Source organism: Bos indicus x Bos taurus (assembly GCF_003369695.1). Lineage (NCBI taxonomy): Eukaryota > Metazoa > Chordata > Mammalia > Artiodactyla > Bovidae > Bos > Bos indicus x Bos taurus. The sequence goes on from NC_040092.1 coordinate 40,878,684, forward strand.
CAGCTTAGCATTTTTTGAAGAGAAACTAAAATAACTAAAATAATATGACTTGCCTCCCTTTAAGGTCATAATTACTCAATTCAGGTGAGGCTATCAATGATGTTCAGGGTTCATTCTGCTGCTCAGACTTTTGACTATTTAGTACCTTCTTCTATATTATCAAATCTTTAAAACTTTCTCCTTCATCCTCAGTCTCAGCTTATCACCTTGCTTTCTATTTCACTGACTTAATAGAAACAAGTCAAGATAAAGTTCACAAGTTTCCATCTCACATCCACAAACCTGAGAGCATCTGCATCTAAATATCAGGACTCCACTCCTCTCACCTCTTGAGGTTATTCTTGTAACAGTTTTCTCCCCTCTCTCTAGCAGATTGAGTAATTTTCCTCTACTCAACCTTTCCCCACAAAATAAAACTATGTCTCCATTTTAAGAAAAAATCTATTTCAGTTCTATGTTTTCATCTAGATACTGCCTATTTCTTTCCTTTCTTTTGCAGCAAATCTGTTCAATTTTATATCTATTCATTTTTATCTCTAATCTATGTCACTATCAGTTCAGTTCAGTCGCTCAGTCGTGTCCAACTCTTTGCGACCCCATGAACTGCAGCACACCAGGCCTGTCTATCACCAACTCCTGGAGTTCACCCAAACTCATGTCCATTGAGTCGGTGATGCCATCCAGCCATCTCATCCTCTGTCGTCCCCTTCTCCTCCTGCCCACAATCCCTCCCCGCATCAGAGTCTTTTCCAGTGAGTCAGCTCTTCGATCAGACTTTCACTCCCACCATTACCCTCAAACTGCTCAATCCTCATTCTGCTTCACATACCAGCAGCAGGTTTTAATAGAATTGATTATTCCTCTCTGGAACCTTTTCTTGCCATATAGGACATATTACATTCTAGTTTTACTGCTATTTCATTTGCTGCTTCTCAATATTCTTTGCTGGATCATCCTTATCTTTTTGGCCTGTGGACATTGGAATGTCACAATACTCCACTCTTTTACTTCTTGCCTTTTCTTTCTGAACCTCTGCTTTTGATCTTAGCATCACTGAATTTATGTGCCTGTTATAGAGTGACAAGAGTAAAATGTATATACCTAACTTAGATCACTCCCCTAAACTCTGATTCCTTATTCATCTCCACTTGGATTTATAACAGTTAAGTCAAAATTCAGATGTCATAAAATTAGCTCTCAATCTTTCCTTGCTAAACTGACTCTCCCAACATTTATCCATTGTAGTTAATATCAATAGCATCCTTCCAATAAATATTAATAGCAAGTAATTTAATTAATAAAAGTAGAAGGCAAATACAGGATAGATAATGTCAAAGCTGGTTGTTTAAAAAGTATAATATATATGAAATGGATATGTGAAATATATATAGAAATACTATATATATGTACATGAATATACATATAGATAGACCACACACACACACACACTGAACAGTATAAACAAATCATATCTTTGAATTAAAAAGAGAATATCACAAAAGATCAAGAGGTATTAAACTCTCAGTAAAAAATGCATTAACAATAACTTTATTCCAATCAAACAATATTTTTAAATGGCTATATATTTGTTTAGAAAACTCAATTTACAGAAACTGACACAAAGTGAAATGACAATTCTGAATAGCATTAGAACTGTAAGGATTAATAAGAAAAGTTTCCATCTCAGAGGGCTGCAATGGTAAAGCGTGTCACACAGGACTCCTCCTGAAACATTCATCACTATGGAATCCATGGTGACAAGGAAGCATCATAGATCATATAAGAAAACAAACCACAATACTATAGGATTGTTTAATTTTTCTTCAGCTTATTTACATTGATGTCATCTCATTCAAATTTTTAGCAGATACACTTTTTTTTATTTACTGTAGTCTAAGTTTCTTTTTAGCATTATTGATATTATCTGAAGGAAGAAGTTGATTGTGACTGAATGGTAGAAGTTTTTTACATTTAAAAATATATGAACAAGCACTTGAGACTATCACAACATTGTTTATTGTCTATGTTGCTGCTAAGTCACTTCAGTCGTGTCCGACTCTGTGCGACCCCGTAGACGGCAGCCCACCAGGCTCCCCCGTCCCTGGGATTCTCCAGGCAAGAACACCAGAGTGGCTTGCCATTTCCTTGTCCAATGCATGAAAGTGAAAAGTGAAAGTGAAGTCGCTCAGTCGTGTCCTACTCCTAGTGACCCCATGGCCTGCAGCGCACCAGGCTCCTCCGTCCATGGGATTTTCCAGGCAAGAGTACTGGAGTGGGTTGCCACTGCCTTCTCCATAATTGGCTATACCCCAATACAAAATTTTTTTGGTATTAAAAAATATAATATTAAAGAAAAACTATGCGAGCAAGCACGGACTTAGAATCTTTCTTTCATGCAGCTATTACAAAACAAGACAAATCTCTCTCCTTGAATGAATATAAACTATATCCATTGTGTGGTAAATCTTTTCACATTTTAAAATTATTTTGTGAATATTCATCTGTGTGTACTTTAATTGGGCAAGAAATTTTAGGAAGTTTGGAAATTTAAAATGTACCAAAGTACATATGATCATACAGATAAAATATGGCACATGTCTCTATTACTAAAGTTTTATACATCTCTACATCTGTAGCAATAAAACATAATTCACAATTTTTATGTGTATCTTGCTACAATGGTCTGAATAATAACTGGATATAAATTAAAAAAAAAAAAGCATATCTCTTAGTCAAAGAGAAAACAATTATTTAGACCTCCATGTTATTCTGACCTCATGATAACCTCAGTGAGAATATACGGGCAAAAATGAGAAGCGCTGCTGATACGACTAGGAGTCAGAAGTAATCCACGTGTTAGTAAAACCTGTAATATTTCTCTTCCACTTTCAGAACTGAAACATGATCACATCTGGCTCAGTGTATCGTTGCATTCCAGATGTTAACAGAGTTGGTGTGCTATCACCCTCTTAATCACCTTTCACTAAAGGAAGAAGTCAGGGACTGGTCACCTCAGGCAATTGCTGTAGTTTCACATGTAAGAAACTGGGTGTTTTTGAATGGTTCAAAGTTTGTCCCATCTTTATATGGCATTAAAATCCTATGCAATGTCATTCATTCAAAGTTCCAACATTTGAGATAGCTTATACCACTCTGTTGGATTATATTTCATTTTTGAATCAGCTAGGAAGTGTTATATTCATTTTACAATACAACATTGCAAGAGCCAAAAATTCATACCCCATCTGTTATGAACTACCAAGTATTCCTGGAGAAGGGCTGAGAATGAACATACTATGGTCTGGTCATTATAGAATGCCAAGTGATCAAGTGAAGTGTGTGTGTGTGTGTGTGTGTGTGTGTGTTTAAAAGGAAGTTTGGTTTTTTTTTTAGCTTTTGATTTTGTTATTTACTTGAAGTAGACAAAAATGTTTAAATGAACACATCACTATCCAAAATTTTGGAATCTGTACTATACATATACTTAAAATAGTATTTGTAACCTACAGATGTAAAGTGGAAATGTAAGCCTTATACTCCTTGAAAATAAAAGGTAAAAATGGTTGAGGATATGAGACTGAAAACTACTATGTTGGGAAAGCAAAAACTTGAAGACTCATTGATTGTTAAATTACAAAACAAGAGAAAATAGGGAAGTATTGATATTCCCTATTTGTGACACAAGAAAAGATGACCTGGAATGTGATGGGTCAATGGTGGGCTAGAGCTACTGAGAGAGGACTTTGATGGAAGTTGAGACTGAATTAAAAAAAGACTGAAAAACAATGGAATGGTAAAAAAAAAATTATAAATGATAAGGATTGCAGTTTAGTTTATTAGAAGTTACTTTAACCACTAGAGTTCTTGAACAAAAGACTTGGAATAAAAATGGTTATTTTTGAAAAATATATTTTAGAGATTTTATGCAACATAGATTCCCAAGGATAAGAAAGTCATTTACAAGACGTTTAGATGTGCAACTGTATAATCTTGAAAACCAGAGCCTGAATTTTTTTTATATTCAATTTATCTTTGTTTGGGAAAATATCTTGCAATCCTTCTATGAATTGCATGAGGGAGTTTGGAGAAATGGGCTCTGAGAAACCAAGGTAAAAAAGATATTTGCTACAAAGCTAGAGCCTAGTCTGGGAAAATGGTCAAGAGTCTTCAGGACCAATAAGTATCTAACATAGACTCTTCATCGCTTGTAGTGCTATTTGCAAAATCTTTTATTTCTGCAAATTTTAACAAAGCATGAAATGACAATATGTGGGAGTAGAAGGTGCTTTGCAGCATCCATCTATTCAGTTCAGTTCAGTCACTCAGTCGTGTCCAACTCTTTGCAACCCCATGGACTGCAGCACGTCATCGAATCCATGATGCCATGCAACCATTTGATCCTCTGCTGTCCCCTTCTCCACCTGCCTTCAATCTTTCGCAGCATCAGGGTCTTTTCAAAAGAGTCAGTTCTTTTCATCAGGGGGCCAAGGTACTGGACTTTCAGCTTCAGCATCAGTCCAGCCAATGAATATTCAGGACTGATTTCCTTTGATTGACTGGTTTGATATTCTTGCAGTCCAAGGGACTCCCAAGAATCCTCTACAACACCACAGTTCAAAAGCATCAATTCTTTGGTGCTCAGCTTTCTTTACAGTGTAACACTCACATCCATACATGACTATTGGAAAAACCATAGCTTTGACTAGATGGACCTTTGTTGGCAAAATAGTGTCTCTGCTCTTTAATATGCTGTCTAGGTTGGTCATAACTTTTCTTCTAAGGAGTAAGCGTCTTTTAATTTCATGGCTGCAGTTACCATCTGCAGTGATTTTGAAGCCCCAAAAATAAAGTTTATCACTGCTTCCATTGTTTCCCCATCAATTTGCCCTGAAGTGATTGGACCAGATGCCATGGTATTAGTTTTCTGAATATTGAGTTTTAAACCAACTTTCTCAATCTCCTCTTTCACTTTCATCAAGAGGCTCTTTAGTTTTTCTTCACTTTCTGCCAGAAGGGTGGTGTCATCTGAATATCTGAGGTTATTGATATTTCTCCTGGCAATCTTGATTCCAGCTTGTGCTTCATAGAGACTGCATTTCGCATGATGTACTCTGCATATAAGTTAAATAAGCAGGGTGACAATATACAGCCTTGATAGACTCCTTTCCCAATTTTTAACCAGTCTGTTAGTCCAGGTCCAGTTCTAACTGTTGCTCCTTGATGTGCATGCAGATTTCTCAGGATGCAGCTCAGGTGGTCTGGTATTCCCATCTCTTTCAGAATTTTCCACGGTTGTTGTGATCCACACAGTTAAACGCTTTGGCATATTCAATAGAGCAGAAGTAGACCTTTTTCTGGAACCCTCATGCTTTTTCAATGATACAGCAAATGCTGGAAATTTGATCTCTGGTTGCTCTGCCATTTCTAAATCCAGGTTGAACATCTGGAATTTCACAGTTCACATACTGTTGAAGCCTGACTTGGAGGATTTTGAGCGTCACTTTATTAGCATGTGAGATGAGTGCAATTGTGTGGTAGTTTGAGTATTCTTTGGCATTGCCTTTTTTTGGGATAGGAATGAAAACTGACCTTCTCCAGTCCTGTGGCCACTGTTGAGTTTTCCAAATTTGCTGGCATACTGAGTATAGCACTTAAACAGCATCATCTTTTAGGAGTTGAAATAGCTCAACTGGAATTCCATCATCTCCAGCAGCTTTGTTCATAGTGATGCTTCCTAAGGCCCACTTGACTTCACATTCCAGGACGTCTGGCTCTAGGTGAGTGATCCTACCAACGGGAATATCTGGGTTGTGAAGATTTTTTTTTTTACAGTTCTTCTGTGTATTCTTGCCACCTCTTCTTAATATCTTCTGCTTCTGTTAGGTCCATACCATTTCTGTCCTTTATTGTGCCTATCTTTGTATGAAATATTCTCTTGGCATATCTAATTTTCTTGAAGAGAGCTCTAGTCTTTCCCATTCTATTGTTTTCTTCTATTTCTTTGCAGTGATTGGTGAGGAAGGCTTTCTTATCTCTCCTTGCTATTCTTTGGAACTCTGCATTCAAATGGGTATATCTTTCCTTTTCTCTTTGCCTTTCACTTCTGTTCTTTTCTCAGCTATTTGTAAGGCCTCATCAGACAGCCATTTTGCCATTTTGTATTACATTTTCTTAGGAATGGTCTTGACCACTTACTCCTGTACAATGTCACGAACCTCCATCCATAGTTCTTCAGGCACTATGCCTATCAGATCTAATCCCTTGAATCTGTTTGTCACTTCTACTGTATAATCATAAGGGTTTCATTTAGGTCATACCTAGTGAATGACCTAGTAGTTTGCTAGTGGTTTTCCCTACTTTCTTCAATTTACGTCTGAATTTGGCAATAAGGAGTTCACGATTTGAGCCACAGTCAGCTTCCTCTCTTGTTTTTGCTGACTGTATAGAGCTTTTCCATCTTTGGCTACAAAGAATATTATCAATCTGATTTCATTGTTGACCATCTGCTGACGTCCATGTGTAGAGTCTTCTCTTGTGTTTTTGGAAGAGGGTGTTTGCTATGACCAGTGAGTTCTCCTGGCAAAACTCTGTTAGCCTTTGCCCTACTTCTTTTGTACTCCAAGGCCAAATTTGCCTGTTACTTCAGGTATCTCTTGACTTCCTACTTTTGCCTTCCAGTCCCCTATAATGAAAAGTACATCTTTTTTGGGTGTTAGTTTTAGAAGGTCTTGTAGGTCTTTTTTTTTTTTTTTTTAATTTTATTTTATTTTTAAACTTTACATAATTGTATTAGTTTTGCCAAATATCAAAATGAATCTGCCACAGGTATACATGTGTTTCCCATCCTGAACCCTCCTCCCTCCTCCCTCCCCATACCATCCCTTGGGGTCGTCCCAGTGCACCAGCCCCAAGCTTCCAGTATCGTGCATCGAACCTGGACTGGCAACTCGTTTCTTACATGATATTTTACATGTTTCAATGTCATTCTCCCAAATCTTCCCACCCTCTCCCTCTCCCACAGAGTCCATAAGACTGTTCTATACATCAGTGTCTCTTTTGCTGTCTCGTACACCGGGTTATTGTTACCATATTTCTAAATTCCATATATATGCATTAGTATACTGTATTTATGTTTTTCCTTCTGGCTTACTTCACTCTGTATAATAGGCTCCAGTTTCATCCACCTCATTAGAACTGATTCAAATGTATTCTTTTTAATGGCTGAGTAATACTCCATTGTGTATATGTACCATAGCTTTCTTATCCGTTCATCTGCTGATGGACATCTAGGTTGCTTCCATGTCCTGGCTATTATAAACAGTGCTGCGATGAACATTGGGGTACACGTGTCTCTTTCCCTTCTGGTTTCCTCAGTGTGTATGCCCAGCAGTGGGATTGCTGGATCATAAGGCAGTTCTATTTCCAGTTTTTTAAGGAATCTCCACACGGTTCTCCATAGTGGCTGTACTAGTTTGCATTCCCACCAACAGTGTAAGAGGGTTCCCTTTTCTCCACACCCTCTCCAGCATTTATTATTTGTAGACTTTTGGATCGCAGCCATTCTGACTGGTGTGAAATGGTACCTCATAGTGGTTTTGATTTGCATTTCTCTGGTAATGAGTGATGTTGAGCATCTTTTCATGTGTTTGTTAGCCATCTGTATATCTTCTTTGGAGAAATGACTATTTAGTTCTTTGGCCCATTTTTTGATTGGGTCGTTTATTTTTCTGGAGTTGAGCTGTAGGAGTTGCTTGTGTATTTTTGAGATTAGTTGTTTGTCAGTTGCTTCATTTGCTATTATTTTCTCCCATTCTGAAGGCTGTCTTTTCACCTTGCTAATAGTTTCCTTTGATGTGCAGAAGCTTTTAAGGTTAATTAGGTCCCATTTGTTTATTTTTGCTTTTATTTCCAATATTCTGGGAGGTGGGTCATAGAGGATCCTGCTGTGATGTATGTCAGAGAGTGTTTTGCCTATGTTCTCCTCTAGGAGTTTTATATTTTCTGGTCTTACGTTGAGATCTTTAATCCATTTTGAGTTTATTTTTGTGTATGGTGTTAGAAAGTGTTCTAGTTTCATTCTTTTACAAGTGGTTGACCAGATTTCCCAGCACCACTTGTTAAAGAGATTGTCTTTTCTCCATTGTATATTCTTGCCTCCTTTGTCAAAGACAAGGTGTCCATATGTGCATGGATTTATCTCTGGGCTTTCTATTTTATCCCATTGATCTATATTTTTGTCTTTGTGCCAGTATCATACTGTCTTGATAACTGTGGCTTTGTAGTAGAGCCTGAAGTCAGGTAGGTTGATTCCTCCAGTTCCATTCTTCTTTCTCAAGATCGCTTTGGCTATTCGAGGTTTTTTGTATTTCCATACAAATTGTGAAATTATTTTTTCTAGCTCTGTGAAGAATACTGTTGGTAGCTTGATAGGGATTGCATTGAATCTATAAATTGCTTTGGGTAGTATACTCATTTTCACTATATTGATTCTTCCAATCCATGAACATGGTATATTTCTCCATCTATTAGTGTCCTCTTTGATTTCTTTCACCAGTGTTTTATAGTTTTCTATATATAGGTCTTTAGTTTCTTTAGGTAGATATATTCCTAAGTATTTTATTCTTTCCGTTGCAATGGTGAATGGAATTATTTCCTTAATTTCTCTTTCTGTTTTCTCATTATTAGTGTATAGGAATGCAAGGGATTTCTGTGTGTTGATTTTATATCCTGCAACTTTACTATAGTCATTGATTATTTCTAGTAATTTTCTGGTGGAATCTTTAGGGTTTTCTATGTATAGAACCTTTCAACTTCATCATCTTCAGCATTACCATTTGGGGCCTGGACTTGCATTACTATGATACTGAATGGTTTGCCTTGGAAATGAACAGAGATCAATCTGTCATTTTTGAGATTGCATCCAAATACAGCATTTCAGACTCTTTTGTTGACTAGGAGGGGTACTCCATTTCTTCTAAGGGACTCTTGCCCATAGTAGTAGATTTAATGGTCATCTGAGCTAAATTCATCCATTCCAGCCCATTTTAGTTCACTGATTCCTAAAATGCTGATGTTCACTCTTGCCATCGCCTGTTTGACCATCTCCAGTTTACCTTGATTCATTGACCTAACATTCGACCTTCCTATGCAATATTGTTCTTTATAGCATCAGACTTTACTTCTGTCACAAGTCACATCCACAACTGGGTGTTGTTTTTGCTTTGGCTCTGTCTCTTCATTCTTTCTGGAGTTATTTCTCCACTGTTCTCCAGTAGCAAATTGGGCACCTTCCAACCTGGGGAGTTCATCTTTCAGTGTCCTATCTTTTTGCCTTTTCATAGTTTTCATGAGGTTCTCAAGGCAAGAATGCTGAAGTGGTTTGTCATTCCCTTCTCCAGTGGACCATGTTTTTGTCAGAACTCTCCACCATGACCCATCCTTCTTAGGTGGCCCTTCAGGGCATGGCTCATAGTTTCATTAAGTTAGACAAGGCTGTAATCCATGTGATCAGTTTGATTAGTCTTCTGTGATTTGGTTCTCATTCTGTCTGCCCTCTGATGGATAAGGATAAGAGGCCTATGGAAGCTTCCTGATGGGAGAGACTGACTGAGGGGGAAACTGGGTCTTGTTCTTATGGGCGGGGCCATGCTCAGTAAATCTTTCATCCAACTTTCTGTTAATGGTTGGGGCTGTGTTCCCTCCCTGTTGTTTGACCTAAGCCCAAGCTATGGTGGAGGTAATGAAGATAATGGTGACCTCCTTCAAAAGGTCCTGTGTATGCAGTGCTGCACTCAGTGCCCCTGACCCTGCAGCAGGCCACCACCGACCCACAGGAGCATGATGGCTAGATATCATCTCAACTTAAACAATTAAGCAAAAGCATCATAAATAAAATGAAGACATTTTGCAGTCTGGTAGAAGGCAATTGCTTTACATATAGAAAAAAAGTGAGTACCTATCTTATAACAAATTATTCCACAAATTAATATTAAAAGGCAATACCTATAAAAATGGTGGGGAAATTAGTTTTAAATTTTTTTCACAGCAGAAAAATATATTATTATAAAATGGCTAGTAAAAATTTGAAGTGATATTTAGGTTTTTTTAGTGCTGTAACTTCTTTTATTGATAAGGAAAAAATAAATAAAATATTATAGTTATTATTCTCAAAATTATTATAAAATATTATATTATTATTCTCAAAGGGGCATTTTGTACAGAATTGGCAGGATTACAGATAGTCTTTATGGCAATGCCATGGTTTTGATAATGATTAAATATCAAAATATCCTGCTGACTTCAAAACCATAAATGAAAGAGGGACACTATTATCAATTCTACATAAATCAAAGGATTATACAAGAGCATTCTGAATAATTGTTAGTCACTCAGTCATATCTAACTTTTTGTGACCCCATGGACTGTAGCCTACCAGGCTCCTCTGTCCATGGAATTCTTCAGACAAGAAATCTGGAGTGGATAGCTATTCCCTTCTCCAGGGGATTTTCCTAACCCAGGGATTGAACTTGGGTTTCCTGCACTGCAGACAGATTCTTTATAGTCTGAGCCACCCATGGACATCTACATGCCACTTCTTATTGCTCAACTCCTATAAAAATGTATTTATTTAACTTACCCTATCAAATTGACCCATTGGTCTTTACTCAAATTCATTACTTTTCTCAAATGAATATATGAAAAATTTAGTTTTGAAGAGAGCCAAGGAGCAAAAACACAAGAGAGTGGTGCTTTGTCTAGGAAGCCAGTCATATTGGTTTTATAGCTTGGTATATTTTGGATTTCAGATGAAATGGGGAAAAAAATGACAGAAATGGTCCCTATGCATTTATTTTCATGGATACCCTTAATTTTCATGGGCATGCCTAACAATGAACTATGTTATAACTGGAGCTTAGGGCTTATTTTAGATATTGGAGTGTAGCTTTATTACAAAGATGGATTTTATCTATAAACATTGCATTTTGATCAACTTTGTACGTTCATGTGTATTAAAATATTGTGCACTAAATGTTTTGCCCCTGTCTGCTATTATATGGTCAAGGCATTTATCAGCACTAGTGTGATTCACTCATGTAAGTGGCACGGGTCAGGGAAAGTTATTTCCTACATTTCTGCCTAATTAAATTTGTTTTTCAGTAAAAAACAAAACAAAACAAAACAAAACATTATTTCACTTAGTTCAAGTTGTAGAAGGAAGGGTAAGCATAATTTAAAATGAGACAAATTATGCGTGCTAAGTCACTTCAGTCACGTCCAACTCTTTGCATTAGCCCGCCAGGCTCCTCTGTCCATTGGATTCTCCAAGCAAGAATACTAGAGTGGGTTGCCATTTCCTCCTCCAGAGGATCTTCCTGACCCAGGGATCAAACCTGCATCTCCTGCATCTCCTGCATCGCAGGCAGATTCTTTACCGCTGAGCCACCGAGGAAGCTCCGATACAAATTACAGAAGTTTTCAAAAAACAGAACAGGACTAGAAAGCTACTCGAAATTCTTTGCATTAGTTTTAAGGCTTTCAGTCTATGTTGGTCAGGTAATGAGTAGACATTAAGTAGACTTTCCAGGTTGCCCAGTGGTAAAGAATCTGCCTGCAGTGCAGAGAAGTGGGAGTTGCGGGTTGGATCCCTGCATTAGGAAGATACCCTGAAGGGGAAAATAGCAACCCACTACAGTATTCTTGCCTGGAAAAATCTCATGAACAGAGAAGGTTGGCAGGCTATATAATCTATGAAATCACAAAGAGTCAAACAGGAATGAACACACACACACACACACACACACGTCCTCCTCTGAGATGCAGACAGACCGCCATCACCATAAAGAATTGGCCCATATTTGAGAACTGTGTTCACTGTGTTGTTAAAAGTAATCTTACCATTAAAGGTGAATGGATTTTAAAATCTTTGGGATTCTGAACCATTCATAGGTTTCATTATGGCACTTCATATAGGCTATAATTAGCAGAGAGCTCTAAATTAATAGAAAAAAAATCCTACCCAAGTGCATAATTTTACATTGTAAACTATTTAGCAGTTACGCTAGAGCCCATTTAAAGGCAGCTTTAAATGGCCCATGGCTGGTTTCCAGGATAAATAAATTAAAATTTGGTTGTGAAAGGATGTTAAGAGTTAAAAACAATTTTAATGAAAAGCATTGGTGGACTCAGCACTACTGAGGGTTTTTTGTTTTGTTTTTTAATTTTTTGTAGGCAATTTGAATGTGACAATACTTGAGCAACAATTTGAACACTAAAAAGTGATGGTTCTAGAGGTCATTTAATTTACATTTATCTATCCCTTTACATTTGGATGGCTTTAAAAAATCATTATCTATCAGTAACTTGATGTCAACAAAAGACCACTAGTATTTTCATTCTCACTTTTTATTCCCTTTGCTTTCATTTTTCCACGATGTTCCTGTTCCTGATATCTAAATGAAGATAACTTTCCTCTATTACCTTGATTTATTAGAAATTGCTGAAAAAATTATAGTATCTAGTGAGTCAGTATTAACAGAAAGCCATTATTGTTTTAAATGCCTTGTTTCCCTCTACTATGAGAGAGAATACATTTGAACCTGGCAATAGTGTTTCGTTCACAAAATCTCTGCCAGCTAAAGTACTACATGCTAGCTTCATTCAGTCTTTTGGGTTATTCCTACTTTCCAGAAAAGGTGTTTTAATTGTGGCTTCTGGCTAGTCTTCCACTGCATGAAAAAAATCAAACAGTAGCCTACATTACTTCCCTGAGCATTCACGTTTCATAAAACATTCATCTCTAAGAAAATATGAAGGAAAATTTTATGTTTCAAGAGCTCATTGTAGCTTTTCAGTATAAACTACTGTTTTTAAGTTGGCTTCTTTATAAATGCTAACTAGTCTTTTAAAGCCAAATTAATCACATTAATTAAAAATCCAAATTAAGTACATCAAAACCCCCCCAAAATATTTTTACTAGTAAAGAAATTAATCATATTTTACTATAATTTACTATAATTGAATTCATAGTAACTATTGCAAATACTTATTGACCAGACAACAGTGTTCTGAAATTGTGTGTCAATAAATACTTTCAAAATTTTGATTATTATTTAGTAGTAATAGAAAAGGATACCATCTTTAATAATTAGAAATAAATTATAAATAAATAAAGCCAGTCTAGTTTCAGGTATTATTATATTAATTATTGAATATTCAATCTTTTCCCTTATTCACTTATTTTATTGGCTCACAGAACATTCTAGTAGTTTAATGACTGATACCTTTTGAAAGTAACGTCTTAATCAAACACTGCTCCCTTTTACATGTGGGACTGGGGGTAGGAAATCTTTGTTCAAAAACAGATGAATGACCTCATTTAAATTCTCACCAAATATTTTTGCCTTTGCATTTCTTCATTAGATCCAGATGTTACAGCACGAACTGCCTGTAGCCATTTATACTAATAATCCATGAATTGAGATTTTTTGCTAATAATATAGCAAGCTAAGTTTTTATTGTCATTTTTACTTAAAATGCTAGAAGAGATGGAGGATGATGGCAATTTGCAGTCCACATAGTAGCCTATTTCCAAACCTCCCTCTTTGAATGATACATTAGGAAGTAATAGGCAAGATGTTGTTCTTTCAAAACTTCACTGAGTCATGTGATTTAAAAAAAAAGATTGAAGGACATATTTTACTGATGTATGCAATTGATCAACATGAGAGCAAATGCCAAATAATTTATTACTTAGTCGCAACACTAAACAAAGATCACATTATAAAAAAGACATTACTCATAAATTAAATATATTTGTATATATTTCCATACATATGTGTATAAGAGGAATATGTGGTATGACTTCTTACAGAAGACTGAAGTTACTGTACTTCCCATGTTAGTATTACTATTTAGATGGTATCAAATGGACACAGTACTCATTCATCAAAATTAGTAGTGTCTTATTTTTTAATACATGCTTTTAAATAAATGACAGCCACCTGTGGTCTTTTAGCATAATCCTTCCAAATGAAAACTTACAATTTTTCTGAGACCTGCTGTTTCTATGGAGACTTTAATCTGCTAAGATATTTTCCGATTTCATCTTAGTCTGGGTAGTATTTATTTTTCTCCATCTTAGTTTCATTATAATGACTGACTTTCTTTGCTTTCTGTCTTGCTAATTTTTTTTTTTTAATTTGATGCCAACTGTTCCCCATCTATTTTTTTAATCCTAGTCAGAAAGGTACCAGCAATAAGGAGACCTCCACAGAATTATGCCTTAAATAAAAGCTATTAATTTGGATGTTTCTTTCCACTTGATGACACCTCTCTTTCTTTGGAAATTCAATAACATTTACCACAATAATCTACTGACAATATAATAAAATGCTATTATATATAATATAGATAGTTGATATTCATATCTGGTTAGTATCTATATCACAGCAGTTATATTTTATTCAAATAGAAAATCTGAATTATTGTAAAAGTTAAAAATTAATAGAAAAATTAACAGAGACTATTGATTAACATTATATGGAGACAGATTTTGTTAATAAGTTAATATATTCAGTTTTTTACCTATTCTTCAAAAAGAATGAATTTACACATTATAAAAGAGAGAGTAAAGTATAAGATTTGACATTGTTGGGACTTAGGTGGTCCAGTGGACAAGACTTGGTGGTGCTTCCTCTGCAGGGGGCATGGGTTTAATCTCTGGTTGGGGGAGCTAAGATCCTGCATGCCACCCAGTGTGGCCAAAAATAAAAACAAAAAAAAGATTTGGCATTGTTGTCAAGGGGTTTTCAACATTGTTACTTTAAAAAAATCAATAATTTTAGAGAGTATATGTAAAGTACAAGGTAACAGTTTCTCTAAGATTCATAATGGAAAAGATTATCATATGTTAAGCATCAAAGAAGATTCCACAAATTTATAAAATCCTGACAAGTAATATATTGAAAATCAAAATGAAAAGAGTTCAAAGATGACAAATTGTCTTAAGAAAGCATAAAGAAAGATATGGCATGAGAAGTACCAGTGCATATATCCTTCATAATTGTATTCATTCTACTGTCTGGAAACAACTGAAGAAAAGAGAATGTGCAAGCAATTATTAGAAATAAAATGAATTTCCCAACAACACACTGCTATTATAGAGGGCAGCATTTATCAGGAACTTACTATATGCTAGGTACTATTGTACACATGTTAACTGAATTCATACGCAAGTAATTTATGAAGTAGGCATTATATTCCATTTTAAAGATGAGGAAACTATCCAAACAATCTAAGTCACTTATCATAAACTACCCAGATAATTCTATCCTAGAAAGGCTGACTCCAGAGCCCATATTCTTATCTACTACACTATACTTGCCCTAAGCCCTACTTCTTGCCTCCCACAACTGACAGAATACTTTGGATTGGCTGGAATGAAATTACACTTTCTTAGAATACAGTGTGAATGGGGGCTGATATCCCAATTTCCTTGTCTCTACATGCTTCAATTATTCCATGTCCCTTTTATAAAAAACTGTATTTCTCAGTCTCACTTATGTTTTACTTTAGTGGAGCATTTGTTTTCTATCTCTTTCTCTAAAACAAGTGTTTTTAAGAGTCAAAATTATTTTTGAAATACTCATAAATACTAGAAATCCTAATTTCCAAGTAGAATTCACATATCCATACATAAGGTTCTCAGCTGCATATTTCTCCCCATCAATTAACACAAATGTTTGGCTATTGTAATCAATCATATTATTATTGAGAGCCTCAAAATTTACATAATCCATTGATGACAAAGGTTTTATAATTCAATTAGTTCCCAGAAATTTATATTTAATATATTAAAGTCATAAAGTAGGCTGGTAATTTTAAAAACACTTTAATTTACTAATGCTGCATATTTAGCATTTAAATAATATGAGTAATTATAAATAAATAATACAATATTTGAACTTTTATTTTCATATCTTATGATCACTTTAAAATTTTTATTAAATCAAAAATTGCTTGATTTCCAAAAGGATGGCCAATTTATCACATAAGGAGTTAGATGTAAAAACAGGAAAAGAAAAAATTTTACTGTAAACATTCTATCTTCTTTATGCATAATCAATGAAAATTTATCACATTAAAACTTACATAATTTAGTTTAATATCAAAAGTAAAACAGGAATGCTATTTACTGAAAACCGTATTTTTTAAATGAAGCTCTACTATTCACTAAGAATACTACATATTGAGATCTATAAGTGGCTATTTTGAAAGTAGGAGTACATATATACTATACAGTTCTAGGAGCATTTATGTAATGAATATAACTTCAATATTTATTGTGTAAGTCCAATAATCACTTTCCAAATTTCAGTCAACTAAGAGGAAAATGATGCGCTAATTAAAGAAATATAAATGTGTAACAAGAAGCAGTAATCTATATATATGTATTGTGCATCTGTTTTATTTCTTCATTTCAAGCACCATGAGCATTTTTTTTTATATATAGGATGTCTCTATTTTCCTAACCCTACACTGTCTACCAAACATTATACTTGCATTTTTATTTACTTCCTGGTTTATATTTTCCTCTGGATTTCCTTTGGCCTACAGCTAAATCTTATATTGTTGAAAATCAGAATTAGAAACTTGACCCTCTTTTTGACTCTGTCTTTCACTTGGCATCAGTATTCTCCCATTCACTATCTTTATAGACATCATATCCTCAGAATCTTCCTTAATTCTAGGACACCAGAAAAGATAAAGGAAACAGATTCTCCTCTCAGATTCTTCATAGGAGCCAGTACCACTGACACTTTAAATTGTGCAGTCACACTGATTTGGAACTTCTGAACTGCAGAATTGTAGGAGGATCGATTTGTATTGTTTAAGCTACTAAAAGTATGATGACTTGTTGCAGCAGAAATAATACAGTCCAAGCACAGAGTCCAGATAGTTTTCTGAGGATGAAGTTCAGAGAAGGAAAAAAAAAAAAGAAAAAGAGATAAGTCACTGTGTTGATTAGGTGTCAATATCTGGGTATATTGGTTAAATAAAGCTAGATTATCTGGAGAGGGCTGCTATATAGGTCCTTCTTGATACCCAGCTGCCTCTGCTACACCTATGAGGACCCTGCCTCAGAGCTGCAGTAACGAGAAGAGGCTAACTGTCTATATTGTGATTCATTATCACTCCCTTAGGTGAAGAGAGATAATTCTGAGGTGTGTTCTACATTTTCTCCCAGAGTTGTTTTAATTTACCCAATAATATAATATTTATTAGCTTTTTCTCCTTCCCTTTACTTCCCCCTTCCCAAACTGGTATTCTGGGGATTGTTTCACAAATATAACACTTACACTCAAATTTTTATCCCTCGGTCTGCTTCTGGGAAACATAATCTAAGACACTGTAACAAATCACAATTTAAAAATAATGAATATTCATTCACTAGATATTTTGTCAGTCATAGTTGTCACTTCCTAGGAAGATAAACTAACTCTGGACTGGCCGAATTAAACAAAGAATATATCAAGTAGACACACAGCAGCTCACAGAATCTTTGGAAGAACTAGAGAAGAAAGATTTCAATTAAGCACTCAGGAAGAATTCCCCAAAACTGAGTAGCTATCTAGTGATCACTAGTAGTGATCTAGTGACAGAACTCCTGGAATTGCCACTAGACTCTAGTTGGACTGCTGTTACTTCTGCTGCCTTCTTCTGCTCTAAAAAATTAATTGAACTGTAGCTACTAATGCTGGCTTGTCTGGTGGTGCAGTGGTAAAAAATCTGCCTGTCAATGCCGGAGATGTGGGTTTGATCACTGAGTTGGGAAGATCCCCTGGAGAAGGAAATGGCAACCCACTCCAGTATTCTTGCCTGGGAAATCCCATGGACAAAGGAGCCTGGTGGGCTACAGTCCACGGTGTAGCAATGAGTTGGACACAACAGAATGACGGAGTACAATACAACTACTAATGTCACTGATAAAATTGCCACTTCTGTACTAAGGACATAATTGTACTTACCCTGGTGCTACCCAAGAGAAAAATGTTCTACTACTTCATGCTTCTTATGCCGCTAGTTGATGAGTTAAGTATGAAGTGACTGCATTTGACTGCCAAGACAGAGTTAACATATCTACTTTCTGATGGAAAGGGAGGCTGTGAAAATGAGTGTTTAGCAATCTCAACTTTTTAATAACAACAGGCAATTTCTACTTACCACCAACACTCATAAGGTGGGGAATTTCTTAACTATGAAGAGGGTCCTGATACTATTTGACCAAAAGGAATGTCAATGTTAAGTGAACATTACTTATCTGAAAACACATATGAGAGTTTCTGCCACCTTACAATTACATAATTCTCTGAAACCAAACTCAAAGTTACCAGAAACAATAGAAATTTTAATCATCTACTTGCCCTGATTTGGGATACACCACCTCCATAAGAGTCAATAACTCCAACTTAATATGGTTCTACCATGCTTCCCAAACCCCATTTAAATATCAGAGGAAAACTATGGATTCTTTCTTTATTTTTACTGCATAAGGGAATATTTATTGATGTAGGAAAATATTCACTTCTTAAAATTCATGTGTAAGACAAGACAAGAAAAGGATTACCGTTGTGTGTGATCTCAGCTTTCTCCTCTCTCTACCTGAAAAGAATTCTAACTCTGCCCAGTAGGTTTCTTTCTTTTTGATGTATTATTTTATATGGCATATTGTATGGAATTATCTCCCTGGAAAGGCTCACTAGTGCCAGTAAGAGATATAGCAGGCACATCTCCTAGGCTTGGAATCCCCCAATAGCTGGTCTTATTCAAAAACTGCTTTTCAGTTCCTACTTTATGGTTGCAGCTCTTGGAGAAAACGAGAGACATTTGCAATCACTGCTCATAATTCTCTCATTTCACTGTGTACTTGTTACTGGACCAGTTAGGTTACAGCAGATCTCCTGCTATTCTCAAGAAATTAAAATATAACTGCTCTATTTTGTCTTCAAACCCTGTATTTTTTCCCCAATAACTTTCAAGGGCTATCATGGGTCCTTATATCAAATTCCTTATATCAAAGTCCTGATGCCTTTTCTAAGGTGTCACTTTCCTTTTATCTCCCCACCTTTGCTGGTGGATAGTTCCTTCTTTCACCAAGAGAATACTGACATATCATCACATTCTAGAAGAGAAAAAGTTGGCTTTACCCCATTTCTTAACCTGACACTCAAGTAAAAGCCATAAAAACAGGCCTAAATAGAAATCTTAATGAAACTCCACTGAGGGATTCACATCGCTATGATGATTAATTTCATATGTCATCTTGACTGAATCTTGGGATGCCCAGACAGCTGTTTAAATGTATATTTGTGCATATCTGTGAGGGTTTTTCCTAGAGACTAGCATCTGAACTGGTGGTTTGTACAAAGCAGCCCAATATGAGCAGGCATCGTTGAACCAGTTAAGGATCCAAATATAGAACCAAAAGACAGAAGACTGCTTGACCTGGACATTGGTTTCTCCTGACCTTAGACTGGGACTTACACTATTAGTGTTTCTGATTCTCAGGAATTTGAACTCAGACTAGAATTTACATCTCTGTGTTTCCTGCGCCTCCAATTTATAGATGGAAACTTGCAGAGCTTCTCAGCTTCCATAATTATGTGAGCCAATTCCTTTTAATAAACTAAACACACACACACACACACACTCTGTCTCCCCCTCCCTCCCTCCCTCTCTCCCTCTCCCTCCCTCCCTCCCTCCCTCCCTCCCTCCCTCCCTCTCTCCCTCCCTCCCTCTCCCCCCCTCCCTCCCTCCCTCCCCCTCCCTCCCTCCCTCCCCCTCCCTCCCCCCCTCCCCCTCCCTCCCTCCCCCTCCCTCCCTCCCTCCCCCTCCCTCCCCCCCTCCCCTCCCTCCCCCCCTCCCCCTCCCTCCCTCCCCCCCCTCTCTCCCCCTCCCTCCCTCCCTCCCTCCCTCCCTCTCTCCCCCTCAGCTTTGTTTTTTGGAAAATGCTGACTAGTAGAGTCATTCCTAGAGTAAGGCTGACTAAAGACCTTTGTGAAAGTCATTCAGTTGTGTCCAACTCTTTACAACCCCATGGACTATACAATCCATGGAATTCTCCAGGCAAGAACCATTCCCTTCTCCCGGGTATCTTCCCAACCTGGGGATTGAACCTAGGTTTCCTGCACTGGGGGCAGATTCTTTACCAGCTGAGCCACAAGGGAAGCCCAAAGACCTTTAAGCATATAATATTATTACCTACAAGTAACGGATTACTTCCTGGTTCGCTAGAGGCCCCCAAGCCATATTCACCCTAACAACACTTAGAAGGAATCTCCTTTGGTTGGAGGCCATTGTTTCAATTGTAGCTATAGCTGTAATCAGTATGCAAATCAGGTACTCCATAATGTTATCAGCTTTCAAAATCAAAGAAATTAGATGCCTTTGAAATTTTTAAGTACTCTGATGCTGCATTTATTTTACCACAAACACTGCTATCTACAGTAGTAAATTAAAAGAAAATTATTACTATAAAAATATTCTTTGAACTAACCTATTTAAGTGAGTCTCCTTTTTTTTTTTTACTAAAAGAAGTCTGGTGTGAGACACAAAAGATATTCACACAATTTATGTTCACTGCCTCTTCTTCCTTCATTAAGCAACCCTGAAATCATGAGAGTTATTTTGTATCTACTCTCTTCTTTTATCAGTAGAGGAATACTAGAAGTGTTTAGCCTAAGTACACAGAGATGTTTGAAGTTGGTCTCTTAGGAAGATATGCAAAAGTAAGTGTTGGCTTTTCCATTGGATTTCTGAACAGATTTTATTCCAAACTCTAAATGAACAATTTCTTGCTATTCTGAAACTATGGCACAGTTTCCTGTATCTGTGCATTTACTTACACGGTTTCTTTTCTCCTCATTCCCATTATCTTCTCCATCTGTGCTGTCCATTTTCAAGGATCTCAAATTTATTGTGCTCCAAAATACTTCTCTTGGTTCTCTTAGCCAAAGGGAACTGTGCACTTTTAAATCATCATAATACTTTACAAATTCAGCACATTCTGCTTTGAATTACAGCTGTGTCATGCTTGTCCTAGCCTCTTATGGGTCCACAGGCTACCTGAGGCCTGACTCCTTGGGCTTACCTGAGCAGCATATATCAGTTGAACCACATACTCAGAAAATATTTGTTGAAATTATTTGAACTGTATGAATTCTAAATCAGATCATTTAAAACAATAACATGTCTTAAAAAAGAGATCAGACTTTCTGTAGGATTGAGAGAAAACATGTACTTTGGACCGAGGCACATAAGATTGAAATTTTGGCTCTATAACCAATCACCTGAGTGGTAAAAGACCAATTATTAAAGCTCTTCCTAAGCTTCAGGTTCCTAATGTGTAAAATATAAGTGGTAATATTCACTTTTCAGGGCTCTTACCCCACTATCTCCGGAGAAGGCGATGGCACCCCACTCCAGTACTCTTGCCTGGAAAACCCCATAGATGGAGGAGCCTGGTGGGCTGCAGTCCATGGGGTCACTAAGAGTCGGACACGACTGAGCGACTTCACTTTGACTTTTCACTTTCATGCACTGGAGAAGGAAATGGCAACCCACTCCAGTATTCTTGCCTAGAGAATCCCAAGGACGGTGGAGCCTGGTGGGCTGCCGTCTATGGGGTCACACAGAGTCGGACACGACTGAAGCAACTTAGCAGCAGCAGCAGCAGCACCCCACTATCTCATGCTAGTATGAGATAGTATGTGGCAATCACCTGTCATTTGGTATACAAATCTCAGAAATTAGAATTATTATATACATCAGTGTAAATGAAATCCAACAGGTATTTGTGTAAATCCAGTTCGTCTACTATCTGTATGATGTAGAAAAGTGGCAATACTGAAAATAAAGTCAGCTATTTGATACTTCAACAAACATTACAATATTTTTGTTTGAAAATTACACAGTGATAAATACTTCATTAAGCACATTAAAATCAATACAAAAGGGAAGTAGCTCATTAACTATTAGATAACTGACATATATTTGAAATACAGACATTTGTATTGCTCTTTAAGGCAAACACACAGTCATTTAAGCTATGTATCTGTCTTTATTTTGTATGTCAAAGAGGATTGATGAAAGTAAAAAAGCTGAAGAAAAACAAAAATTCTGCATAAAATGCGTAAGAGGTTTTTTTTTCCCCCCCTCTACTCAGTTATTTCTATGCTTTGGAACAGAAACACATTTGAATGTTGTATTGCCTTCAAAGTGGGGAATGACTATTATACATAAAGTCACAATATGTAGCCTAACAATTTTAGAGGAGAGCTAAAATTTAAATTACTCCTGGTACTCACAATTCTGCTGCTCTCAGAAGGATCCAAATGGGACGACTTGGTCAGGCAACTGAAGAATAGTGGAGGATACATCTGTAAGCACAAGAAATAATTTATTCTTTCAGTAATCTATTTCCCAGAGCCCCCCGATTTGCCTGGCAGGTAGTAGCAGTAGTAGTAGTAGCAGTAGTGTATGTTCAGTAATGTCTGACTCTTTGTAACCCCATGAACTGTAGCTTGTCAGGCTCCCCTGTCCACAGGCTTTTCCAGGCAAAAATAGTAGAGCGGGTTGCCATTTCCTCCTCCAGGGTATCTTCCCAACCAGGATTGAACCCAATTCTCCTGCCTGCATCTCCTGCACTGGCAGGAGGCTCCATCTGGGGCACCAGGGTAGTAGGATCTTGATAAATATTTGTTCTGTGGATGAAAAATGATGCCTGCCACATTTGCAAACAAAGAATGCTGTGGCATTCTAGCCATCACCCACAACCTACCAGACCCTGATAGTAAGCCCTGAGGAGCTCAGGAAGGAGAAAAAGGGGCTTTCCTCAGCCACCCACAATGGTGCACCCTGAGGAGACTCAGGATGGGGAAGAACTGGATCCTGGTCTTAGCTAGCCAAGGTGCAAGGAGCCCAGACTTCTGCATCTTTCTATACTTAGAAAAGCTTAAAAAAAAAAAAAGAAGAAAGAAATGTTTTATTTTCTTCTATTAACAGTAATCTTTTGATGTTCTGATTACCTGGTTTATGTTGCAAAACTCCTATATAACCTGGTTCATCCTTTACCTCTTCAGAATAGTCCCTTAGTGCGATCTGGGAGTATATCTTTCAGGCTATGTGCAAGCTGGGTCCTGTCCGACTCTTTGCCACCCCATGGACTGTAGACCGCCAGGCTCCTCTTTCCATGGGATTTCCCAGGCAGGAATAGTGGAGTGGGTATTCATCCATTTCCTTCTCCAGGGGATCCTCCTCACACAGGATAGAACCATATCTCTTGCACTGGCAGGTGGATTCTTCACCACTGAGCCACCTAGGATGCCTCTTCCAGGCTTTACTCCTCAGGAAATTCACCAAATCAAACATAATTTTCAACTTTCAGGTTGTGCATATTTTTCAGTTAACAGCTGAATGACTTATTTAACACATATTTGAAATATAGACAATACACAAAGGTTACTGTGATCAAACTACCAGGTGTATATATATATATATATATATTTATATAGATAGATAGATAGATAGACAGATATATAGTGTAAATCTTTTGCTTTATATTCAGATCATTTCAGATCATATCAGTCGCTCAGTCGTGTCCGACTCTTTGCGACCCCATGAATTGCAGCATGCCAGGCCTCCCTGTCCATCACCAACTCCCGGAGTTCACTGAGACTCACGTCCATCGAGTCAGTGATGCCATCCAGCCATCTCATCCTTTGTCGTCCCCTTCTCCTCCTGCCCCCAATCCCTCCCAGCATCAGAGTCTTTTCCAATGAGTTAACTCTTTGCATGAGGTGGCCAAAGTACTGGAGTTTCAGCTTTAGCATCATTCCTTCCAAAGAAATTGCAGGGCTGATCTCGTTCAGAATGGACTGGTTGGATCTCCTTGCAGTCCAAGGGACTCTAAGAGTCTTCTCCAACACCACACTTCAAAAGCATCAATTCTTCGGCGCTCAGCCTTCTTCACAGTCCAACTCTCACATCCATACATGACCACAGGAAAAACCATAGCCTTGACTAGACGAACCTTTGTTGGCAAAGTAACGTCTCTGCTTTGGAATATGCTATCTAGGTTGATCATAACTTTTCTTCCAAGGAGTAAGCATCTTTTAATTTCATGGCTGCAGTCACCATCTGTAGTGATTTTTGAGCCCAGAAAAATAAAGTCTGACACTGTTTCCACTGTTTCCCCATCTATTTGCCATGAAGTGATGGGACCAGATGCCATGATCTTCGTTTTCTGAATGTTGAGCTGTAAGCCAACTTTTTCACTCTCCACTTTCACCTTCATCAAGAGGCTTTTGAATTCCTCTTCACTTTCTGCCATAAGGGTGGTGTCATCTGCATATCTGAGGTTATTGAGATTTCTCCTGGCAATCTTGATTCCAACTTGTGTTTCTTCCAGTCCAGCGTTTCTCATGATGTACTCTGCATATAAGTTAAATAAGCAGGGTGACAATATACAGCCTTGACGAACTCCTTTTCCTATTTGGAACCAGTCTGTTGTTCCATGTCCATTTCTAACTGTTGCTTCCTGACTTGAATACAGATTTCTCAAGAGGCAGATCAGGTGGTCTGGTGTTCCCATCTCTTTCAGAATTTTCCACAGTTTATTGTGATCCACACAGTCAAAGGCTTTGGCATAGTCAATAAAGCAGAAATACATGTTTTTCTGGAACTCTCTTGCTTTTTCCATGATCCGGCAGATGTTGGCAATTTGATCTCTGGTTCCTCTGCCTTTCCTAAAACCAGCTTGAACATCAGGAAGTTCACCGTTCACATATTGCTGAAGCCTGGCTTGGAGAATTTTGAGCATTACTTTACTAGCGTGTGAGATGAGTGCAATTGTGCGGTAGTTTGAGCATTCTTTGGCATTGCCTTTCTTTGGGACTGGAATGAAAACTGACCTTTTCCAGTCCTGTGGCCACTGCTGAGTTTTCCAAATTTGCTGGCATATTGAGTGCAGCACTTTCACAGCATCATCTTTCAGGATTTGGAATAGCTCAACTGGAATTCTATCACCTCCATTAGCTTTGTTCATAGTGATGCTTTCTAAGGCCCCCTTGACTTCACATTCCAGGATGTCTGGCTCTAGGTCAGTGATCACACCATCATGATTATCTGGGTCGTGAAGATCTTTTTTGTACAGTTCTTCTGTGTATTCTTGCCATCTCTTCTTAATACCTTCTGCTTCTGTTAGGTCCATACCATTTCTGTCCTTTATCGAGCCCATTTTTGCATGAAATGTTCCTTTGGTATCTCTGATTTTCTTGACGAGATGTCCAGTCTTTCCCATTCTGTTGTTTTCCTCTATTTCTTTCCATTGATCACTGAAGAAGGCTTTCTTATCTCTTCTTGCTATTCTTTGGAACTCTGCATTCAGATGTTTATATCTTTCCTTTTATCCTTTGCTTTTTGCTTCTCTTCTTTCACAACTATTTGTAAGGCCTCCCCAGACAGCCATTTTGCTTTTTTGCATTTCTTTTCCATGTGGATGGTCTTGATCCCTGTCTCCTGTACAATGTCACGAACCTCATTCCATAGTTCATCAGGCACTCTATCAGATCTAGGCCCTTAAATCTATTTCTCACTTCCACTGTATAATCATAAGGGATTTGATTTAGGCCATACCTGAATGGTCTAGTGGTTTTCCCTACTTTCTTCAATTTAAGTCTGAATTTAGCAATAAGGAGTTCATGGTCTGAGCCACAGTCAGCTCCTGGTCTTGATTTTGCTGACTGTATAGAGCTTCTCCATCTTTGGCTGCAAAGAATATAATCAATCTGATTTCGGTGTTGACCATGTATTAGTAAAAATTGAAAAAACAAAAAACATGTCCATGTATTAGTAAAAATTGAAAAAACAAAAAACAAAAAACAGAGTTTCAGTTGCCATGCTGTGGACAGGGAGGCCTGAATCTTAGCTCTACGCGGGTTTTGGGGCTCCAAAGCCTGCATGGGACTCTCTAGCCCGCTAGCCTTACTTGCCTGCTCCTCCGGCTTTTGGCCCGGAGCTTGGCCCCGCCTACTCGCCCAGTGCTGTTCAAGACGGTCGCCTGCGGTCATGGTGCCCTCCTAGAAGGAGCCCGCCACCTCGTGGGGGATCAGCGAAACTTAACCACTGGGGTCCCGCCTCCTTGGGGGCTGCTTGGCTGCTTAGTCCTGGAGCCTCTGATGGCCGGAGGTGGCCACAGCAGAACACGTGGAAGATAGAGCTGGTGAGCGCTGGGCTCCCTGAGCTCCGTGAGGCAAGGTCGGGCTGGCTGGTGACGTTGGCCACCCTGTGAGGCAACCGGTCCGTGTTCAGCATCCCAGAACGCCTGCGAGGTGCTCTTCACGTCACTGCTGAAGAGCTTGGGGTCCAAGGACAGTGGCAAGATTGTCTTCAAGACAGCTTGGGTAAGTGCTCTCTCCATGGGGATGATTGTCTTCTGCTGCCCGTTAGCGTCTTCACAGAGATGTTTGATTATTAGAAAACAGGTGTGGTGGTTCTGCTGTTGAGGTTGTTGGACGCTTGCCCGGTTCTTTAATAAGCTCCATTGAGCCTCTATACCTTTTCTTGTGGAATCCTGTTTGCCAGGATTTGCGAAAATCCTGTTTGCCTACCTGCCTTCACTGGTCATTCGGGGGCACTATTTCAAGAAGCTCCTTGGACGGGTGAATGCCACTCTGATCTCTGGCAGCAATGCCTTCCTGGTTTTGTTGCCTTTCCTTCTGAGGGTTCTGACTGACAGCTGGGGCCTCTTTAGACACAGAGTCCTCTGCCTCTTCACATTTGTTCTCTTTCTGGCTGGCTTTACTTACGGACCCCTTGCCTTCTGTGTAAAGATGGTGGGACCAAAGGAGCCAACAGATTCTCCCTCTTTTCCCTGAGAAACTTCAGTTAACCCCAGTTCAGTTTTGCCGTCTTCAGGGTGACAGCTTATGTTGTGTCGGCAGTTGGAATATCGGTTGCACTTTTAGGAGACCCTGTGCCTTATTTTCTCTTGAGTTGGCCATGCCTTGCTGGGGTTATTTCAGAAGTGGAGTGCTGCTTCTTAGCCACACTGCGCCAAGACCAAAGTTTTCTTTGACTTGCAAGTTTCCCTTCTGTTCCCTCAGAACTAGAACAGAGGCAAGGTTGGACCACCCCCACCCTCAGCATGCTGAGCAGCCACGGACTGAACTCAGGAGGAAATGGGCTAATGTGAATGAGAGGTTATCACATAACCCTTTTTCCAGCTTCCGCATCTCCTCCTTTAGTCTAGTTTCTTGCCTGGAGAATCCCATGGATAGAGGATCCTGGCAGGCTACGGTCCATAGGGTCACAAAGAGTCAGACACAACAGGATCCACTTAGCACAGCACAGCATAGCACATTTTGTGAATATGAGAAAATTAAAATGCTTTTCACAATCTATAACAAGCAGTTTATATACATAGTTTTATGTTCAATTTTGTTTCCTGCAATAAACATAAAGCATTAGCTGAAGAAACCATGAGCAAATGTGTAAATTCTAGAAAGTTATGATTTTTATATCAACTAGAAAGCAAATTATGATAGAGAAAAATAAGTATTAAACTATACATGATACAATTAAATACTTTGAAATTCTATTTATTTCTGTTTTGGGCTGTACAGCTATATTTTGTTTGTTTTTAATTTGGTGGAATTAATTGTAATTGGACTGACTCATCAAAAGTAGCTATTAATTATACAGGAGACCCTTCAAAAGAAACTTAGCCTATACTGAACCATAGTTTGATTCAGAGCTGTGTGTGAGATGTTTTTAATCTGTACTATATTTTGTGAGTGACCATGGTAACAACTGTGTTACATCCTTATACAACTATTTTATTTCTTTATCTCTATATTTAGTCTTCAATAGTTTATGCTCAGATATTTAAAAATTATTTTTCCTTTCTCAAGGAATTAGCAAGACAAAACAATTCTCTGAGATGAGATTTAGAATTTAAAAATCATATTCTTGCTGCTCTTGTTTTTCGGAATGGATTTTTGTGTTAGCAAAAACAATTACCAGTGTTGTTTTTAATGCTACAATTTAATAATTTGTGTAAAAGTATTTAGCAGTGAATAGCTACAGTCTGTTGCCTCTGATAGGTCTTATTTTTTTCATCTTTTGTCCTCTTCTCTTTGATATTCACTGAGAATTATAGGGTTATTTGATGTCTGTTAGTTGTAAAAATAAAGTATTAATAGACTATGTATATATATATACTGAAAAATAATGGGCACATTGAATTGGCTTGAGTTGTTATGTGAGTCATATTAGATTAGTCTACAGTTTGAAAATAGCTATTTTCCATGGCTCAGATGGTAAAGAATCTGCCTGCAATGCGGGAGACCCATGTTCAATCCCTGGTTTGGGAAGATCCCCTGGAGAAGGAAATGGCAACCCACTCCAGTATTCTTGCCTGGAGAAATCCATGGACAGAGGAGTCTGAGGGGCTACAGGACACTGTGTCGCAGAGTTGGACATGAGTGAGCAACTTTCACAGTTTAGAAATAAATACTTCCAAATAAATATAATAATAAAAATATTATTCTTTTTGAAACTAGTTTTATTTCCCAAAGTAACCTATAATAGTCAAATCTCTATAAGGTGCCTGCTATTCAAATTTCTAAATGTTAAAAGGTGGCTTTAATCAAGGGGATTGCAGATAGTTAATTCTGTGGTTGTCCCTTTCTTTGATTTGAACCTAATTATTTATGTACATTACTATCTTGTTAATTTACTCTTTATTCTCATCTACATTTACATTAGACACAGGAGAAATTAGGACAGCAACATCTGTCTTTAATGAAATAGAAATAGTTATATAACTATTGTCATCATCATTCAAGACTGCATTTTGTTGTTCTGCACACTCAAACAGTCACATCAGATATACCAAACAGAAGCAACAGCACTAAGAAAAGCAAATTAGTTTACTCTACAAAGAATTAGAAACATGAATCCAAAAGTCCTATTATATTCACTTCAGTTGTTTTCTGGCTGATCGATAATTTTAAATAATTTATAATTTTAGGATATATCTCAAATAATTTTTCCTTTTATAAAATAAAGAAATAATTCAGATATATGACAAAAACATAGTTCAAATGATAAGAAAGGCTCAAAATGAAAATCTCTTTCTCTGTCCTACTGTTTCTTCCCAGAAAATAACCCTGTCAAATTCCAATTTTTTGAAGTTTTTTTTTTTTTTAATCGAAATGTAGTATATTTATATTTATTAGTTTTGGGTGAATAACATAGTGCTTATTTTTTTTAATGTATTCAATATTTTTAAGATTCTACACCATGTAAAGTTATTTTAAAATAATGGCTATTCCCATGCTGTACAAAATATCTTTGTAGCTCATTTATTTTTATGTATTAAGAATAGTGTGTAGCTCTTAATCCCATACCTTTATCTCATCCTTTCCCCTCCCTCTTTCCAATGGTAACTGTTTGTTGGTTTTTGTTTTCTGTGTTTGTGATTGTGTCTTTTCTGCTATATGTATTCATTTTTTTATTTTTCAAGATTCCATATAAAAATGATAACATACAGTATTTGTCTTTGTTGTCCTCTTCTCCTCCTACCTTCAATCTGTACCAGCCTCAGGGTCTTTTCAAATGAGTCACTTTTTCACATCAGGTGGCCAAAGTATTGGAGGTTCAGCTTCAGCATCAGTCCTTCTAATGTATATTCAGGATTGATTTCGTTTAGGATTGACTGGTTTAATCTAAGCATGAGTCTCTTCAGCACTCAGCTTTCTTTATGGTCAAACTCTCACATCCATACATGACCACTGGAAAAACCATAGCTTTGACTATACGGACATTTGTCAGCAAAGTAATATCTCTGCTTTTTAATATGCTGCCTATGTTTGTCATAGCTTTTCTTCCAAGGAGCACTTGTCTTTTAGTTTCATGGCTGCAGTCACCATCTGCAGTGATTTTGGAGCCCAACAAAATAAAATCTGTTACTATTTCCATTGTTTCGCTATTTGAAATGAAGTGATGGGACCAGATGCCATGATGTTAGTTTTCTGAATGTTGAGTTTTAAGCCAACTTTTTCACTCTCCTCTTTCACTTTCATCAAGAGGCTCTTTAGTTTTTCTTCACTTTCTGCCATAAGGGTGGTGTCATCTGTATATCTGAGGTTATTTATATTTCTCGTGGCAATCTTGATTCCAGCTTGTGCTTCATTGAGACCAGCATTTTGCATGATGTATGCTGCATATAAGTCAAATAAGCAGGGTGACAATATGTTCTTTACTTCCGTCCCTCTTCAATTTCTCCTGGCAGTTTCTCTGGTTCCTCTGCCTTTTCTAAATCCAGCTTGAACATCTGGAAGTTCTCGGTTCATGTACTGTTGAAGCTTAGCTTGGAGAATTTTGAGTGTTACTTTGCTAGCATGTGAAATGAGTGCAACTGGGTGGTAGTTTGCACATTCTTTCGAACTGCCTTTCTTTGGGATTGGAATGAAAACTGACCTTTTCCAGTCCTGTGATCATTGCTGAGTTTTCCAAATTTGCTGACATTTTGAGTGTAGCCCTTTAACGGCATCGTCTAGGATTTTAAATAGCTCAGCTGGAATCCCATCACCTCCATAAGCTTTGTTCCTATTGATGCTTCCTAAGGCCCACTTGACTTTTCAGTCCAAGAAATCTGGCTCCAGGTGAGTGATTGCACCATTGTGGTTATCTGGGTCATGAAGATCATTTTTGTATAGATATGTGTATTCTTGCCACCTCTTAATATCTTCTGCTTCTGTCATGTTCATACCATTTCTATTCTTTATTGTGTCCATCTTTGCATGAAATGTTCCCTTGGTATCTCTAATTTTCTTGAAGAGATCTCTAATCTTTCCCATTCATTGTGATAAAAAGGACATCATTTTTGGGTGTTAGTTCTAGAAGGTCTTGTAGGTTTTTCAGAGAAACGTTGAGGTATACATTTATATTTTATTATATCATATTATATTATATTTATAGTGACTGAAGTATCAATTTTTGATTTATCTATTTTTTCTCCACTGTAAAATATTTAATTCTTACTGCCTCTCCCTCCCTGGTTTGCCTTAAAGAATTTCACCCTTTATTTGCATTAATATTTGTTTTCAAGGTTTACATGGAAAATCCAAATTTATTTTTGATGCTAATGCAATCTAGAAGCTAAGTCTGTAAAATTTTCTTCAATGTCTATTAGGATAACAAAGTCAAAATATATATCACATATGAACTGACTTCTTCATTCACATATTTTTTTTTTCCATCAAAGTGTATCAGTTCAGTTCAGTTCAGTTGCTTAGTCTTGTCTGACTCTTTGTTACCCCATGAATCACAGCACGCCAGGCCTCTCTGTCCATCACCAACTCCCGAAGTTCACCCAGACTCACATCCATCGAGTCAGTGATGCCATCCAGCCATCTCATCCTCTGTCATCCCCTTCTCCTCCTGCCCCCAGCATCAGAGTCTTTTCCAGTGAGTCAACTCTTTGCATGAGGTGGCCAAAGTACTGGAGTTTCAGCTTCAGTATCATTCCCTCCAAACAAATCCCAGGGCTGATCTCCTTCAGAATGGACTGGTTGGATCTCCTTGCAGTCCAAGGGACGCTCAAGAGTCTTCTCCAACACCACACTTCAAAAGCATCAATTCTTCGGCACTCAGCCTTCTTCACAGTCCAACTCTCACATCCATACATGACCACAGGAAAAACCATAGCCTTGACTAGATGGACCTTTGTTGGCAAAGTAATGTCTCTGCTTTTGAATATGCTATCTAGGTTGGTCATAACTTTTCTTCCAAGGAGTAAGCGTCTTTTAATTTCATGGCTGCAGTCACCATCTGCAGTGATTTTGGAGCCCCCCAAAATAAAGTCTGACACTGTTTCCACTGTTTCCCCATCTATTTGCCATGAAGTGATGGGACCGGATGCCATGATCTTCGTTTTCTGAATGTTGAGCTTTAAGCCAACTTTTTCACTCTCCACTTTCACTTTCATCAAGAGGCTTTTGAGTTCCTCTTCACTTTCTGCCATAAGGGTGGTGTCATCTGCATATCTGAGGTTATTGATATTTCTCCCGGAAGTCTTGATTCCAGATTGTGTTTCTTCCAGTCCGGGGTTTCTCATGATGTACTCTGCATAGAAGTTAAATAAACAGGGTGACAATATACAGCCTTGACGTATTTGTTTTCCTATTTGGAACCAGTCCGTTGTTCTATGTCCATTTCTAACTGTTGCTTCCTGACCTGAATACAGATTTCTCAAGAGGCAGATCAGGTGGTCTGGTGTTCCCATCTCTTGAAGAATTTTCCACAGTTGATTGTGATCCACACAGTCAAAGGCTCTGGCATAGTCAATAAAGCAGAAATAGATGTTTTTCTGGAATTCTCTTGCTTTTTCCATGATCCAGCGGATGTTGGCAATTTGATCTCTGGTTCCTCTGCCTTTTCTAAAACCAGCTTGAAAACATCAGGAAGTTCACCGTTCACATATTGCTGAAGCCTGGCTTGGAGAATTTTGAGCATTACTTTACTAGCGTGTGAGATGAGTGCAATTGTGCGGTAGTTTGAGCATTCTTTGGCATTGCCTTTCTTTGGGACTGGAATGAAAACTGACCTTTTCCAGTCCTGTGGCCACTGCTGAGTTTTCCAAATTTGCTGGCATATTGAGTGCAGCACTTTCACAGCATCATCTTTCAGGATTTGAAATAACTCCACTGGAATTCTATCACCTCCACTAGCTTTGTTCGTAGTGATGCTTTCTAAGGCCTACTTGACCTCACATTCCAGGATGTCTGGCTCTAGGTCAGTGATCACACCATCGTGATTATCTGGGTCGTGAAGCTCTTTTTTGTACAGTTCTTCTGTGTATTCTTGCTATCTCTTCTTAATATCTTCTGCTTCTGTTAGGTCCATGCCATTTCTGTCCTTTATTGAGCCCATCTTTGCATGAAATGTTCCCTTGGTATCTCTAATTTTCTTAAAGAGATCTCTAGTCTTTCCCATTCTGTTGTTTTCCTCTATTTCAAAGTGTATAGAATTTGTAAAACAACACAATATAACAAAAACTGTTCAACCTAGGTGATTGAATACATGGATATCAGTTTTTTCATGTTATAAATGAGGATTTTAGATGTAGAATCACCAAAATAATTTTCATATTCAATGAGTGAAAATAAATACATAAATAGCACTATTTCTAGGAATACATACCCTAACCAAATGATTTGCTAAGTTTTATTGAATTGAAATATATATTTCATCAATAAAATTATATAATTTGGTAATTATAGGTCAATCACAGTTGGCAGGTTATCTAAACAACTCTTTTCTTTCCATTTTCCTTGCTTATGAAATGAACTTCCCTTCTCAATTTAGCTTCCCATTAAAGGTGGGAAACATTGGGCAGACAATATTTTTTTTTCATACATGAATCATAGTCAACAAATATATGTTTTAGGATCTATATTATCCAGGTACTATACTAGCTGATGGAGATTCAAAAAACATAATATAAACCTAAATACAAAGAAATACAAAAAATATAAAAACAACACTAATTTATGAAATATAAATAATTATATTTTCTATATTGTATTATAAGTCTTACCACATAGAAAATACAATTATTGAAATATTCACAGAGTTATCTGGAAATGAAGAAAGTAGACCTTGATCCAGACAATGGGTACAGAGTAAAAAAGAAAATAAAAAGAAATAACACTTTTTATTACATAAAAGGAAATAGTACTTTTCATAGACTTAATATGCTATTTGTTATTGATTGTTAAAATGAAAGGTTTGTTTTTAGGGATTACTATTACAGCAGAAAGTGAAGAGGAACTAAAAAGCCTCTTGATGAAAGTGAAAGAGGAGAGTGAAAAAGTTGGCTTAAAGCTCAACATTCAGAAAACTAAGATCATGGCATCTGGTCCCATCACTTCATGGCAAATAGATAGTGAAACAATGGAAATAGTAACAGATTTTATTTTCTTAGGCTCCAAAATCACTGCAGATGGTGACTGCAGCCATGAAATTAAAAGACACTACTCCTTGGAAGGAAAGTTATGACCAACCTATATAGCATATGAAAAAGCAGAGACATTACTTTGCCAACAAAGGTCCATCTAGTCAAGTCTATGGTTTTTCTAGTTGTCATGTATGGATGTGAGATTTGAACTGTGAAGAAAGCTGAGTGCCGAAGAATTGATGCTTTTTAACTGTGGTGTTGGAGAAGACTCTTGAGAGTCCCTTGGACTGCAAGGAGATCTAACCACTCCATTCTGAATGAGATCAGCTCTGGGATTTCTTTGGAAGGAATGATGCTAAAGCTGAAACTCCAGTACTTTGGCCACCTGATGCGAAGAGTTGACACATTGGGAAAGACTCTGATGCTGGGAGGGATTGGGGGCAGGAGGAGAAGGGGACGACAGAGGATGAGATGGCTGGATGGCATCACTTACTCGATGGACGCAAGTCTGGGTGAACTCCGGGAGTTGGTGATGGACAGGGAGGCCTGGCGTGCAGCAGTTCATGGGGTCGCAAAGAGTCGGACATGACTGAGCGACTGAACTGAACTCAACTGCACTGATTAAGGCTAAGAGCATGAGCTAGAATTTTAGTGCTTAACAAAAAACTATAAACCAGGCATAAATGACCTTACAATTTCTAATTTATAAGAAATTTGGGAGGCTGCACTGAGTTGTCAAATGAGACATAATACTTTTTAAATAAAAATTTGTGGTATTTCATAATGCACATTTGCAATAATTAAAAATAATAAGATAGGATATGTCAAAGAAATCTGACATTTATAAAATACACTGTTGGATAAGTTAAAAGACCTCCTAGAGAGTATATTATTTCCATCAATGATGAAGTAACTAGAAAGGACTAGATTCTCCATGATAAACAACTTTAAATCTGGATGGAATATACTAAGATAATTATTTTCATACATTAAGCATTAGATAGTGAAGGGCAATTATTTAAAGTAGAAAGGAAAGAAGAGATTTGCTACAGTTTTATCCAGACTTTCAACCATCACTTTCTGGACTGTGGCACAATGAAAGGAAAACTAAATCATAGAAGTCTCACTGAGCTAAGAACACTAAGTTCAAGGCTACTGGCGTGACAGAAGTTTGCAGAGTAGGTAAAAAGGGACCTGTACAGAAAAAGAGAGTCCTAACAGCCTTCCCTGGTATTATTGGTAAATACTAAACTGCTGATGCTGTGGGAAAGAGTCCATAACATAAGGGAAAGAACAGTTAACAGTAGCTAAAGCTGGGGAAACATGCACACACACACACACATACTAATAGGGACAGACACAGCTGAAAAATGTTCAGATTCCAGAAAGTGGGAATGAAGAGTCCTCCCTGAGCAGCTGGACGCTGAATAGATTTCAGAAGTTGGGACTTTGGAGTAGTACTATTCTAACTCATAAATAAAAGCTTCCTTATTTTTAACCTACTTACAATTAAAACAGCCATCAAATGAAATCAAGCTAGTGTGCAAATAAATTAATTGACTGCCATGAAAAAACCTCAAAATTCTCAAAAGGGAGACAATAAACTCAAACATACGTTGGCATAACACTCATCATGTCCAAAATCCAATAAAATGCTACTAGATATGTAAAGAAGCAGAAAAAGGTGTCCCATAAAAAACAACAAAAAAAAAGTCTGTTAAAATAGACATAGAACTGTCAGAGATAAGGGAATAAGCAGGAAATAATTTTTAAAGATGTATTAAATGAACCCCGGGAGTTGGTGATGGACAGGGAGGCCTGGCATGCTGTGATTCCTGGGGTCGCAAAGAGTCGGACACGACTGAGTGACTGAACTGAACTGAAAATGTTTTTAATTATTTAAGAAAACAACATAAAGGTAATAAAAGAACCAGAGTAATATTAAATAAACACTGTAAAAATAAACCAAATGCACATTTAAAACAGAAAAATTAGATACCCAAAGTGAAATTTCCAAAGATGCACTCATCAATAAATTACCAGTCCATCCTAAAGAGATCAGTCCTGGGTGTTCATTGGAAGGACTGATGTTGAAGCTGAAATTCCAGTACTTTGGCCACCTGATGCAAAAAGCTGACTCATTTGAACAGACCCTGATGCTGGGAAAGATTGAGGGCTGGAGGAGAAGGGGACAACAAAGGATGAGATGGTTGGATGGCATCACTGACTCAATGGACATGAATTTGGGTAAATTCCGGGAGTTGGTGATGGACAGGGAGGTCTGGCATGCTGCGGTTCATGGGGTGGCAAAGAGTTGGGTATGACCGAGTGACTGAACTGATGTGAAGTGAAAGTCACTCAGTCGTGTCCGACTCTTTGCGACCCCATGGACTATACAGTCTATGGAATTCTCTAGGCCAGAATACTGGAGTGGGCAGCCTTTCCTTCTCCAGGGGATCTTTCCAACCCAGGGATAGAACGCAGGTCTCCTGTATTGCAGGCAGATTCTTTACCAGCTGAACCACAAGGGAAGCCCCTATAGGAAGAGAAAATGTCAAGCAAAAAGAATGTAATCCCCAAATATTTCAAATTTAATGTAAATATAAATCAGCAGTTTTAAGAAGCTCAATCAACATTGAGCAGATTATACATAACAAATTAGCATTAAGATATAGTATAAAAAATCTGCCAAAACCAAATCTTTAAGAGAACTGAGGGAAAAAAGACGTATTTAATTTAAAGGAACTACATAAAGGATAGATTTTTTTTTTTAGCCAGTTTTTAAAAATTAATTAATTTTTAATTGAACGGTAATTGCTTTACAGAATTTTGTTGTTTTCTATCAAATCTCAACATTTTTTAATAAAAAGTTTTTATTTAAGAACCTTTAACCTATAATTACATATCCAGCATAAATATGCTAGGAAAACGCAGAGGAAATAAAGACATTTCTAAACAAAGTAAAGCTATGAGAACTTCATGCCAGCAAAGCTGCACTGTGTCCAGTATTTATGATGATATTTACAGGCACAGATTGATTGTAAAGACACTTACGGACTCAAAGGAGAATGAAGAATGATATACGAAAAACACCCATCATGAAAAATGGAGTGCCTGTATTAATAATAAAGTCAATTCCAGAATGAGAAAGATTACCAGAAATAAACATTTCACATTGATAAATGTTAATCATAAAGAGATAGCAATTCTGAAAGTATTAATATATGTATATAGCTTCAAATTTTGTCAAAATGTGAAACTAAAGTGATAAGGAAGCAAACTGAGATTATAGTTGGAAATGTCAATAGTCCCCCTCAGTCATTTATTAACTATATAGCAAATCAATAAGGGTATAAAAATCTTGAGAGATGTTATTGTATTAGTTGCTCAGTTATGTCCAACCCTTTGCGACCCCATGGACTATAGCCCACCAGGCTCCTCTGTCCATGGATACTATTAACCAAATAGAATTAACTGGCATTATAGAAAACTATACCTAATCAGAATAGACTGTATTTTGTTTCAACCCCATATAGTTGAAAGTAGAATAGGCTATGTTCCAGACCATAAAACAATTCTTAATAAATATGAAAGTTTTAAGAATGTGTTTTTGAAAAAAATGGTATTATATTAGAAATCAATAACAAAAAAATCTATAAAATACTCAACTATTTGTGAATTAAGCAGCATATTTTTAAATGGTCTATGAGTTAAAGAAGAAATCATATAAGGGAAATTAGAATATATCAGTATTTTAAAATAAGTCATAACATATCAAAATGTGAGGGATGTAGCTAAATTAGGGCTTAGAAACTAACTTTTAAATGTTTATAGAAGAGAAGAAATTTTAATGTCTACCCAGAGAAGCTAGAAAAAGAGCAGCAAATTAAATTCAAAATAAGCAAAGGGGAAAAAATAGTAAATAGAATTAAATCAATTAAACACAAAATGGAAAAAATGGAAATAAATAATGAGAACAAAACTTGATTCTTTAAAAATATTAATAAGATTGGTAAATCACTAACTAGAGTAATAAAAAAAAATGGAGAAAACACAACTCAATAATTTAGAAATTAAATTGATAAACCACTATAGATCCTTCAGAAGCATAATAAAATAATATTATTATAAAAGTATTAATTTACTTAGATGTGAACAAATTCATTGAAAATAAATTACTAAAATATCTACAGAGTAAATTTGCAAAATAATCTTATATGTTAAAGTAATTGTTTTTTAATGACAAGCTTTCCATCTAAGAAAACTCCAGGCCACAAGCCTTATCAAAATTCTATTCTAAAATATTGTAAGACAAAATTTACAAAAACTCTTTCATAAAGGAGCAGTTAGCACTTTTCACCTTACTTTATAAGCCAGTAATTTCAAAGACATTACCAAAAAAGAAAGAAACTACACACTAATATCATTTGTTAACATTGGCCTCAGGTCAGCAAACATTTTCTTTCAAAGCTCACAGAGTAAATATTTTATACTTTAAGGGTCATATTGTTTCTGTTGAAACTGCTCAACTCTCCCATAGCCATGTAAAAATGGTCATAGAGTATAGTTCAATGAATTGACATAGCTAAGTTCCAATAAAATTTTAATTATCAGACTAACCTCTGATTTAGGTGCTATAAATCCTCAACAAATATTAGCAAAACTCACTCAGCAAGCTCCACAAATGTTAATATATACTGACCAAATTTTGTTTATCACAGGAATGTCAAACTTTTTAGATTAAATATCAAGCAATATAATTCATTGTATTCATTACAGGAAAAACAAAAACATATTATTATCAATATATCAATAAATTTAGAAAGTATCAGACAAATCTAACAAATGCTTATAATAAAACTACCAGCATTTTAGCAATAGAATAAAAAAAATTCAGTTTGATGAAGGACATCTACAAAAAACAAAGCATTAAAACTATAGCTAGCATCACAATATATGTTAAAAATGGAAAACTTTCCCTTTAAGACTGCAAAAAAGGCATATATATATATATATATATATATTCATCATTTGTATTCAAACTAGAGGTGCAATAAGTCAAGAGAAAGGAGAAAAAAAAAAAAAAAAACAAGATCATACCAGTTCAATAGGAAGAAATAGTTGTCTGTATTAACAGAGGACATAATCTGGTTTGTAGAATATCCTAAGGAACAAAAACAAAAAACAATGCCGTAACAATAACCTACCAGTGCTAATAAAACAATTTAGTAAAGTGAAAAAATAATGGGTTAATGTGTATGCGTGTGTATGTATGTATAAATTGGAATTGCAATCACAATATCAGGTACAGCATTGTATTTTAATGTGATATAGTTAGGTATAAATTTAATAAAGCATGTTTAGGAAATATACAAAGAAAAATACAAATTAGAAATCAACAGCCAAGAGATAGCTTGAAAATGCCCATACATTTATCACCTAAGCATCCTACTTGCACTTAACCAATAGAACAAAAGAAAAATTTGAAAGTAAAAATTAACAGCTTTGAATTGAATGATATTAAAGTTACCTCATATTATAATTTGTAGCATGCAGGTAAACAAAACCACATTCAAGGAAAACTAAAACAAACAAACAAACAGGGATCCATACCAGGGTAATGGAATGGAGCACTCAATATTATTTTGCTACCAATTCATACAAGTTAATATATAGATAGACACAATGGTAATAAAAATTTCAGCATATTGTTGGTAGAAATTGACCAACTGATTACAAAATATAACTCAAAGGACTTGGACAAAACAATGTCAATAAAAAAAAAAACAATGCTGGAGGAGTTTCACCACCTGAAATCAAAATTTGCACACATCATCTACATTTACCAAGGTGGTTGATGGTATTAACATAGACAGCTAGATTAATGGAACAGAATGGAGTCCAGAAGTCAGTTCACATTTACATGGTCAATTTATTTTTAAACATAGCACCAAAATGACTCAATAAAGACGTTAACATCTTTTTAAAATATATGATACTAGAATACTGTGTTCTCTTGTACAAGAAAATGTTTTCTTGGCCTTAAGTTAGCCATTTTCTTTTAATAGAGAATCGAAGAAACAAACTATAGAGCAGGAGAAAAAAATCAAAAATCATTTGATAAGGAAACTGTATCCAGAATTACAATAATAATTACAACTATTACAATAATAACACGACCAAATTAAAAATTAGTCAAAAGATGCAAAAATAATTCACAAAATAAGATATACAAATGCCTAATAGGCACATGAATAAGTTGTTGCCATTATTAGTAATCAAAGAAATGCAAAATAAGACCTCAGTGAGATACTGCTACATACTTATTAGATTTCAAAAAGACCATCAACACTCATTGTTGGCATGGATGTGGACATTAGTGATGAGAGGATAAAATGATTAATGTCATCTTGGAAATAAACTTCTCAGTTTCTCTTACAGTTAAACATAAAGTTTGTTTTTTAACATGACCTGCTGTTCCATACACTGTACTTAGGTATTTAAGCAAGATAAGTGAAAATATATGTACACAAAAAAAAGTGCACAGGCATGTCCATAATATAACAAGAATATTCAAGTTGCTCAAAACAGGAAACATCTAAATGTCTGCCAACTGGAGTCTGGCTAGGAAAAACGTATGTGCATGTAGTGGAATAACTCTCAGCAAATTAACACAAAAAATAGAAAAAAGCTACTATAATGTGAAAAAATTGATAAACATCAGAAACATTATTCTATTCAGCTAATCAAAAGAAGCCAGATATTCCATGGTTAGATATAGATGCTCAACATCACTCATTATCAGAGAAATGCAAATCAAAACCACTATGAGGTACCATTTCACACCAGTCAGAATGGCTGCGATCCAAAAGTCTACAAATAATAAATGCTGGAGAGGGTGTGGAGAAAAGGGAACCCTCTTACACTGTTGGTGGGAATGCAAACTAGTACAGCCACTATGGAGAACAGTGTGGAGATTCCTTAACAAACTGGAAATAGAACTGCCTTATGATCCAGCAATCCCACTGCTGGGCATACACACTGAGGAAACCAGAAGGGAAAGAGACACGTGTACCCCAATGTTCATCACAGCACTGTTTATAATAGCCAGGACATGGAAGCAACCTAGATGTCCTTCAGCAGATGAATGGATAAGAAAGCAGTGGTACATATACACAATGGAGTATTACTCAGCCATTAAAAAAATACATTTGAATCAGTTCTAATGAGGTGGATGAAACTGGAGCCTATTATACAGAGTGAAGTAAGCCAGAAGGAAAAACATAAATACAGTATACTAACGCATATATATGGAATTTAGAAAGATGGTAACAATAACCCGGTGTACGAGACAGCAAAAGAGACTGATGTATAGATCAGTCTTATGGACTCTGTGGGAGAGGGAGAGGGTGGGATGATTTGGGAGAATGGCATTGAAACATGTAAAATATCATGTAAGAAACGAGTTGCCAGTCCCGGTTCGATGCACGATACTGGATGCTTGGGGCTAGTGCACTGGGACGACCCAGAGGGATGGTATGGGGAGGGAGGAGGGAGGAGGGTTCAGGATGGGGAACACAGGTATACCTGTGGCGGATTCATTTTGATATTTGGCAAAACTAATACAATTATGTAAAGTTTAAAAATAAAATAAAATTAGGAAAAAAAAAAAGAAATTCTGTTACAGTTTAATAAGAAACATATAAGAAAACACAACAGTGGTTGCTTCTTGATAGAGTGGGGAGAGAGAATGGAATTTGGGAAGAAGCAGAAGGGCTCTTTCTCAAATGGTGAAAATATTTGTATTTTGATAGAAGTCTGAGTTATCAGGTGAAAGATATTTTCAAAAGGTGTTGAATCATACCGGAGAAGGCAATGGCATCCCACTCCAGTACTCTTGCCTGGAAAATCCCATGGACAGAAGAGCCTGATGGGCTGCAATCCACGGGGTCGCTAAGAGTCGGACATGACTGAGCGACTTCCCTTTCACTTTTCACTTTCATGCATTGGAAAAGGAAATGGCAACCCACTCCAGTGTTCCTGTGAGATTCCTGGAGAATCCCAGGGACAGGGGAGCCTGGTGGGCTGCCGTCTATGGGGTCGCACAGAGTCGGACCCGACTGAAGTGACTTAGCAGCAGTTGAATTATACACTTAAATTTTATTAATTTCATTGGATGTAAAATATACCTCAATACAAAGATCCCCACACCCTGATATATATGTGCAATGCCCAGTGCAATTGAAAACATATCAGTGAAACATGTTGAAAAGCACAGACCAGATAATAGGAGTGTGAAACATTTTAAGCATGGAATTTATATATTCACACTTTTCAGTGATATATTTGTATTTTTGATAGCTCGATAAGAAAACTGAATAGAGAATGAAATAGAAATTAGCAATGCTTGAGATAGAAGGTTAACTTAAAATTGAGAAAATTGCCTTTCATTTAAAAAAAATTAAAAATGGTCTATTTCTCTGGTAAGAATTGCAAACCTACAAATATCAGCTAGCCAGATGTCTAACTGAGTCAACCTCAGAAAACACATAATGAAAATTTAATAACTCGGTAATCAGTATATTCTTATGTAAAGTCAAATATCCATGACATAAGATAATATTTAGCATTTTATGAAATAAAGACTTCGTATTTCTATATACTCAATCTCTCACCCTAAAGTCATATTTTCAAACATTTTGGATATGTCAGCCATCTTTAATGTTCAAGCTTACAATTTTCCTTTGGATTTTATTTTATAATTTTGACATCATGTGATAAAGAAATGAATCAAAGAAAAATAAATATTTTATATCATTTATATCATTATGCTATTAAATTATATTAGTTATGTACTTAATGTATGTAACAATGTTGGTATTGCTCTCCATACATAAAAGTGAATTTAAAGGTTTTCTCTCATACAAGTGTTGCTTGCTTCTTAATGTACTTCATAAAATTATTGAAACAGTTGACTTGATTTTAAGTGAAGATTTTCAATGACATATTATTATAGTATTGATTTTGAGATTGTATCTATTTTAATTCTATCTATTTTAATTCACATATCATAACCTCAGCTTTGCTTTTGCTGACAGTTCTAATTAAA
The DNA here is from genome assembly GCF_003369695.1 of Bos indicus x Bos taurus. Classification (NCBI taxonomy): domain Eukaryota; kingdom Metazoa; phylum Chordata; class Mammalia; order Artiodactyla; family Bovidae; genus Bos; species Bos indicus x Bos taurus. The sequence continues at coordinate 40,921,814 of NC_040092.1, forward strand.
GATGTTCTTCACACCTCCCACTTCACCACACAACATGTACCTTCATGCATTATTTTGTTTCATTTTGTCGATGTTAATTATCCCTATCTGAAATAATTTTTGCTTACAAGTTACTTTCTATATCCACTCACTATTATATACATTTTACAGTGGCATACATTTTACAATGGCAGAGATTTTTCTTATTTATGTAATATCCTCAGTGTCTACAATATTGCCAAGTTCTTAAAATGTTCTTAAAGTATTTAAATGAGTAAATAAAATGATGAATGAATAAATGTTCTAAAAGTATCTAAAATAGTAGGCATGTATTGCATGTCTTTGATTACATTTCTTTTTACATCCATTTGTTAAATAAAAAAGAGAAAGAGTCATGTTTTCTGTTCTTTTTCTCCTTTTTTTTTTTCCTGACTAATGTTGAGAAGTCGAGGGTGGAAAAGAATCAGAACTGTGGGACTGTAAAAATAATTGTTCAACATGGTTTGTTTAAATGATCATAACCAAACTCTAATTCATGTCACAATGGGAATAATTCTTGTTTTAAGAAATGGATGGGAAAAACCTCAAGCTTCAGTTCTTAAAATTTTGCATGTAAGTAGATAAGTAGGTTTAAGAAAAGGTCATTGAAATTACAACCATTTATTAAATAAAAAATGATCTGTAGCCAAAGCCCCAAAGTTTTTTATCTTGATGAGCAGAGTAGGAACAGCTAAATCTGGTTCAAATCAGCTTTAGGTAAATGATTATTAGATCCCATCAGCCAGTGATTTTGCTTTCTCTCATCCTCTGCTAAGAAAAAAACAAATTAACAAAACTTTCCAGTGCCACACTCTACTTCTGTCAACATGAGATACATTTTTATTAAAAATCATGTTAATTGAAAGTAATAGTCTGCTGCTGCTGCTGCTGCTGCTGCTGCTGAAGTCCCTTCAGTCGTGTCCTACCCTGTGCTACCCCATAGACGGCAGCCCACCTGGCTCCACCGTCCCTGGGATTCTCCAGGCAAGGACACTGGAGTGGGTTGCCACTTCCTTCTCCAAAACATGAAAGTGAAAAGTGAAAGTGAAGTCACTCAGCAGTGCCAGACTCTTTGCGACCCCATGGACTGCAGCCCACCAGGCTCCTCCGTCCATGGGACTCTCCAGGCAAGAGTACTGGAGTGGGGTGCCATTGCCTTCTCCTTAAAGACTGCAGATGAGCTTAATTACTTAAGAACCAGTTTGAATGTGTTCAATCAAATAGTCTGAACAATCTTAGTTCAATCAAACAGCAAAAAATTTTCCCAAACCACAGATAGGTGCTAGATACTGTTTTAATTTTAGCTAATTAAAAATGTTTGATCTACCATGGTGGATCTCAGTGGAAGATCATTAAAAGAAAATAATCCATGCAAGTTTCAGGTTAACACCTAGTCTATAGAGTTTGCATCTGATTTAATCAAGCGCTTAACATTATTTGTTGACATATCTAATAAAGGTATTATTTAAAATTTAAATGTGATAGGTATACAATTTTATGTTAGTTTCAGATATACTAAGATATGCAGCATTTTTTGACTCCCCAGGTGGTGCTAATGGTAAAGAACCCATCTGCCAGTGCAGGAAACGGAAAAGTCATGGGTTTGATCCTTGGGTGAGGAAGATCCCCTGGAGGAGGGCATGGCAACCCGCTCCAGTATTCTTCCCTGGAGGATCCCCATGGATGGAGGAGCCTGGTGGGCTACAGTCCATTGGGTCACAAAAAGCTGGATAACTGAAGCAACTTAGCATGCATTTATGCATACAGCACATTTTATGTGTCTCTTGGCCATCTGTATGTCATCTTTTTTTTTTTTTTTTTTTTTAAGTTGAGAATTGTGTTTTATTTTGTGGACAAAACTGAGGACTTAAACCTCAGACATGGCCTGTCAGATAACTCTGAGGGACTGCTCCAAAGAGGTAAGGGAGGAGCCAGGACGCACAAGAGGTTTCACCACAAGGACCAGGTAGTTGGAACTTCAAAAGATTACTACTAAAGAAAACCAAACATCTCAAGTTAGTAAATTTAGCACTTTTCTGAGTATGGAAGATGCAAGAGTCTGGCCTCATTGAAATCATTCCCTTGATTAGCACCTTGGCTGCCTGGGGCCCATGTCCTGTTCTCTTCCATCCTGAGTCCCCTCAGGGTGCACCTCCGGGGCAGCTGCAGTGGCCATGGCGTGGCAGCAGGCCGCCTGTTTGTCTCCATCCTGAGTTCCCTCAGGGCTCACTGGGTTGGCTGCGGTGGCTTGATGGCTGCAACACCCTTTGTTTACTGATAGGGCAGCCAACATTTGTCACTCACAGGCTGTTTTCAGAGAGAAGGGGAATATTTAGCAAATATCTGCACAAACATTAAAAGACTTGCCTTTTTTTTCTTTTACATAATAATGGCTATAAAAGATAATGTCTACTCAGTGAAGAATTTAACTCTTTTATTCTACCAATATGTATGTAAGCAGATGGTCCCATGGTCAACACTGGTCCAGCCTGAGAGAGACCTTGGTGTGGAGAAAGGTGACTTGAAAGAGGCCAGACCTACAATCATAAGGAAAACGCAGCTTGCTGTCTCAAGGTCTCCTGACACTCCTCTTCCATGACCTAACAACAGAGTTTTTATAGGATTCTTTCTGCAGTTAGTGGGAATTTGAGTTCAAACTTAAATATTAGCAAAGATAAAATTTTATGTAGAACTTTGCACTGTTTATTTTTTTTTTAATTTTATTTTATTTTTAAACTTTACAATATTGTATTAGTTTTGCCAAATATCGAAATGAATCCACCACAGGTATACCTGTGTTCCCCATCCTGAACCCTCCTCCCTCCTCCCTCCCCATACCCTCCCTCTGGGTCGTCCCAGTGCACCAGCCCCAAGCATCCAGCATCGTGCATCGAACCTGGACTGGCGACTCGTTTCATACATGATATTATACATGTTTCAATGCCATTCTCCCAAATCTCCCCACCCTCTCCCTCTCCCACAGAGTCCATAAGACTGATCTATACATCAGTGTCTCTTTTGCTGTCTCGTACACAGGGTTATTGTTACCATCTTTCTAAATCCCATATATATGCGTTAGTGTACTGTATTGGTGTTTTTTCTTTCTGGCTTACTTCACTCTGTATTCCAGTTTCATCCATCTCATTAGAACTGATTCAAATGTATTCTTTTTAATGGCTGAGTAATACTCCATTGTGTATATGTACCACAGCTTTCTTATCCATTCATCTGCTGATGGGCATCTAGGTTGCTTCCATGTCCTGGCTATTATAAACAGTGCTGTGATGAACATTGGGGTACACGTGTCTCTTTCCCTTCTGGTTTCCTCAGTGTGTATGCCCAGCAGTGGGATTGCTAGATCATAAGGCAGTGTATCTCATCTTTGAAAAATTTCTGTTAAGATCCTCTACCCAGTTTTTGAGCAGGTTGCATATATATATATATATATTTTTTTTTTTGATGTTGAGTTGTATGAGCTCTTTGTATATTTACCTTATATATATATATATATATATATATATCCTTTGTAAATATTTTCTTCCATTCAGTAAGCTGCCTTTTTGTTTTGTTGATAGTTCCCTTTGCTCTGCAAAAGTTTTCATTTGATTCAGTCCCATTTGTTTATTTTTGCTTTTGTTTCCTTTGCTTGAGAAGACAGGTCCCCAAAATATTGCTAAGACCCATGTCAAAGATTGCACTGCCTTGGTTTTCTACTAGGGTTTTATGGTTTCAGAGCCTACATTTAAGATTCTAATCAACTATAAGTTTATTTTTATATATGCTATAAAATAGTCTAGTTTGATTTACATTCCAGTCTTCCCAAAACCATTTATTGAAGAAGTATCTTTTCATTGTATATTCTTTTTCTCCTTTGTTGTAGATTGTTGTAAGTCTTATCCAACTCTTTTGTGACTAATTGACCATATAAATGTCATACATTTGGGGGCTCTTTATTCTGTTTCATTGATCCATGTCTGTTTTTGTGCCAATACTATATTGTTTTGATTGCTGTAGCTTTGTAGTATAGCTTGAAATCAGGCAGTGGGACACCTTTAACTTTGTTCTTTTTCAAGATTGTTTTGGTTATTCTGTGTCTTGTGTACTTTCATATCTGCACAAATGGGTTCCTGGGAGACCTGGGTTTGATTCCTGGTTTAGGAAGATCCCCTGCAGAAATGAATGGTAACCCACTCAAGTATTCTTGCCTGGAGAATTCCTGGCAGGCTACAGTCCATGGGGTAACAAAGAGTTGGACACAACTGAACAACTAACACACACATACAAATTTTATAATTATTTATTCTAGTTCTGTTAAAAATCCATTCATGAATACTGCAATAGCTTATCAAGTTAATTTACTTTATAAAATACTTACAAAAATGATCAGTATCCTTTAATAGATATAATTTTATACATTAAGTAGAAGTTTAAATAGTTGATCTTTGTTAATTTCCAAAATAATGAAAATTGCTCGATGACTTCTCGGAATAATAATTTTTTGATTGTCAGCAGTGAATTTCTGCAAAATAAAATGAAACTTAAATATGTAATTTTCTAATGAAAGTGAAAGTGTTAGTTGCTCAGTTGTGTCCAACTCTGTGACCCCATGAACTATATCCTCTGCCCATGGGATTCTCCAGGCAAGAATACTGGAGTGGGTTGCCATTCCCTTCTCCAAGAGATCTTCCCAACCCAGGGATCAAACCTAGGCCTCCTGCAATGGCAGGCAGATTCTTTACCATCTGAACCATCAGGGTCATATTTAGTATGTATCAGCTATGTGCAAAATATTTTATCTCAGTACCAGAGAGAAAATAGAAATCATTTAAGTCAAATATCAGTAAGCCAATTTGCCTTTTTCTAATTGAAACAAAATGATTTTCATATGTCTTCAACTTTGAGCCCATTTCCAATTTGGATAAAACAAAAATAATTCTATTTCACATTTATCAATATATCTATTAATAGACACACAGTTACAAACACACTCAGATTATCTTAACTCTCACTATTTGAAATCTTGCAGAGTAAACTAAGAAAACTAAAAGACTTGAATATCTTAAAAAGTATATATCTATATATTCCACTTATGTTTCAGATCAGATCAGATCAGTCGCTCAGTCGTGTCCGACTCTTTGCGACCCCATGAATTGCAGCATGCCAGGCCTCCCTGTCCAACACCAACTTCCGGAGTTCACTGAGACTCACGTCCATCGAGTCAGTGTTGCCATCCAGCCATCTCATCCTCTGGCGTCCCCTTCTCCTCCTGCCCCAATCCCTCCCAGCATCAGAGTCTTTTCCAATGAGTCAATTCTTCACATGAGGTGGCCAAAGTACTGGAGTTTCAGCTTTAGCATCTTTCCTTCCAAAGAAATCCCAGGGCTAATCTCCTTCAGAATGGACTGGTTGGATCTCCTTGCAGTCCAAGGGACTCTCAAGAGTCTTCTCTAACACCACAGTTCAAAAGCATCAATTCTTCAGCGCTAAGCCTTCTTCACAGTCCAACTCTCACATCCATACATGACCACAGGAAAAACCATAGCCTTAACTAGATGAACATGTATTATGTATTTATTATATGCAATGATTTCCTTTATCTTCTTACAAACACCAACATATCTATTCTCTATAATATTCTTATGATAAAGTTATACTTATTATCCAGATTTTGCAAATAGGGAAAAGGAGAGCAACTGCCCAAGGTCACATATCTTGTAAATTAAAAGTGAACTTTTTAATGGAGAAAGCCAAGTTCTCAAACACATTCTTATACTGCCTCTCATATAAATTTTTGTTGTTGTTGTTCTCAAACTCATGCACAGTTTTCTTAAAAGATGATTTTAAGGAATGTATTATTTGACAGAAAGTGATTCAAAGAACGTTTCTTCTGTTACTGATGTTTCGATAAGAGAGAATATATTTGAGATGGGCATTTTTAAAGCAATGTCTAACAAACCCAGTAAAGATTTTACTCATTCAAATGATTTGGCAATGAAAAATTTTATAAGTTTTGGGTAGATTTTCAACTATGTGAAATGACATCATGAGAAAGACATTTAAAAAAACAATTATTGCCCACACAATAATTGATTAGAGAATAACTGTAGTTGCACATATAGTCTTGCAAGCCAATACAGCCATTATTTTTCTCCCTGAACTGCAAGATAGCAGGGTCGCAACTGACCACCCACAAGTTTGATCAATCTAGCAAATACTTCCAGACTTTTCTGGGAGTTCATGACTTTTCATTAGCAAACTCCAGTCTTAAATTCTTGTTTACCCAAATGGTTATTTTCACTTGATAGAAAATTTAAAAGTAGTTTACAGTAATCACAATAGTGCACTGAATTTTAAGTGGATTTTAGCCATATTATAAAACTAGAAATGTTGTTTATTAAAACCATATTTTTTAATTAAGTTCCTTCAAGGATTCAGATTGTATACAGTGTTATTGGGTAGGGAAGTACCATAATTCTCAAGAAGTGGTGCATTTTTCAGTTAGAGATGAGTTTCTATGACAAATTCACATTTTCATTTGATCATCTAGTAAATAACAACATAAAATCCTTCACAAATGCCAGAATTAAATTATATAATCCTCTGGGTACTCTTTATTTGGAGAAGCTTGTTTTGATCATTTGTAGGGATATATAGTGCTTTGTGGTAATACTTTTTAAAATATTTAGTGTAGTCTTTCAATATTATAGACATTTTTGATGAATGTTTTATATATATATATATATATACATACATATATGTATTTAGTTGGTTCTGTCCCACATTTGCTTTTTATATTTCAGGCTAGAATATAAAAGCATCTATTGTTCTTTTTTTTTTTAATTTTATTTTATTTTTAAACTTTACAATATTGTATTAGTTTTGCCAAATATCGAAATGAATCCGCCACAGGTATACATGTGTTCTCCATCCTGAACCCTCCTCCCTCCTCCCTCCCCATACCGTCCGTCTGGGTCGTCCCAGTGCACCAGCCCCAAGCATCCAGTATCGTGCATCGAACCTGGACTGGCAACTCGTTTCATACATGATATTATACATGTTTCAATGCCATTCTCCCAAATCTTCCCACCCTCTCCCTCTCCCACAGAGTCCACAAGACTGTTCTATACATCAGTGTCTCTTTTGCTGTCTCGTACACAGGGTTACTGTTACCATCTTTCTAAATTCCATATATATGTGTTAGTATACTGTATTGGTGTTTTTCTTTCTGGCTTACTTCACTCTGTATAATAGGCTCCAGTTTCATCCACCTCATTAGAACTGATTCAAATGTATTCTTTTTAATGGCTGAGTAATACTCCATTGTGTATATGTACCACAGCTTTCTTATCCATTCATCTGCTGATGGGCATATAAAAGCATCTATTGTTCTAAAGATGAATTTGGATTTTGGAAATTCTAGAATTCAGCCAAATTCAATAATATATTTTTCTATTTCTAAATCTCCATCTACTTTGAAATATACTCTCAATTTTATAATTTAACATGAATTAGTGTGATCACAGTCCTCCTCTACCCTCTTTTTAAAGCACATCTTATAGCTGGATTAGCTAACGCAGTAATCTTTTGGCTTCTTCCTTACTGTTTTTTTCTCATCCCTTTGTTTTCTATAAAGCTGGATGTTGGCATCATTCAAGGCTCAATCATAGCCCTTAGCCATCTCATTCTCATGGATTGCTTTAATCGTCACCTAAATATATAGAATCTGTCTTTATTAGACCTTCCCATGTACCTCTTCACTGAATTCTAACTTATGATCTGTCCCCTATTCTGCAGTGTGGTCTTCTTCCATTGTTTACTGTCTTATTAAATAGTATCACTATTGTTTGCACTGCAGGAACAGAATATAAATATCATTCTTGACACCCTTCAAAGTATAGCCCATAATCCAATCCACCAAACATTTTATTGTAGTTTCTGCTATGACACTTTTGCCCTACTTCTACTGCATATTTCAAAATCACAGTTACAGTTATGTCTCTCTTGCATTCCTTTACCTTCAGTTGCTCTATTTGTACACACACTCTGTTTCTGCCTTGCAAATACATTCTCTGAATTTCTGCTAGAAAAATATCATCAAAATGTAAATGTGAGTACCCTTCTTTGCCTAAAATGCTCCAATTAGTTTTTTCTGTCCTTTTGATAAGGACAGACCTCTATAACATCTTCTAAGAGGTCTTCCTTGCTCTGTGTCCTACCTACCATTTTGGCTTCTCCCCTACTACCATTCCTTTACTTCTTTTCTCTTCAAATAAAGCAAAATTAGAAGAGTCATACTTCCTGATTTTAAAACTTACTGTGTTTGTGTTAATCAAAATCGTGTGATGCTAGCATAAGGATAGTTATATAGAGGTCCAGAAATAAACTATTTTAGTTACATGATACATATTCTTCCCGAGTACACAAAAACTAGAATAAGCCTTAACAAATTTAAGATGATTAAAATTCAAGTACCATTTTTTTAGCCACAGCGGTATAAAAATATACATCAGTAACAGAAGGAAAATTGAAAAATGTACAAATATGTAGAAATTAAGCAACACATTCCTCAAAAACTAATGTGTTGAAGAAGAAATCAAAAGAGAAATCAGAAAGTATCTTAAGACAAATGGAAATGAAAACACAGGTCACCAAAACTTTGGAAAAGAGGTTCTAAGAGGAAAGTTTATAGCAATAAATATCTACATTAAGGAAAAAGAACTCAAGTAAACACTAATTTATACCTTAAGGAACTAGAAAAGACATACTAAGCATCAAAAAGAATAGTAAATCCTCAGAGTTATCATCATAAGGAAAAATTACATTTTTAAAATTCTGTATCTGTGTGAGATGATAGATGTTCACTAAACTTACCGAGGTCATTATTTCATGGTATTTTTAAGCCGTGTCATTACACTATGTACCTTAAACTTATCCAGTGCTATGTATGTCAATTATGTATCAATAAAATGGGAAAAAATAGAATAAATACTTAGGAATATATTTAACAAATGAACTGAAAGACCTGTACACACAAAAATTTAAGACTGCTGAAAGAAATTAAAGAAGACACAAATAAATAAAAATATATTCTGTGTTCATAAATTAGAACAAGTAATATTGCTAAAATATCCATTCTCTCCAGAGATCTACAGACTTTTCACAAATAGCAAAAGGTCCTAAAATTTATATGAAACCACAAGACTACAAACACCCAACACAATCTTGAGTAAGAAAAACAAAACTGGCGATATCACACTAACATATTTCAAAATATATTTTGAAAACTGTATTAATCAAAACAGTATGATGCTGGCATGCAAATAGACTCTCTCACCCGTGAAGCAGAATAGCGAGCCTAGAAATAAACACACACATACATAGTCAAGTAATCTTTGACCAGGGTGCCAAGAATTCACAATAGAGAAAGAATAGTCTCTTCAATGAATAATATTGGGAAAATCAGATAAACACATATAAAAATGAGTTAGATCCTCATATCATACAAATTCAACTCAAAATGGATTAAAGCCTTAAACAGAAGACCTGAAGTTGTAAAATTCCTGGAAGAAAATATAGAGGATAAGCCCTTTGATGGTCTTCTAAATAATTTTTTGGATATGACAGTAGAAACACAGGCAACAAAAGTAGCAATATACAAGTGGGACTATGTAAAACTAAAAAGCATCTGCACAGCTAACATGAAAAGGTGGACTACACAGTGGATGATATTATATGCATATATATTTAAAATATATAATTATATATTACTATATATAAAGTATCTATTTTGGATAATCCAAATATATGTATGTTTTGGTTGTCCTTTCTCTGTTGTGAATTCTTGGCACCATTGTCAAAGCTTACTTGAATATATATAACTCAGTCCTGGAGAAGACCATGGTAACCTACTCCAGTATTCTTGCCTGGAGAATCCCATGGACTGAGGAGTCTGATGGGCTATAGTTCATAGGGTTGCAAAGAGTTGGACACTACTGAAGCAACTGAGTGCACACCCATATAAATCAGTAGCTATTATACAAAATAATTAAAAATGGTCAAAGGAACCGAATAATTTCTCCAAAGAGACAAACAGGTGGCCAACAGTTACATGAAAAGTTGTGCAACATCACTAATCATCAGGGAAATGCAAATCAGTAACACAATGAGGTAACACCTCACTCATGCTAAGGAGGATGTGCTTAGTCACCCAGTTGTGCCTGACTCTGCAACCCCATGGACTGCAGCCCACCAGGCTCCTCTGTGCATGGGAATTCTCCAGGGAAGAATACTGGAGTGGGTTGTCATGCCCTCCTCTAAGGGATCGTCCCAACCCAGGGATTGAACCCAGGCCTCCCGCATTACAGGCAGATTCTTTACCAAATGAGCCACCAGGGAAGCCCAAGAATACTGGAGTGGGTAGCCTGTCCCTTCTCCAGGGGATCTTCCCAACTCAGGAATTGAACTGGGGTCTCCTGCATTGCAGGTGGATTCGTTACCAGCTGAGCTGCCATGGAAACGCAAAATTGAAAGTGTTAGTCGCTCAGTCATCTATGGCTGTTTGTGACCCCCATGGACTGTGGCCCCACCAGGGTCCTCTGTCCGTAGAATTCTCCAGGCAAGAACACTCGAGGGGGTAACCATTCCTTCTCCAGGGATCTTTCCAGGGATTGAACCTGGGTCTCCCACATTGCAGGCAAATTTTTTACCATCTGATCCACCAGGGAGGGCCAAAGGAGGATGGCTATTATCAAAAAGACAAGAGATGACAATCACTAGCAAGAATATTCTCTTTTGTACACTGTTGATGGGATGGTAAATCTGTATGGCAATTATGGAAAATGGTATGGAGCTTCCTCAGAAATAGAACCACTACTATATGATGTAGCAATCCCATTTCTGAGTATATATCCAAGAGATACTTGCAGTCCCATATTCATTGAAACATTGTTCACAATAGTAAAGATATTGAAATAATCTTAGTGTCTGTTGAGGGATGAATGGGAAAATACATTATAAGATTACAGATATAGATATGGATACACATATATTAGCATATATAAGTATAAATTATATGAAATATATTATGTTATATATAGGTATATATATGTGAAAGTGAAGTGAAAGTCGCTCAGTCGTGTCTGACTCTTGGCAACCCCATGGACTATACAGTCCATGGAATTCTCCAGGCCAGAATACTGGAGTGGGTAGCCTTCCCCTTCTTCAGGGGATCTCCCCAACCCAGGGATCTAACCCAGGTCTCCCCCATTGCAGGCAGATTCTTTACCAGCTGAGCCACCAGAGAAGCCCACATATATATGTATATTTATATATACTGTTGATATTTGAACAACATGGCTTTGAATTGCATGGTAGACACAGAGAGACAAATACTGCATGATATCACTTATATGTGGAATCTTAAGTCGAACTCATAAAATCAGAGAGTAAAATGGTATTTACCAGGTGCTAGTGAATGTGGGAAATGGGAAGGTGTTTGTCAAAGGGTATAAGATTTCAGGTATAAAATGAATAAATTCTAGAGATCTAATGTATAGCAATTTTATTCATAATAGTAATAATGTATTGTATATTTAAAATTTGCTAAAAGAGTAAGCCTTAAGTGTCTTCACCTTTCTCTCTCACATATACAAATGGTAACTCTGTGAGATAATGGATATATTAGTTATCTTTATTGTGGTAACCATTACACACAGTATACTTATATCAAAACATTGGTACTGACGATCCTACATGCAGGGCAGCAAAGATGTAAAGAACAGACTTTTTGGACTCAGTGGGAGAAGGCGAGGTTGGGATGATTTGAGAGAATAACACTGAAACGTGTACATTACCGTATGTAAAATAGATGACCAGTGCAAGTTCCATGCATGAAGTGGGTGCACTGGGAGAACCCAGAAAGGTAGGATGGAGATGGAGGTGGGAGGAGGGTTCAGGATTGGGGGGACACATGTATACTTGTGGCCAATTCATGTTCATGTATGGCAAAAAACATCACAATATTGTAAAGCAATTATCTTCCAATTAAAATAATTAATTAAAAAAAAGATTTTATACCTTAAATATATATAATTTTTTTTCCTGTTATACCTCAATAAAGTTGAGGGGAAATTAAGGAAAAAAACAAACAAAAAAATTTTGAAATTCATGCTTTTCAGAAGAAGTGTTAGAAATAATGGGGTGTTTTGGCTAATAGTAAATGATATTTGGTATGAAGTTCAAGAATCAGAATCCTATATACTTTAACTCACTGCTTCCTATGAGGTCTCTAAGGCAGCAACAGTAAATGGAAAACAAGAGTTGGATGACCAGATATCTCTTGTGAATGATGTGGCCTAAGCTGAAGGTCTTAGTAGGTTTCTACTATCTAGTAAGCCTGAATCAAAATCTTACCATACGTCACCCTCAAACAGAGAGGTAAGGATGAGGCTGCAGCTGGATGTGAGTAGAGGCAAAGAGGACCATATGTCTGGCTTACCCTTATGAATTCAAGAACCACATTGGATGTTTTAGTACCTCTAGTGATCCCACTCACTGATAAAGGTAGACTCCTTCCTCTTAGGGTAGAACAACAGGGAGGTTTAAAATGGGAATAGAGTCTTCTTCCTTTCTAAAATGAACATGTGTCCTTGTTTTATAGTGCCATGCTTGGGGACATCTGGGCCACATAAACATGCCTATTATTTACTTGTATGTTTTATTTTCTTGTATTGCTTTGTTTTATTCATGTTCACACCCTTTAATTTAGAAACTGTAAAAAATGTGATTAGCAGATTGTGCTTTAAAAGAGTCCTGAATTCAAATCCTAATTCTTCCTATAGTTTCTGTGTGCCTGGCCGTGGTCCAAACCTCTAAAAGCCACAGTTTCCTCATCAGTAAAACACTGCTAATTCATAGTATAATTCTAATGTCATGATGATTAGCTGTTATGGTATAAGGTGCTTAGAATGTTTGGTACAGGAGTACTCGTATGTTTACTAAATATTCAGAGAGAAATAAAATGAATTTCATTTACATCAAAAACTAACTTCCCACTGTTAAGACTGACATATAAATAGGTCTAATGCAAGGTGGAGGCTGCCATATGCTGCCAAAGTTTTAAAACTATGGGCTGCTGCTGCTGCTAAGTCGCTTCAGTTGTGTCCGACTCTGCGTGACCCCATAGACGTCAGTCTACCAGGCTACCCCGTCCCTGGGCTTCTCCAGGCAAGAACACTGGAGTGGGTTGCCATTTCCTTCTCCAATGCATGCAAGTGAAAAGTGAAAGTGAAGTCACTCAGTCGTGTCCAACTCTTAGTGACCCCATGGACTGCAGCCCACCAGGCTCCTCCATCCATGGGATTTTCCAGGCAAGAGTACTGGAGTGGGGTGCCATTGCCTTCTCCAAAACTATGGGCAAAGGAGAGCAATTCTTAAAAGGGAGGAAGTGGAGAAGCTGCAAATAAATTATTTGGGTGAAGGGGAAGATGCATGGGGCAAAAGCGGGTGATAGGCTGGAAAATTAGTTTGCAAGAAAATCTAAAATTATACAAGGAATTTGTATGCTCTGGGTGTGGTAAGTGGCAGTCTCAGGGAACAAGCTTCTTAGCTTTCATTTTAAAATCATAGCCAATCTAATGGATACAAATTTGATTCTAGTATTAAACTGTTAGGAAAATCTAAGACTATAGTTTCATCTACCTGTGTGTATATAATAGTACACACTATGCCTATACACAGGGCTGTTCCAGGAACAGATAGCATCATGAGCCATGAAAAAGAAAATATAATAGAGAAAATAATTTATTGTGATGATTTTCTTTAACAGTAGGAAGATATGCATGATTGTATATTATTGTGATGTTTTTAAAAAGAAGTCTCAGTCAAGATAGGTAAGCAGAGTTAAGAAGAGGATTAAGTTTTGTCACTGATAATCAATGTGATGTTATTTTCATGGTATTGCCATTATTATTGCCATATTCTGTGCTAGCACATTCTAAAGGCCAATGAGGGAAGAATGTATGAAGGTGGTGAAGTCTGATCCCAGCTGATTTATATTCCAGCTCTAGAAGTCAGTTAGATCCAACCAGATTGCAGATAAACATCTGAACTTGTGAACCTGGCTTAAATTAATCAAATATTCTAAATTGTAAATGTAAGACAGATGCTTACTTTATGACTAGGCCAGATACTTACTGAATTATATTCCCATACTTCCTAATGTATTTGATAACTGAACACTAATTTTTTCTCAAATTCAAAGATATATAGCATGTCTAATGATTATGAATCAGTCTTAACAGAGCCAATGTAAATAATGTAGATTTTCTAGTGAAAAGTAATGCTTTTCATCTAATGATCCCTATATACTGAAATAAAAAAAGTTTTCCCCACTTACACTTTATGTTCAGCTAAGAAAAGTGGTAATGAAGAAAACAATAAACAGAACATTTAAATGTGTCCAGCTCATACTTGTTAATAAGCCAGATAGAAGCAGGTCAGCCATCTAAATGTTCCACAGTATTACCAGAATGTGTTTTTTTGACTGATTCATGCAGTCATTTTCAGAGTTTAGGTTGAAAAATCCTGTGGCATTTTTTTATGGCACATGGCCATTTATGGTATCTACTCTTCATGCAGGCTCAAGAACAAGACATGTGTTAAACAACATCAGACTGCCTCCTTTTCTGGCCCAATTCTCACTTAGTATAGGACACAGGTACTTCTGTGGGCATGTATTCTTTGGGGAAATGTGTAGGGATTAATCACAGGGGGAAAACGATGGAAATTATTTCCAATGCTTTTTCTACTGTGTTTTTAGAGATTAAAAGTTACCATTATAGTCATTGTGAAAAATGCACATTCCTTTTGTTTTCCTAGCATAATGGATAGGGCAACACTTCTCATCACCTTTACACAGTTGTATATATTGGGAGTCTTGCTCACCTAATTTTTTGTATATACAACTGAAGATGGTATTCATGCCACAAAATGGGATGTATTCTATATAGTGTATTATAAGTAGAGAGAAATTGTTTTAAAAACTAAGAAAAGCCGTTTATAGAATTGCTAAAAACAGGTAGTCTAAATATTTCTGTTCATTTAATTTGCTAAGTGAGCTTTACTTAAGTAATCCCATATCTATTTTTTTTTATTTCACATTGCATTTCATTTTCTAGTTGCATTAAATTTGTGAGTAAGCAATTGTGAAAATACTCCATGATTATTACAACTGATGGTCAGTAGTATGGAAGGAAAATCTCTAGACTGCGCATTTGAGTGCCATTATTTCATGCATGCATTCTTTCAAGATCGAGTTTGTTTGTTGTACTTTGTACCATACGTGGTTGATTCAGAGGAAAAAAAAATTCTCATTGTCTTCAAGAAGCACACTGTCAGGCTAGAGATGGGCAATTGAATACATTAAACAGCTAAACAATTATTAATATCAAGCATGTTAAATATAAACTCTTACATGGAAGAGGGTTGGAGAAACCATTGAGAGGTTCACAGTCAACTGAGGTCTAAAAATGAGAAACAGTTACCCTGTATAGATCTCTAAAGTTTAAATTGTGACACCACTTTATGGTCTCAAACCTGGCTGCTTAAAGCATCTCTTGAGGAGCTTCTAAAAACAAAACATAAAACAACAGCAACAAAAAAAAAAACAAACAAAATCAAACATTGGTGATCCCCAACTCCTCCCACACAAGATTCTGACTCTTCAGGGTAGGGTGGTCCCAGATAATGGAAATTCAGATTTCTCCAGATGAATATAATTTGTACTGAAGGTTTGAGAACCACTGTCTGTCAAATCAAAATAGAAGAAAATAGCTTTTAATCTCATTTTTGTGCTTCTTTTAACTTATTTTAGAATTGGTAACATAAAATGATTAAAGTATTTTAGGACCCTGAAGCCTATCTATGTTGATTGTAAGAACTTAATTTGTCATCAAAATTACTTAGCTGTATTACTTTTTTCCTCAGTCCCTTGTCAGGCTGGATTTATGTAGGAACTTAGGACTAGATCTTACGTCAACCTCTAGGAAATAATGCTTGGATAGGAACCAATAAGATAATTCTGCTATTTGGGAATATAGTACTTGTATAGTTGTTTTTGTTCCTTCAATTGTAATGGTAATTTTTCAAAAGTTTCTGAATTTTTTCCCCAAGCTAACCCAAAAATAGAATTTTATTTTAAATGCTTCATGATTGAAACAATTTGCAGAAAACATGTGCCTTGTTAAGCCAACACCCAGGGAATGCTTCATGCAGACAGTTTCTACAACCATATAAATAGTGAGATTCTTAATAGAAATAATATACATATGTATTTCTATTTCTCTCAGTTTAAAAGTAAAACAGAAATGTAATCTAGCCCAAGTAGTTCTCCATCTTTCACAGTTTACTTCTCCCAAGTATTCTTTCAAATAATAAAGTTTCCAAATTATTACAAATAGAGTAATATTTCATATACATCACTTAAGAAATTAATATGTGTTCATATTTTTTTATTTGGAATTTAGAAATATTACCATTTGATTTCATTAAAAATGTCCATAAAGTTTCATTTATTCTATGATTTATAGTAAAGACAACTTGATATAACTTGAGTAAAGACAACTTGATTTAACTTGTAATATAGGAGCAAGAGGGGACTTTGATTTAAAATAAGTGATCTTTTCTGTATCATCTACTTTAAATCCTTCAGTGAAATAAGGTGGAAAAAAGTATTTAAAATTAACGTATTTTCAAGCTACACACATCTATAATGACAGTTATATTTATGTAGTGAAGTGAAAGTCGCTCAGTCGCGTCGGATTCTCCAGGGCAGAATACTGGATCCCTTCTCCAGGGGATTTTCCCAACCCAGGGACCAAACCCAGGTCTCCCACATTGTGGACAGATTCTTTACCAGCTGAGCCACAAGGGGAGCCCAAGAATACTGGAGTAGGTAGACTATCCCATCTCCAGCGAATCTTCTTATCCCAGGAATTGAACTGGGGTCTCCTGCATTGCAGGTGGTTTCTTTACCAACTGAACTATCAGGGAAGCCCCTACACACACACACACACACACACACACACACACACACACATATATATATGTAAATTTACATATAGACTATATACATATATGTTATTGAAGAGTGAGTGAGTAAAAGTCGCTCAGTTGTGTCTGACTCTGTGACCCATGGACCCTGGAGAGTCCATGGAATTCTCCAGGCCAGAATACTGGACTGGGTAGCCTTTCCCTTCTTTAGGGAGCCCATTATTGAAAAGGGTTTGCAGTAATTCTGACTTTCTGAAGTTGCATGGTGTTGAGATGAATGAAGTATTTGAGAAAGATAATTTTATCATAAAAATATATACAGCTTTGCAATAGGGAAAAGGCTTAGTGATAAGCTTTATTCTAAGAGAGAGTATTTCAGTAATCCTATTTTTAGTAGGGCTATTGATAACAGTGACAATGGCATTCTGAAACCTGAGACACTATAATGCAAAAGGAATGCACAAACCTCCTCACACCTATTGAATACTTCAATTCATTTTACTAAATTCTGAGTCTTTCAGATTTTGAAAGAAATACATTATTTATTAGTATTATTACTGATATATTTCTACTTTCTATACCCAAGTATTAACATTTTCCAATTCCTTTTTTCTCTGATTCATACTTTGCTTTTTATTTCATAAGATTCTTATTGTCTATCTCCACAATACTAGGTTCTGTGTAATTGTAACACACACACATGATATCTTGAACTCCAGCCCTTCTTCCTGTTGAAAAGATTTCTTTATTGGATTGAGGAACAACTACCTTCCTCAAACATTTTAATCTCCTTGTAACCCCTTATATCAGAATTATCTCACATCTCTTATTGCACAATAGTCACATTACATGAATCTCAGATTATCTAATAAACACTTGTGCCTTTACTTTCTGGGCAGTGTGGTTAGAAGTGAATGGAGTTTGGAATGAGACAGGTTTTAGGGAAATTTATCTGGATTTCTCCTGGCTTCAAAATGGTGAGTAGATGAAAGTGAGTTGCTCAGTCATGTCCGTCTCTTTACAACCCCGCAGACTGTAGCTTGCCAGGCTCCACTGTCCATGGAATTCTCCAGGTAAGAATACTGGACTGGGTAACCATTCCCTTCTCCAGGGGACCTTCCCAACCCAGGGATCAAACCCAGCTCCCCTGCATTGCAGACAGATTCTTTACCATTTGAGCCACTGGAAAGCATACATAAATCAAATTTCACCAGCTGGTTCCTTCATCTTTAAATCCTATAATCTCTAAGAATACCCTGGAGTATGTGTACTATGTGTCTATAATACTTCCCCCCACTAGCCTGTCCCAACAGCCCAAGGTGTGTATTTACTGATGTCACACTTGTTTGCAAGATACAGAGGCCTCTGTTTCACCAGATCTCTCCTTGGTCCCACACATTGCCAGGGCTGGTGACCCAAAGAGCAGATTCACTTCCTTTGCTTTGCTCTTTGTTAGAAGAGTTTCAAAAAAGTCTTGTGATGATTTACCAAAAGTTATCTGTAATCCTGTTTACTCTTGCTCTCTGCATAGTTATAAAGTTATCTCTTTTTGTGCTCAAAAATAGCACAGTTGCAGACTCACAGATACAGAGAACAAATGAGTGGTCACCAGTAGAAAGTGGTGGGAGAAGATAAAGGGGTAGAGAAGTGGGAAATCCGAATTATTGGGTAGAAGATATGCTACAAGGGTATATTGTACAACATGGGGAATATAGCTACTATTTTGTAATAACTGTAAATGGAGTTAACCTTTCAAAATTTTATTTTAAAAAGTAGCATAGTTGGGATGAGAAATTATATGGTCACTTAGTTAATCAAGTCTTTCTGCCTCATAACCTCCCTCTTTCTTTCAAACTACAAACCCCCTCCCTCTGCCCGCACCAAAAAAAAGAAAGGAAAGAAAGAAACAAAAAACACCTCTCTTGTAGTCCTGAAAAGGGAATTCAAATATTAAAGACCAAAGAGAAAGAGGCTGGGAAAGAAGTTTCAGGTACAGCAACACTAGCCCACCTTTGGAAAAAAAAACTATCCTTTCTTCCTGAGTTTTTCATATATTATTTCATTTAGATTTATTCCTTCTAAGATGGTTCTTCAATGTCATATGGAAAGAGACTTCTGGAAAGTCTAGGTTCTCAGCAATTCTCTTGGTGCAGGTACATTATATTTGAGCTGAAACACTATCCCCTATTTCTAAACACCAAACAGCCACCCCTCTATAAATCCAAGTCTGTCATCTAAGCTCTTACCAGCACTCCAGCCCATGCACTCTCATTCCCACACTGTGGGAATATTTATAAAATAAATATTGATAAAATATTTATAAAATAAATATTTTAACTATTTATTTCTTTTAACTTCCATATGGCACCTCTTCCTAAGCCAAATTAATTTTCTTAATACCCTACAATCTTTATTTTATTTTTCCAATTACAGTACCCCTTGCATAATACCATTCCCTTTAGGGTAAAAAATATTTCCCTCTAAATTGCATCAGTATATGTCTATCAATTCACCTGACATCTAAGGAGTGCCCAGAATGTCCCAGGTACAGGGCTGGATGGTATTTCTCAACTCCTTAACAGTTGTACCTCACATATTTTCAGAGCAGTGTAATCTAGTGCTTTTGTTACACTTGACAATGGCTCCAGCTCCAGCTTCCTGACTTACGTATCAATTTCATATAAGTTGACATAAATATTGACTAGCAATTATTTCAATTTTCTCATCTTTTCTCGTATCATTTTAAATTATAATGACAAATATAATATATACAAATAATTTATATTAAATCATACTGCCTAGTTGCTTCCAGATGGGACTAGTGGTAAAAATATGCTTACCAGTGCAAGGAGTTGCAGGAGACAAGGGTTTGATCCAAGGGTCAGGAAGAAATGCCCCCCTGGAGAAAGAAATGGCACCCCACTCCAGTCTTCTTGCCTGGAAAATCTCATGAACAGAGGAGCCTGAAGGGCTACAGTCCATGGGGTCGCAAAAGTGTGTGACACAACTGAGCAACTGAGCACAGACACACACACAAACACACAGTGCCTAGTACAGTGTTCCTCTGAAATCCTGTACACAGCTAAAAGGGAAATATTTCATATTGCATCTATTTCAGGTTAGTTTGATTATATTCTTTGCAGCCAAAGATGGAGAAGCTCTATACAGTCAGCAAAAAAAGACTGGAGCTGACTGTGGCTAAGATCATGAACTCCTTATTTCCAAATTCAGACTTAAAGAAGGTAAGGAAAACCACTAGACCATTCAGGTATGACCTAAATCAAATCCCTTATGATTATACAGTGAAAGTAACAAATAGATTCAAGATATTAGATTTGATGTTTTTCTGGAACTCTCTTGCTTTTTCCATGATCCAGCAGATGTTGGCAATTTGATCTCTGGTTCCTCTGCCTTTTCTAAAACCAGCTTGAACATCAGGAAGTTCACAGTTCACATATTGCTGACTTGGAGAATTTTGAGCATTACTTTACTAGCGTGTGAGATGAGTGCAGTTGTGTGGTAGTTTGAGCATTCTTTGGCATTGCCTTTCTTTGGGATTGGAATGAAAACTGACCTTTTCCAGTCCTGTGGCCACTGCTGAGTTTTCCAAATTTGCTGGCATATTGAGTGCAGCACTTTCACAGCATCATCTTTCAGGATTTGGAATAACTCAACTGGAATACCATCACCTCCACTATCTTTGTTCGTAGTGATGCTTTCTAAGGCCCACTTGACTTCACATTCCAGGATGTCTGGCTCTAGGTCAGTGATCACACCATTGTGATTATCTGGGTCGTGAAGATCTTTTTTGTATGCAGGTCAGGAAGCAACAGTTAGAACTGGACATGGAACAACAGACTGGTTCCAAATAGGAAAAGGAGTTCGTCAAGGCTGTATACTGTCAGCCTGTTTATTTAACTTATATGCAGAGTACATCATGAGAAACGCTGGACTGGAAGAAACACAAGCTGGAATCAAGATTGCCGGGAGAAATATCAATAACCTCAGATATGCAGATGACACCACCCTTATGGCAGAAAGTGAAGAGGAACTCAAAAGCCTCTTGATGAAAGTGAAAGTGGAGAGTGAAAAAGTTGACTTAAAGCTCAACATTCAGAAAACGAAGATCATGGCATCCGGTCCCATCACTTCGTGGGAAATAGATGGGGAAACACTGGAAACAGTGTCAGACTTTATTATTCTGGGCTGCAAAATCACTACAGATGGTGACTGCAGTCATGAAATTAAAAGACACTTACTTCTTGGAAGGAAAGTTATGACCAACCTAGATAGAATATTCAAAAGCAGAGACATTACTTTGCCAACAAAGGTTTGTCTAGTCAAGGCTATGGTTTTTCCTGTGGTCATGTATGGATGTGAGAGTTGGACTGTGAAGAAGGCTGAACGCCAAAGAATTGATGCTTTTGAACTGTGGTGTTGGAGAAGACTCTTGAGAGTCCCTTGGACTGCAAGGAGATCCAACCAGTCCATTCTGAAGGAGATCAGCCCTGGGATTTCTTGGGAAGGAATGATGCTAAAGCTGAAACTCCAGTACTTTGGGCACCTCATGCGAAGAGTTGACTCATTGGAAAAGACTCTGATGCTGGGAGGGATTGTGAGCAGGAGCAGAAGGGGACGACAGAGGATGAGATGGCTGGATGGCATCGCTGACTCAATGGACGTGAGTCTGAGTGAACTCCGGGAGTTGGTGATGGACAGGGAGGCCTGGTGTGCTTCGATTCATGGGGTTGCAAAGAGTCGGACACAACTGAGCGACTGATCTGATCTGATCTGATTAGATTTGATAGAGTGCCTGAAGAACTACAGATGGAGGTTCATGACATTGAACAGGACGTAGGGATCAAGACCGTCTCCAAGAAAAAGAAATGCAAAAAGGCAAAATGGTTGTCTGATGAGGCCTTAAAAATAGCTGTGAAAAGAAGAGAAGCTAAAGTCAAAGGAGAAAAGGACAGATATACCTATTTGAATGCAGAGTTGTAAAGAATAGCAAGGAGAGATGTGAAAGCTTTTCCTCAGTGATCAGTACAAAGAAATAGAGGAAAATAATAGAATGGGACAGACTAGAGATCCCTTCAAGAAAATTAGAGATACCAAGGGAATATTTCATGCAAAGTTGGGCATAATAAAGGACAGAAATTGTATGGACTTAACAGAAGCAGAAGATATTAAGAAAAGGTGGCAGGAACACAGAAGACCTATATAAAAACAGATCTTGATCCAGATAACCATGATTGTGTGATCACTCACATACAGCCAGACATCCTGGAATGTGAAGTCAAGTGGGCCTTAGGAAACATCACTATGAACACAGCTAGTGGAGGTGATGGAATTCCAGTTGAGCTATTTCAAATCTGAAAATGTGATGCTGTGAAAGTGCTGCATTCAATATGCCAGCAAGTCTGGAAAGCTCAGCAGTGGCCACAGGACTGTTAAAGATCAGTTTTCATTCCAATCCAAAAGAAAGTCATTGCCAAAGAATCTTCAAACTAGCGCAAAATTGCACTCATCACACACGCTAGCAAAGTAATGCTCAAACTTTTCCAAGCCAGGCTTCAACCGTACGTGAACTGTGAACTTCCAGATGTTCAAGCTGGATGTAGATAAGGTAGAGGAACCAGAGATCAAAATGCCAACATCTGCTACATCATCGAAAAAGCAAAAGAGTTCCAGAAGAACATCTACTTCCACTTTATTGACTACTCCAAAGCCTTTGACTGTGTGGATCACAACAAACTGTGGAAAATTCATAAAGAGATGTGAATACCAGGTCACCTACCTGCCTCCTGAGAAATCTGTATGCAGATCAAGAACTGGACAGTTAGAACTGGACATGGAACAACAGACTTGTTCCAAATCGGTAAAGGAGTACGTCAAGACTGTGTATTTTCACCCTGTTTATTTAACTTATATGCAGAATACATCATGTGAAATGCCAAACTGGATGAAACACAAGCTGAAATCAAGATTGCCGGGAGAAATATCAATAACCTCAGATATGCAGATGACACCACCCTTATGGCAGAAAGTGAAGAAGAACTAAACAGCCTCTTGATGAAGGTGAAAGATGAGAGTGAAAATGTTGGCTTAAAGCTCAACATTCAGAAAACGAAGATCATGGCATCTGGTCCCATCACTTCATGGCAAGTAGATGGGGAAACAATGGAAACAGTGGCTGATTTTATTTTTCTGGGCTCCAAAATCACTGCAGATGGTGACTGAGGCCATGGAATTAAAAGATGCTTGCTCCTTGGAAGAAAAGCTATGACCAACCTAGACAGCGTATTAAAAAAGTAGAGACATTAATTTGCCAACAAAGGTCCATCTAGTCAAAGCTATGGTTTTTCCAGTAGTCATGTATAGATGTTAGAGTTAGACTATAAAGAAAGCTGAGCACCAAAGAATTGATGCTTTTGAACTGTGGTGTTGGAGAAGACTCTTGAGAATCCCTTGGACTGCATGGAGATCCAACCAGTCCATCCTAAAGGAAATTGGTTCTGAACATTCATTGGAAGGACTGATGCTGAAGCTGAAACTCTAATACTTTGGCCACCTGATGCGAAGAACTGACTCATTTGAAAAGACTGTGATGCTGGGAAATATTGAAGGTAGGAGAACAAGCGGATGACAGAGTATGAGATGGTTGCATGGCATCAGTGATGCGATGGTCATGAGTTTGAGTAGGCTCCAGGTGCTGGTTATGGACAGCGAAGCCTGGTGTGCTGCAGTCCATGGGTTCGCAAAGAGTCAGATACAACTGAGTGACTGAACTGAACTGAACAGGTTAGTTAATAGACATATATGCCCCTTCCATCCACCATCAATCTAGTCAGTGTATTTTGCTAAAAGAGCACAAATTAATGATTGATGCAAGGCTGAGTTTCTTGTTTCTTCTTTCTAGTTTCTTGTAGTGCTAGAAAGCAAGAAAATAGTCAAATAAACAAAATGCAACACACACACAATACATATGTGATGAGTGTATAAAAGAGTCAAATAAAATAGCCCCAGTAGCATAAGCCAAAATAGTTTGACCAACAAAATAGTATTAGACTAAATCCCAAGTCTTCCTGGTGGCTCAAGGGTAAAGAATCCATCTGCAATGCAGGAAACACAGATTTAATCCCTGGGTCTAAAAGATCCCCTTGAGAAGGAAATGGCAACCCACTCCAGTGTTCTTGTCTGGGGCATTCCATGGACAGAGAAGCCTGGTGGGCAAGAGTCCATGGGGTTATAAAGAGTCGGACACGACTGAGCAACTAAGCAACAACATGAATCCAAATTGATGTGAATGAATGAATACATAAATAAATAAATACGAATAGATAAAATGTCTGAAGAAGAATAATTTCAAATAATTTGTGTAGTGTGAAAAGAAAATCAAATTGGAATTAGTGTTGCTAAGATGTTTCTCTAAAATGAAGCCAGGATGTCATTGAGGAAACATGACTTATGCATGTCTCATCCCGGATGGAATCTGACCTTTCCACCACTCATTGTCCTAAAAAAAAAGACATTCAGAACATTTGCCAGAAAATCAAGATTTCTATCAGACCTTTACCCTAAACTAACTTATGAATCCTTAAGGACAAAATGTCCTTACTTGCGTCAGAGTTAATCACAATTCTCACCTACAAACTTTATCAGTCTTGTAGCTTTTTGTCTTTATAAGCCTCTGACTCTTTCACTTCTCTGGAACACTCTGTTTTACCCTCTTTGCAGCCTTGATACTAATTATTATTTGACAATATATAGTAGTCCCTTTGTGTTAAGGTTCTCCAGAGAAATAGCCCACTAAATTGTGTGTAAATGCATACAGATTGAGAGATTTGTTTTAAGGTATTGTCTTATGCAATCGTACAGGCTCAGTAATTCAGAAATCTGCAGGGTAGGCTAACAGGCTGGACACTAGGGGAGGAGTCACAGTTTCAGTCCAAAGACTGCTGACAGGATTCCTTTTATCTCAGGAGAAGGCAGTCTTTTCTATTAAGACCTTCAACTAATTGCATGAGACCCACTCACTTTAAGGAAGGTAATCTGCTTTACTCAGTCCACCAGTTTAAATGCAAACCTCATCCAAAATCTCTCTTCACCAAAACATCCAGAACAAGGTTTGACCAAATACCTGGGTACCATGGCCCAGCATAGTTGACATGTTAAATGAACGATGATACCCCTCCAGAGACTGAGGATAACTCCCCTCCCCTTAAATGTGGGGTGTCTATGGTGAATTCCTTCAGTGAGTACAGTTTAGAAAGAGGGGCAGAAGAATAACTTGGCAGTGGAAATACCTGAAGCTATGCGTTAGGTGATCAAGATCAACATCAGCAAAGTTAAACCATACTTATGTGTGTACCCTCAATATGATGTGATTTTAGCAGTTACCTCTGTGACCTTCTCCAGTACTCAAAATGCCAGTCTAATCTTGAGAGAAACAGCAGAAAGACTCCAGTTGATGAGCAATAAACAAAATACTTAATCAGTACTCCTCAAAACTACCAAGGTCATCAGATCAGATCAGATCAGATCAGTCGCTCAGTCGTGTCCAACTCTTTGCAACCCCATGAATTGCAACATGCCAGGCCTCTCTGTCCATCACCAACTCCCGGAGTTCACTGAGACTCACGTCCATCGAGTCAGTGATGCCATCCAGCCATCTCATCCTCTGTCGTCCCCTTTTCCTCCTGCCCCCAATCTCTCCCAGTATCAGAGTCTTTTCCAATGAGTCAACTCTTCGCATCAAGTGGCCAAAGTACTGGAGTTTCAGCTTTAGCATCATTTCTTCCAAAGAAATCCCAGGGCTGATCTCCTTCAGAATGGATTGGTTGGATCTCCTTGCAGTCCAAGGGACTCTCAAGAGTCTTCTCCAACACCACAGTTCAAAAGCATCAATTCTTCGGTGCTCAGCCTTCTTCACAGTCCAACTCTCGCATCCATACATGAGGAAAAACCATAGCCTTGACTAGACGAACCTTTGTTGGCAAAGTAATGTCTCTGCTTTTGAATATGCTATCTAGGTTGGTCATAACTTTCCTTCCAAGGAGCAAGCGTCTTTTAATTTCATGGCTGCAGTCACCATCTGCAGTGATTGTGGAGCCCAAAGAAATAAAGTCTGATACTGTTTACACTGTTTACCCATCTATTTCCCAAGAAGTGGTGGGACCAGATGCCATGATCTTAGTTTTCTGAATGTTGAGCTTGAAGCCAACTTTTTCACTCTCCTCTTTCACTTTCATCAAGAGGCTTTTGAGTTCCTCTTCACTTTCTGCCATAAGGGTGGTGTCATCTGCATATCTGAGGTTATTGATATTTCTCCC
This sequence comes from Bos indicus x Bos taurus, assembly GCF_003369695.1. NCBI lineage: Eukaryota > Metazoa > Chordata > Mammalia > Artiodactyla > Bovidae > Bos > Bos indicus x Bos taurus. The sequence goes on from NC_040092.1 coordinate 40,948,213, forward strand.
GGCAATCTTGATTCCAGCTTGTGTTTCTTCCAGTCCAGCGTTTCTCATGATGTACCCTGCATATAAGTTAAATAAGCAGGATGACGATATACAGCCTTGATGAACTCCTTTTCCTATTTGGAACCAGTCTGTTGTTCCATGTCCAGTTCTAACTGTTGCTTCCTGACCTGCTTACATATTTCTCAAGAGGCAGATCAGGTGGTCTAGTATTCCCATCTCTTTCAGAATTTTCCACAGTTGATTGTGATCCACACAGTCAAAGGCTTTGGCATAGTCAATAAAGCAGAAATAGATGTTTTTCTGGAACTCTTTTGCTTTTTCCATGATCCAGCGGATGTTGACAATTTGATCTCTGGTTCCTCTGCCTTTTCTAAAACCAGCTTGAACATCAGGAAGTTCACAGTTCACATATTGCTGAAGCCTGGCTTCGAGAATTTTGAGCATTACTTTACTAGCGTGTGACATGAGTGCAATCGTGTGGTAGTTTGAGCATTCTTTGGCATTGCCTTTCTTTGCGATTGGAATGAAAACTGACCTTTTCCAGTCCTGTGGCCACTGCTGAGTTTTCCAAATTTGCTGGCATGTTGAGTGCAGCACTTTCACAGCATCACATTTCAGGATTTGGAATAGCTCAACTGGATTTCTATCACCTCCACTAGCTTTGTTCGTAGTGATGCTTTCTAAGGCCCACTTGACTTCACATTCCAGATGTCTGGCTCTAGGTCAGTGCTCACACCATCGTGATTATCTGGATTGTGAAGCTCTTTTTTGTACAGTTCTTCTGTGTATTCTTGCCATCTCTTCTTAATATCTTCTGCTTCTGTTAGGTCCATACCATTTCTGTCCTTTATCAAGCCTATCTTTGCATGAAATGTTCCTTTGGTATCTCTGATTTTCTTGACGAGATCTCTAGTCTTTCCCATTCTGTTGTTTTCCTCTATTTCTTTGCAGTGATTGGTGAGGAAGGCTTTCTTATCTCTTCTTGCTATTCTTTGGAACTCTGCATTCAGATGTTTATAGCTTTCCTTTTCTCCTTTGCTTTTTGCTTCTCTTCTTTTCACAGCTATTTGTAAGGTCTCCCCAGACAGTATTTTGCTTTTTTGCATTTCTTTTCCATGGGGATGGTCTTGATCACTGTCTCCTGTACAAGGTCACAAACCTCATTCCGTAGTTCATCAGGCACTCTATCTATCAGATCTAGGCCCTTAAACTTATTTCTCACTTACACTGTATAATCATAAGGGATTTGATTTAGGTCATACCTGAATGGTCTAGTGGTTTTCCCTGCTTTATGGGAAAGATCTTAGAAACTATCACAGTCTACAGAAACCTACGGAGATGATGATTAAATGTATCATGGTGTCCTGTGAGGGATTCTGGTACAGAATAATGACCTTAGGTAAAAACTAAGAAATCTGAATAAAGTATTAATTTTTTTAGTAATAACATTACAATATGGATTCATTACTTGTGGCAAATGTACCAAAGTAATGTAAGACACTAATAGGGGAAACTAGGTGTGGCTTTTAGAGGAACTCTCTAAAGGAATTCTCTGTACTATTTTCACAAAGTTTCTATAAATCTAAAACTCGCCTAAAATAAAATGCTTTTTACAAAGAAAATTAAAGAAACACAGCATAAATGTATATGAATTTTTACATCAGACAGGTCTTTAAGCAAGAAGGCCTCAGTTCAGTTGCTTAGTCATGTCCAACTCTTTGCGACCCCATGGACTGCAGCACACCAGGCTTCACTGTCCATCACCCACTCCTGGAGCTTGCTCGAACTCATGTCCATTGCATCCGTGATGCCGTCCAACCATCTCACCTTCTGTTGTCCCCTTCTCCTCCTGCCCTCAATCCCTCCCAGCATCAGGATCTTTTCCAATGAGTCAGTTCTACACATCAGGGGGCCAAAGTATTGCAGTTTCAGCCTCATCATCAGTCCTTCCAATGAATATTCAGGACTGATTTCCTTTAGAATGGACTGGTTTGGTCTCCTTGTAGTTCAAGGGACTCTCAAGAGTCTTCTCCAACACCATAGTTCAAAAGCATCAATTCTTCTGTGCTCAGCTTTCTTTATAGTCCAACTCTAACATCCATACATGACTACTGAAAAAACCATAGAGCTTTGACTAGACAGACCTTTGTTGGCAAAGTAATATCTCTGCTTTTTAATATGCTGTCTAGGTTGGTCATAGCTTTTCTTCAAAGGAACAAGTATCTTTTAATTTCATGGCTTCAGTCACCATCCGCAGTGATTTTGGAGCCTCCAAAAATAAAGTCTGTCACTGTTTCCATTGCTTCCCCATCTATTTGCCATGAAGTGATGGAATTGGATGCCATGACCTTATTTCTTTGAATGTTGAGTTATAAGCCAATAAGAAGCCCTAAACTCACACAATTTTATTATTCATACATATCACAAGATTGTAGAGAAAGTAAATTACAAAATGAATATGTAAATTTACTAACAAATTGTGTGGCACAAAATATGAGCTCTATGACGTTAATTTCCTTACTCTGCTCATATCTCTTCAACAAAAGGTATTAGGCTTATTATTATTAAGTTAAAATGCTAACAAAACAATTGCTAAATTATTGTTACTGATTCATTGAGAAAATTAATTTTAAATTCAAAACTACAACTCTACCATGCATACTTATTAAAAAATCTCCATCACTCATGGGAGGGAAGCAATAAAATTGATGGAGAGAACAAACTTTCACTGCAGGTAATCAATAGTCTTGGAATATCTCAAAAGAAAAGACTAAAAGGAAAAGAAATCAAATAACCTACCACTGGCAGCATATGATGCTATATACTTAAACTGATGTATGTTGAATCTGGCAGTCTCCATGGCATTTAGCAGATAAATCTCTTTACCAGAACCCTCAGGTCAGCTAAAATGCACAGTAGACACATTTATGTCAGACTGCTTCAGTGGAGGAAACTCTGTTGGTGGTCACAGACACCGAAGATTCAGGTAAAGGAAATTCTGAATTAGGCAGTCTCCAATTTAATTATCCCCTGTACCTCCTCTCTCCCCAGCACCCCCAAAGACACACACACACATACACAATCACACTCTGTTTCTCTCTGAGAGTCCATGTCTAACATTTTGGATTTAAAATTGTTCAACTGTACCTATACACTCATAAATTTTTAAAACAAACACTGATTAAGCATGTGTGTCTAAGCTAGAAGTGCTCTTATTTTCAGACAGATGGCTAGAATTCAAATAATTTGCTTTGGGGAAATCTAAACATACTTTATCTCCCTGCACCCTAGACAATGTGAAGTACTACGTTCAGCTGAGGTCAGTGCCTACGCTGCAAGCCATTAAATACCCCATGGTTCTTGTTAAAGGAAATTATTTTCAACTGTGTGCCATGTGGCTCATCCCCACAGTCCATCAGATGGTTGAAATGATGTGTGAGTAGAGGAGTTTGTATATACCACCATACATACAAACATATAAAATCTTAAATGTGTGCAAGTAATTAAAAAAATCCTAAAAACCATTAAGAAAGAATTTAAAAAAGAAAAATATTAAGTGAAACATATGTGGATGTCTTTATATTTTAGTATCTTTGTTCCTAATTTTCATCAGAAAAGTTTAATAGCAATGTATTTGAAAAATTTATTTTCAAAAACAAGTAAAATAATTTGCATATTACTAGCTTGACTTATTTCAAGGCAGACAGTTTTAAAGTTTACTAAATAAATTGCTCTTTTAAAAGCACAATATTTAGCATTCTCAGTTTAGTACTTATACGCTACTTGTGCCTAAATGCATATCTAATCAAATAAATATCATTCACCATTGGCATATAAATGTGACACATATAAATATATCTTAATAAAACACTTTCTATTATGTGAGGCATATTTGCAACCACTGATTTGCTAATTTATTTCTTTCCACAATCTTATGAGCTAAATGAATATAGGCATTACTGTTTGTATTTTACAGATAGTAACAGCTTACGTGTCTAGAGTTCTTAACATACTACAAAATTTGTTTTAAAAATATTAAATATTTCACCCTTATACAATCCTATGATATAGTGTCTTATTATTATTCTCATTTTAGAAGTGAGGAAACTGAGGAATAGAGAGTTTAAATATTTCAAGCAAGGTCATTCAGACAGTAACAAGACCCAAAATTCAGATACAGGTAGTGTGACTCCAAACTCTGATTGAGCCTGATCAATTATGTTATATTGTTTTTATAGGATAGATAAACAAACCAACCAACCAACAAAACAGACAAACATAAACCAATGGCTTTGAATAAATTGTTTAAATTCACAGAGTCAACTAAGTGATGTCTTTAAAATTTTGTGCACTAAAAGATGAAGGATACATTTTGCCTTCATGTAAGTTTGGTTCAAATCAAGGCTCTACCATTTCACAGCTGTGTAAACTTGCAAAGTTGCTTAGTGTCTCTGAACCTTATTCCTTATCTTCAAAATAAGGTTGGTGGTATTTATTTTATAGATTCATTTCAATAATTAACTAAATAATTAAGTGTGTTTATGTTACCAAGCAGGGACTCACTGGCTGACATGCATTGAAGGCAATATTATAGCACCACCTTTTGATGAAAGAAAAGGCTTTATTGTGTGTAGACTGGCAGGGAAACAGGAGGCAAGGCTCTCAAATCTGTCTCCTGATCTGCGGTTCAGTCAAACTTTTATGAGCTAGGGATGAGAGCTGGTATGCAGAAGCATTAGTAAGGCAGGTTTTTATTGGAGGGCTTTGGAACATTGCCATTTATGCTAATATATGGTAAAGGGGGCACAGGAGCTTCCCAAACAATGGACCCTTCACTTGTGAAAGAATTTTCTCCTCTGCACATGCTTTAGCCGTATGACTTGCAGTTTTGTTCTGTTCTCTGTGAAAACCAATTTAGTATCTTGTTATCCACAGAATAGGACCAGGTTGAGCTGATCCTGCCTGCGGTTATATCAGCATATGTGAAACACTTGGATCTTAATAATAAATTTTCAATAAATAGTAACTAAGTATACTCTTCAATATAGCCAAGTATACTCGTCAATAAATAGTATACTCTTCAGTAAACAGTAGCTAAGCAGACTGGGGGAGATGGTGAGGGACTGGGAAGCCTGGCATGCTGCAGTCCATGAGGTGGCAAAGAATCAGACCCGACGTAGTGACTAAACAAAAAATACTCTTCTAAATTAAAAAAAGCAGGCTTTTGCTTCAAATTTAAGAACTGAATTATTTCATGGCAAGTGTAGTTATTTTGTTAGATGTAATCATTGTTTTGGAGAAGGTGATGGCACCCACTCCAGTACTCTTGCCTGGAAAATCCCATGGACGGAGGAGCCTGGTAGGCTGCAGTCCATGGGGTTGCGAAGAGTCGGACACGACTGAGTGACTTCACTTTGACTTTTCACTTTCATGTATTGGAGAAGGAAATGGCAACCCACTCCAGTGTTCTTGCCTGGAGAATCCCAGGAACGGGGGAGCCTGGTGGGCTGCCGTCTATGGGGTCGCATAGACTCGGACACGACTGAAGCAACTTAGCAACAGCAGCAGCAATCATTGTTTTGTCTTTTAAAGATGGGAATTCAATAGATAATTTTTTAAATTTAGAAACATTAAAATTAACAAAGACATTTCCACAAAATATTAAGGTTATGATTGCATTTATAAAGCTTCAGAGCAATTAGCTCACATTCTACAATTTTTAACATGAATTGGAAATGGAACATTTAAAGATACACAGAAAATAGGGGTGCAAAAAAAAAAAAGAAAATAGGGGTGCAATTAACTTGACCCTGATTTTCTGGCCTTATATTGAGTTTACCTTCTCAATGTTTCCATCTTCATATTCTAACTTCTTGGAAAATGTGTGATGGGGAAAATGAATCAGAAGGTATTAAAATTATTTTGCATATATTTTAAACAGGAATATGTCTGTCCCTCCAAATTGCCTATGGAAAAATCTTGTGTATGTGTTTTATTTTTTTAGTTAATCATGTTGTAACAAATTTTATTATTTTTGATTACTTCCTTTAGTTATTCTCTTCAACAGTATCCTTTGCTAATGATTCCCTGTTCACATTTTCAAGCCCAACTTTATGTAGCGTGTTTAGTATTTATTGAATACTTATACATTTAGCTATAATGGAAATAGAGGCATAAACTGTGGACTGTGTAACCAAGGACCTGTAACATACTTGGAATTTACGAACAATGAACATCAAACACTCATCAGAAAATCAAGGCAATGTGTGTGTGCATACATTTCATAAAGAGTTCAGAGAAGAATAACAATAAGGTTAGTGATAACAAGGAACTTTAATTATTTACTCTATGCCACATACTTCTTATGTCATTTTCACCTAATACTCTCAACATCTTTAAGAATTAAGTATTACCAGCCTCATTTTATCATTAAAACAACTAAAACATCAAAAGGTTTAGTAATTTGCCTTTAATTGTGCAAGTATTAAATGGTACATTTGGGACAGGAAGTCAGGCAGCTAGACTCTGGAGTCAACACACAGAACTCCGTTGCTAATGCTTTACCTGCCTTATGACCAGAGGAGAATAGTAAGAGGAAAGAGTTTATGATGGAGGAATGGAAGAAAGGAAAAAGTACAACAGAAGAGAGGACAAAGGAGGTAGAGTTTGAAAGTCATAGAAATATGAAATTCTTGAGATAGTCTAATGGGACATAAACCACCAAACCAGATAGAGGTACTTCTGTTTCATGAAACTTCTGGACATTTTGTGGAAATAAATAATTTAATGAAATAGGCACTAATACAAGTCATCTTCAAGCTAATTAAAGATGTACCAAGAAGGAAAGCAATCAGACTCAGAAAAGACATGTGCATATATTCTGCAATATATGTGGTATGTAATTTAGATGTGAATTTTCATGATCACAGTAGAACAAAGAAAAGTTGGAAGGAAGCAAGAGCTCTTTGGAATAAAGTAATTTTTATATAAATGTCTGTTTATGCCATAGGCAACCACCTTCACCTCAATTAAATATATAATGATCTGTTCCCCATGGCTCATTAATTTTTCTCCTAACCATCATTTATTTCAGTCAGTGGAGTCATTCATGAAACTTCTCATTTGGCCCCATATGTAATCATGAAAACCCTGTCTTCCTAAAATAATGTTTCCATGTCCACAGCTTTTTCTTACTGAGCCCTTCAAAAGATTGTAAGAGTAATTTCAATAATAATTAATAATTTCACTAATAATCTTGTGCTAGATTTTACTTTGCTTTATTTATAGTCTGCTTTTGAACTATTCCTAGATGTTTCTGCATGAATATCAATTTTATGATTTCACTATTCTGTTTAAATATTCTTAAGAGATAGCATTGCATCCATAGAATTAAATCAATTATATTCACCACGTGTACCTAAAATTGCAGTATTGTTGAAGAGGTAATGATTTAGCATATCAAATGAACTGAATCAGAAGCCAAGTTCTTTTATTTTTTTTTTTTGAGTTGTGCTAGAGCTAGTTAAAAGAGATAATAGCTATAAAATTTTGACTAAAGTCCAGATATTGAGTTTTTTACTATAAGAAATATACAAAAAATAAGAAAATTTATCAAAACTTTTAAAATCTATACGATATATACAGATGACCCTTGAACAACACAGGTTTGGACTGCATGGGTCCACTTATACATGGGTCTTTTTTAGTAATTATACAAAATATAAATGTACAACATTGTTTGTAAGACTTGAAGTGAATAGCCTATCCTTCAGATCAGATCAGTCTCTCAGTCGTGTCCAGCTCTTTGGGACCCCATGAATCGCAGCACGCCAGGCCTCCCTGTCCATCACCAACTCCCAGAGTTCACTCAGACTCACGTCCATCGAGGCAGTGATGCCATCCAGCCATCTCATCCTCTGTCGTCCCCTTCTCCTCCTGCCCCCAATCCCTCCCAGCATCAGAGTCTTTTCCAATGAGTCAACTCTTTGCATGAGGTGGCCAAAGTACTGGAGTTTCAGCTTTAGCATCATTCCTTCCAAAGAAATCCCAGGGCTGATCTCCTTCAGAATGGACTGGTTGGATCTCCTTGCAGTCCAAGGGACTTTCAAGAGTCTTCTCCAACACCACAGTTCAAAAGCATCAATTCTTTGGCGCTCAGCCTTCTTCACAGTCCAACTCTCACATCGGTACATGACCACAGGAAAAACCATAGCCTTGACTAGATGAACCTTTGTTGGCAAAGTAATGTCTCTGCTTTTGAATATGCTATCTAGGTTGGTCATAATTTCCTTCCAAGGAGTAAGCGTCTTTTAATTTCATGGCTGCAGTCACCATCTGCAGTGATATTGGAGCCCAGAAAAATAAAGTCTGACACTGTTTCCACTGTTTCCCCATCTATTACCCATGAAGTGATGGGACCGGATGCCATGATCTTCGTTTTCTGAATGTTGAGCTTTAAGCCAACTTTTTCACTCTCCACTTTCACTTTCATCAAGAGGCTTTTTAGTTCCTCTTCACTTTCTGCCATAAGGGTGGTGTCATCTGCATATCAGGTTATTGATATTTCTCCCGGCAATCTTGATTCCAGCTTGTGTTTCTTCCAGTCCAGCGTTTCTCATGATGTACTCTGCATATAAATTAAATAAACAGGGTGACAATATACAGCCTTGACAAACTCCTTTTCCTATTTGGAACCAGTCTGTTGTTCCATGTCCAGTTCTAACTGTTGCTTCCTGACCTGCATACAAATTTCTCAAGAGGCAGATCAGGTGGTCTGGTATTCCCATCTCTTTCAGAATTTTCCACAGTTGATTGTGATCCACACAGTCAAAGGCTTTGGCATAGTCAATAAAGCAGAAATAGATGTTTTTCTGGGACTCTCTGGCTTTTTCTATGATCCAGCGGATGTTGGCAATTTGATCTCTGGTTCCTCTGCCTTTTCTAAAACCAGCTTGAACATCAGGAAGTTCACAGTTCACATATTGCTGAAGCCTGGCTTCGAGAATTTTGAGCATTACTTTACTAGCGTGTGACATGAGTGCAATCGTGCGGTAGTTTGAGCATTTTTTGGCATTGCCTTTCTTTGGGATTGGAATGAAAACTGACCTTTTCCAGTCCTGTGGCCACTGCTGAGTTTTCCAAATTTGCTGGCATATTGAGTGCAGCACTTTCACAGCATCATCTTTCAGGATTTGGAATAGCTCAACTGGAATTCCATCACCTCCGCTAGCTTTGCTCATAGTGATGCTTTCTAAGGCCCACTTGACTTCACATTGCAGGATGTCTGGCTCTAGGTCAGTGATCACACCATCGTGATTATCTAGGTCGTGAAGATCTTTTTTATACAGTTCTTCTGTGTATTCTTGCCATCTCTTCTTAATATCTTCTGCTTCTGTTAGATCCATACCATTTCTGTCCTTTATCGAGCTCATCTTTGCATGAAATGTTCCTTTGGTATCTCTGATTTTCTTGAAGAGATCCCTAGTCTTTTCCATTCTGTTGTTTTCCTCTATTTCTTTGCAGTGATTGGTGAGGAAGGCTTTCGTATCTCTTCTTGCTATTCTTTGGAACTCTGCGTTCTGATGTTTATAGTTTTCCTTTTCTCCTTTGCTTTTCGCTTCTCTTCTTTTCACAGCTATTTGTAAGGCCTCCCCAGACAGCCATTTTGCTTGTTTGCATTTCTTTTCTATTAGGCATAATGTGAATCATATTTAATATAAAATCAATAGTGTTAGTTTTTTTTTTGACTATTTTATGACTCTGCTTTCAAATAACTACATCACTATATAGAATACCTCTTCTTGTAATTGGAAAAAATGCCTATTAGCCTATCATCACATATATTTTTTAAATATAACAGTGTGTCCAAACTGTATTATGAATATGACTTAAATACCATATACTATAAAATTTTTATAATGATTCATTTATTGGTGTACAGGCTAGGCTACCATGAATCATTCCTATTGCTGCTTCTTCATTATCAATAAATCACTATACCTATTAATAAATATTAATGACTTTTTCACATTATCTTTTTATTTTTGGTGTCTAGTGTTAGTAGTAGAAGAAGGCAATGGCAACCCACTCCAATACTCTTGCCTGGGAAATCCTATGGAAGGAGGAGCCTGGTAGGCTGTAGTCCATGGGTCGTGAAGAGTCGGACATGACTGAGGGACTTCACTTTCCCTTTTCAGTTTCATGCATTGGAGAAGGAAATGGCAACCCACTCCAGTGTTCTTGCCTGGAGAATCCCCGGGACGGGGGAGCCTGGTGGGCTGCCGTCTATGGGATTGCACAGAGTTGGACACAACTGAAGTGACTTAGCAGCAGCAGCAGTGTTAATAGTATGTATAGCACATATACATACTGTGATCATATATCACATGATCAGATGATGCATCTTATAAACAGAGGATGTAAACATGATATCAGTAAATAAATGTTTTCTCTTCTTTGTGATTTTTAAAATAATGTTCTTTTTCTATAGTTTATTATAAGATATAGTCTGTAACATATAGCATGCAAAATGTGTGTTAATGGACTATTTATGCTATCAGTAAGACTTCCTGTCAATAGTAGGTTATTAGTAATTAAGTTTTGGGGGAGTCAAAAGTCATGTGTGGATTTTTCAACTACACAGAGATCAATGTCCCTAACCCCTGCATTGTTCAAGGGTTAACTGTGTGTGTGTATATATATATATATACACACACACACATATATCTCCAAATGAGCATAATACATATAAAAGAAGGAGTCTAAAGTAGTAGTGATACTTCAAGCCTAAAGAAGAAAAAAACAAAACGAAACAAAACATAATCTGTTGAGGACATGGAAATTCTTTATGGAGAAAGAGTATTTGGTTAGACCTTAAATGATAGGTAAGATTTAGACAAGAATTCAAGACTGAGTTGAAGAAAACAGTACAGTGGAATTTTAGGGTGCACATTCAGGAGGTTTTGTCACCAGGTAGGAAATGTGAGGAGGAGAGACACAAAAGATAATAACAGCTAGCACTTATTAAATACATTCTATATCTAAAACACCATGTAAAACACTCTGTGAAAAATCTCAACCCCTTGTTCAGTGTCCTAATAATGTAGTGACTATTATTATTAATTTGTAAGTAAGGAAATTGGATTAGACTAGTATAAAAAAGTACTAAATCACTGAAGCAGATTCTGCCACTGCCCCACCTATATTGTCTTGGCCTGCTTGGAGATAGCCTACAGACAATTCCCATAATCACAGAAATTGTCCTGCATCTCTACAGAAATGCAGGGTGCTCTTGAGGAAAAAATGTGTTTGACTCACTCTGGAACAATGCTCAGTCGACGAGGGAGGAGTGCTGGCACAATTCTGAAACATCTCCCAGAATATCTCCCAGAAAATCTCTAATGAAACTGAGCTCCAATTACCTTAAAGTATAACCCATCCATTTACATACTTTCTCCCATTTGCCTACTCCTACAGTTCTTCCTGTGTTTCTCTTCCAAATGAGCTACCTTGGATTCTGACTTCAGATTCTTCTTATGAAGTAAATCAACATAAGTCACTGGGCGTCTAAAATGTAGCTGCTGCTGCTGCTGCTGCTGCTGCTGCTGCTACTGCTAAGTTGCTTCAGTTGTGTCCAACTCTGTGTGACCCCATAGACGGCAGCCCACCAGGCTCCCCCGTCCTTGGGATTCTCCAGGCAAGAACACTGGAGTGGGTTGCCATCTCCTTCTCCAATGCAATGTAGCTAGAGATCATATTCTCAGAATAAAATTCTGAAATTGGACTGCTTGTCAGTCAGATGGCTGTGAGGATCATCATGTAGACAGTGAGTGGCATAGTGGTACTACTGGTATCTCGCAATATCACAGTACTATTTAGATTGTCACCTATGGTGGATTGGAATGATACACAAATAGAGAAGCACATGCACAAGCTCTTGAAAGCTATTGAGGGGATGTAATTATAGGGATTATGGGATTGGATGGTTTTTGTTAAATGTTGTAAAAACCATTAAGAAAGAAAGAAACACTCAGATCAGCTAACTTGAACTCAGATACTCTGTAAAAGCTAGAAAGTCTCCATGGAAACATTTTAAGAGACTGTCATCTTTTATATTCAAAAAGGTAGACTATGCAGAAACTCAGACTTATCCTAAGGGTGGAGGATTTTCAATGGGAAATTAACTCATAGCCCCAGCAAGCTCTTAAGGTCAGTGACTCTGTAGGGACAGAGAGACCCTGAGAGTTGCAAGAATGTCATTTGAATGAATGTGCTTAAAAACTAGATTTCCCAGATTCCCTTAAAACTTAATATTGGAGTGGAGCGCCCCATATTCTGGAGTTTATACAAAAGACTCAGCTGAAACAGGTCTACCACAAGATGATGTTTGTTGTCTTCAAGAACTGCCCCTTCACTACCTGCTTCCCATTACTTCTAGAATAATAACTAGAGTCAGATCTCAGCATGAGCAGAGAAATAAAGTGCTATTCCTGTGTGGGGAATAAAAGAGTATTTATTAAAAGGTTGCAGAACTCATCTAAGATATGCTAAAAGTGTTGAATCAGGTCCTGGATACTGGAAACTCAGATAGGGGAATGTTTATTGACATGGTAGCATTCTCCCATGAATCAGAATTTAACATCCTGGCAAGGATGCCTGGATTTAGTCCTAATATACTCCAGGAGTGACATCTTGAACTTTGTAGATGACGTATTGTTAACGAGATAGCAATGTTGCAATGCTTTGGCAAAATATTGAGGAAAAATGCAAATGTTCAGAAAGACGAGCATGCTAGAATGGACTGATTATGTTAGGCCAGATAACCAGCAGCTGTTTACATTTCCCAAGAGAACACAGAAGACTCTCCCTTCCCTAAAATGCAGAGAAAGAGGACACTGACATCATCTAGAAACTGGTAGTGTCCATTCTAGGCCAAAATTAATGGGAGAAGAAAGACACTGTAATTGATCTGGGTTATCTAGTGTGAATAGGTATAATTTTGAAAAATTAGAAGCCACATGGCAATATTTAACCATCAGAGGCAAGGTTTCTTAATTACCATGATGGAGAGTGAGGCCAGAATGGAGTTTAGGGAGCCTTGGTCTTCCAGGATCTCTGGTAATGGCTGACAGATCATAACATTCATAAAGCTAGATGTACTAGCCAGTGATGTTATTGCTTAACTTACATAACAAAACATGATTGCGATATCAAGAGCAGAAGAGTAACATCAGCCACAATAATGAAAAATTACTCTCTCACACACACTTTCCAGACTTGAACCAATTCTGAGATCTAGAGGCTGTTGATTGAAGGAGAGATCAGGAGCATTTGAGGATGACTCTGTAGTGCTGCAGTAGGAATATGAAAAATATATTTTCCAAATTCTTTCCCCAAAGGGCTTTTGACATTACCTGAGCAACTTGGTGCTGGGGTAAAAGGCATATACACATTCTAAGGGGTCTTGGACGCATCATCTGAACTGACATTAATGCCAGGGGAATCAAAGCACCATCCCGTCCTTCTTGTTAGAACAGGGTATGCAGTGGTCAGACAGGTGTAGCCTGAGCTGTGTCTGTATTGAAGTTCAATCAGTGAGTCTATCAGACCTACAGTCCACACTGGTTAAATCCATTTCCTGAGGTTATTATTGAGATGGACATACATTGCTGTAGACAGAACTCTCAGATTATTTCCATGATATGTGAGTAAGAGCCATATGAGGGTAAAGGAAAATGATTGCAGTTTGAAACCTGGATAAGGACTCTCATCAGAACCCAAACATGCTGGTGCCCTAATTTCAGATTTCTAGCTTCCAGTAGGGTGGAAAATTTATTTCTGCTGTTTGTAAGCTACTAAATATAGGTACTTGGTTATAGCTGCTGCTGCTGCTAAGTCACTTTAGTCATGTCCGACTCTGTGTGACCCCATAGACGGCAGCCCACCAGACTCCTCCATCCATGGGATTTTCCAGGCAAGAGTACTGGAGTGGGGTGCCATCGCCTTCTCCAACTTGGTTATAGCAGTAGCCCCAAATGATGAAGACATCAGCCTATTCAGAAAAATCTGCAGATGGGAATCACATGTCTTATCTTTCAGTCCTCGTTTAGGAGACAACGTATCAGTTCTGCTCCACATCACTAGATCCTTGTTACAGAGTACAATACATAGACCTGCAGCACTGATATCATCTGGTAGTTTGTTAAAAATGCAGAATCTCAGCTCCCTTCCCCACCCCACCCTTTGCCCACTGTCCTAGACCAACTGGCCCAGAACCCACATTTTATTAAGATCCCAGTTGATGTTTGTACAGTACTATTTGGGAAGCACTGACTTAATTTTTCAATTGAATATTGAGCAGTATGTCAATAATCAGCAGAAGCAGACACTTGCTCAGAATGGACTCAGTGGGTACACAGGAGAATGCTTTCATTAGGTGCGTGAACCTGGGGGCATGCTACAATAGGGCCTATGCTTACCAATTTGTGGTAGCAATTTTCTATTTAGTTGCTGCTAAGAGATTTTTTTCCTTGTGGTACTTAACTAAAAGATGACCAATTCTAAGGTTTTTGTTGCTCAGTACTATAATAAGATGAAAAGTCTATCTCCTTAAAATTATGTTAATGGTTTTGACCTCCCTTGAATTTCATCAAGAATGTGTCATTTAGGCCAGTGTCCGTTTCAGAAGTCTTCACTGTGCCAATTACCCTAGAACTGAGTCATGCACATGCCTCTTGCCAACATACTTTGTAAAGTTTCTGATTAATCTTATTTAATGTATATGCTCAAGTACAATCTCTTTAGAGAGCTCTTCATTCCTGATTCTATATAAAATAGAATGTATCTTCTATTTTATTAGTTTTTAAACATCTTCCTTATAGCAGATAATACTTCTGGATATTATATTACATATATTTAAAAAATATTTTATGTCTCTGCAATTAGTTTTTAAGATACATGAGGACAAGAAATTGAGATGATTCACCACCATACCCTAGTACTTAAAGTAACGTGTGGCATATCATTGGCACCTAATACATACATGCTAAGTTGCTTCAGTCGTGTTCAGCTCTTTCAGACCCTAGACCATAACCTGCCAGGCTCCTCTGTCTATGGGATTTCCCAAGAAAGAATACCAAAGTAGATTGCCATTTCTTCTTCCAGAGGATCTTCCCGACCCAGGAATCAAAACACTGGTCTCTATGTCTCCTGCTCTGGCAAATAGGTTCTTTGCTACTAGAACTACCTAGGAGGCCCATGTATTGAACTAAGAATCAGTGCCATTCAATATTCTCCATAATTTAGATGTAAAGAACCAAAAGGTTAGTAGCCTCCCCATGCATGAATATTCTCCAGCCTGAATGCCAGTTTGCTGTCCTGTGCTGTGCTTAGTCATTCACTTGTGTCCCACTTTTTGCGACCCCATGAACTGTACCCTGCCAGGCTCCTCCGCTCATGGGGATTCTCCAGGCAAGAATACTGGAGTGGGTTGCCATGCCTTCCTCCAGGGGATCTTCTCAACCCAGGGATCTAACCTAGATCTCCCTCATTGCAGGCAGATTCTTTACTGTCTGAGCCACCAGGGAAACCCAAGAATACTGGAGTGGGTAGCCTATCCCTCCTCAGGGGATCTTCCCAACCCAGGAATCAAACTGGAGTCTCCCTACATTGCAGGTGGATTTTTACCAGCTGAGCACTAGGGAAGCCTGGATGCCAGTTTAGATCAAGATAATTCTTAATCCCAGAATTGTAAAGATTAATCTAAGCCTAAGGGGATCTTTTGAAGTTAGTGTCAAGTAGGTGCAATTATTAGAATGATAAACCTGTGTTATGGTACCATTCTTATGGTTTCCTTCATTTGCACTCACCGAATTTCTTTACTCCTATCTCAATAGCCTTCCTTATCCCATATGCTTAGAAGGATATGCCAGTAAGGAACTAAAAAATGGCAATGAAAATGTTTGACTCTTAACTGTTAATTTACTACTCTAAGTGAAAGAGAAAAAAGGCTGATGCATATCTCTAAAGTATTTATATCCCACCACACAGACTCAAAAAAATAAAAAAAGGTAGTCAAGACAGACAGAAATGAGTTAGCAAGATCAAGAAGGCAAGAGAAATGCAAGAACAATAGGTAACATGTTAGTTGATGTGGATTGGTGTTCACTTGAACAGTAAGACAGAAGACAACTAGGCGCTGAATTAGATTCCATGTGACTCCAGGGCAATGATATTATTTAAAGAATGGTGCCGTATGTTTCTTTCTGTCAGTTTTCCCAAAGCACAACTGCATATGCATGAATATGCTTTCTGTTACTTTAAAATTTTAAGTTCTGGAACTGTTTGTGCCTTCTTTTCTCAAGATTATCATCATTAAGCTGAGTTTGCAAACGGTCTATTATCTCTTTGTATGGATTCTTGTTTGTGTGTTCTCAAAACTAATTTATCAGGACCTGCATAACTGTCTTCATATTTGTTCCAGATTGTGAAATTAAAAGGTTCCCAGAAGATCAGATTAATCATAACCAACATCTGTTTACAAGCTACCTTCCTGTAAACTCAAATGCAGATGTATAAAACCAACTGATCAGAACTCAGCCTAACATATATTTGTTTATTTTGCCAAGAAAAGTGGTTTTGACATATTAAATGATATTATCAATGAATGGATTTAATTTTTAAATTCTTAAGACAGTGATTCTTAACAGTCATTTTTAGATATCAGATTTACTCATTTTTTAAGAAACTTTAAAAAGCAAATTTATCAAACTTCAAAAGTTAACTCATGTCATTAAAATTGGTCATGCTGCTGCTGCTGCTGCTAGTCGCTTCAGTCGTGTCCGACTCTGCGACCCCATAGACGGCAGCCCAACAGGCTCCCCCGTCCCTGGGATTCTCCAGGCAAGAACACTGGAGTGGGTTGCCATTTCCTTCTCCAATGCAGGAAAATGAAAAGTGAAAGTGAAGTCTCTCAGTCATGTCCGACTCTTCGAGACCCCATGGACTGCAGCCAACCAGGCTCCTCCGTCCACGGGATTTTCCAGGCAAGAGTACTGGAGTGGGGTGCCATTGCCATCTCTGAAAATTGGTCATAAGTACTGTCAAAATAGAAGTCTGAATTTCACAATAAGGAGCTTATGATCTGAGCCACAGTCAGCTCCAGGTCTTGTTTTTCCTGACTAAATTAGAGTTTCTCCATCTTTGGCTGCAAAGAATATAATCACTGATTTCAGTATTGACCGTCTGGTGATGTCCAAGTATAGATTCATCTCATGTGTTGTTGGAAGATGGTGTTTCATATTGAGAGAGTTAAAGTTTAGGGCCAGTTATGGAGAAGGAAATGGCAACCCACTCCAGTGTTCTTGCCTGGAGAATCCCAGGGACGGGGAAGCCTGGTGGGCTGCCGTCTATGGGGTCGCACAGAGTCGGACACGACTGAAGTGATTTAGCAGCAGCAGCAGCAAGGAGGAGGTGGGAGAAGGCAATGGCACCCCACTCCAGTACTCTTGCCTGGAAAATCCCATGGACAGAGGAGCCTGGTAGGCTGCAGTCCATGGGGTCACTAAGAGTCAGACATGACTGAGTGACTTCACTTTCACTTTTAACTTTCATGCATTGGAGAAGGAAATGGCAACCCACTCCAGTATTCTTGCCTGGAGAATCCCAGGGACGGGGGAGCCTGGTGGGCTGCCGTCTGTGAGGTCGCACAGAGTCGGACACGATTGAAGCGACTTAGCAGCAGCAACAGCAGCAAGGAGGAGGTGAACCTTCTCCCTCCTTCTTTCCCTCATCTTGTGCAACAATGTATCTTGCCCGAGAACTGGCCTTTCTTTTGGTCCAGAACTAAGGATCACACAGCATGTCTTACACCTGGAAATGCATTTCTTAGTCTCTTTTTTAATGATTCTAATTGTAACAAATCTTGCCTGGAAACCTGTTTCTCAAGACTTGTACCCCTGATTCCTCAGCAACAGTATGTCTCTCGTGAGAGGTTGCCTGGAATCTGTTCTCCTTGGCTAATCTTGTGCCACAGTTATCTCAGGATGTATGACTTGGGAAAGTGTCTGGTGGAAATTTTACAAATTTTGAGGTATTTTTTTAAGCGTATTCTCAGCAGCCAATTGAGAAGTATATAAGGCCCTCCCTAAACTAGTGAGAGTGGGTACTCTCCTACCCTTTCTGATGTCTATATCAGAAGCTTTTTCTGTCACTTTCACCCTAAATAAAAATCTGCACAAAGCTCTGAGTGACTGAGACTGTCTTTGGTCTCAGAGTTAAATATTCTCCTTTGGAGACCACGAATCTGGCGGCACCTTTCACTGTGCACATAATTTATCACCATGACTAGTGTGTTCTCCTGGCAAAACTCTGTTAGCCTTTGCCCTGCTTTATTTTGTACTCCAAGGCCAAATTTGCCTGTTACTCCATGTATCTCTTGACTTTCTACTTTTGCATTCCAATCCCCTATGATGAAAAGGACATCTTTTTTTCAGTGTTAGTTCTAGAAGGTCTTTTAGGTCTTCATAGAACCATTCAACTTCAGCTTCTTCAGCATTAGTGCTTGGGGCATAGACTTGGAATACTGTGATATTGAATGTTTTGCCTTGGAAACGAACGGAGATCACTCTTTTGTTTTTGAGATTGTACCCAAGTACTGCATTTCGGACTCTTTTCTTGACTATAAGGGCTATTCCATTTCTAAGGAATTCTTGCCCACAGCAGTAGATATAATGGTCTTCTGAATTAAATTTGCCCATTCCTGTCCATTTAAAATTATTTCTATATGTTTAGAAACTGCATCCAGGCACTGAATTAAGTATATCCCATGGCATCATGACATTCAATAAGTAAGATATGTGATAAGAAGCAATAGTCTATGAATATCTAGGGGTAAATAACCTGTTTACATGTCAAACATGTTCTAAACAATATAAAAAGTATGTGTGAACATTATTGAAAAATACACATTGCTGAAAAGAGGGCATACATTAAACTCGTCATATCCGACTCTATGCGACCCGCTGGACTGTAGCCTGTCAGGCGACTTTGCCCATGGGATTTTTCCAGGCATGAATACTACTAGAGTGGGTTATCATTTCTTCCTCCAGGGGATCATCCCAACCTAGGGATTGAACTTGCAACTGTGAGTCTACGGCTTCTTTACTATTGTGCCACCTGGGAAGCCCCCAAAAGAGGACATGAGGAATCAAAAATTGGAATGATTCAGAATTCTGTATCCACACAAGGTAACATAAGTCTGTTTAATGAAGTGGCAAATTCACTGTTACAGAGTGCCAAAGTATACTTATCATGATATCCACAGAGCTTCAGTACTTACCTGCAGCTTTCACCATAAACTTTTCAAATATATCTATTTAATTATCTTCATTCAAAGTTCAAATAAAATCTCCACTTGGGCAGCTTTATATCTTTTGTCCTCATAAATTACTTTATGATACATGATTTGTTTGAAACCTGTGGTTAATATTCATTTCAAAAGTATGGTAGGATATTAATAAGTAGTCAAAAATTTATAGCTTTTAGTTGATCATCGAAAAACCAAGAGAGTTCCAGAAAAACATCTACTTCTGCTTTATTGACTACTCCAAAGTCTTTGACTGTATGGATCACAACAAACTGTGGAAAATTCTTAAAAACATAGGAATACCATACCGCCAACCTGCCTCCTGAGAAATCTGTATGCAGATCAAAAAGCAACAGTGAGAACTGGAAATGGAACAAAAGTTATGTTCAGTTCAGTCGCTCAGTAGTGTCCAAATCCTTGCTACCCCATAGACTGCAGCATGCCAGGCTTCCCTGTCCATCATCAACTCCTGGAGCCTACTCATACTCATGTCCATCGAGTCAGTGATGCCATCCAAACATTACATCCTCTGTTGTCCACTTCTCCTCCAACCTTCAATCTTCCCAGAATCAGGGTCTTTTCCAATGAGTCAGCTCTTCGTGTCAGGTGGACAAAGTATTGGAGTTTCAGCTTCAGCATCAGTCTTTCCAATGAACACCCAGGACTGATCTCTTTTAGGATGGACTGGTTGGATCTCCATGCAGTCCAAGGGACTCTCAAGAGTCTTCTCCAACACCACAGTTCAAAAGCATCAATTCTTCGGTGCTTAGCTTTCTTTATAGTCCAACTCTCACATCCATACATGACTACTGGAAAAACCATAGCTTTGACTAGATGGACCTTTGTTGGTAAAGTAATGTCTCAGGTTTTTAGTATGCTGTCTAGGTTGGTCATAACTTTCCTTCCAAGGAGCAAGCATCTTTTAATTTTATTGCTGCAGTCACCATCTGTCATGATTTTGGAGCCCAAAATAATAAAGTCTCTCATTTTTTTTCATTATTTCCTCATCTATTTGCCATGAAGTGATGAGACCAGATGACCTGATGTTTGTTTTCTGAATGTTGAGTTTTAAGCCAACTTTTTCACTCACCTCTTTTACTTTCATCAAGAGGCTCTTTAGTTCTTTTTCTGCCATAAGGGTGGTGTCATCTGCGTATCTGAGGTTATTGATATTTCTCCCAGCAATCTTGATACCAGCTTGTGCTTCATTGACCCCAACATTTCGCATGATGTACTCTGCATATGTTAAATAAGCAGGGTGACAATATACAGCCTTGACTCCTTTCCCAATTTGGAACCAGTCTGTTATTCCATGTCCATTTCTAGCTCTTGCTTCTTGATCTGCATACAGATTTCTCAGGAGGCAGGTAGGTGGTCTGGTATTCACATCTCTTTAAGAATTTTCCAGTTTGTTGTGATCCACACAGTCAAAGACTTTGATGTAGTCCATAAAGCAGAAGTAGATGTTTTTCTTGCTCTCTCTTTCTTTTTCGATAATCCAGTGAATGTTGGCAATTTGGTCTCTGGTTCTTCTGCCTTTTCTAAATACAGCTTAAACATGTGGAAGTTCACAATTTACATACCATCTTGGAGAATTTTGAGCATTACTTTACTAGTGTGTGAGTTGAGTGCAATTGTGTGGTAGTTTGAGCATTCTTTGGCATTGGCTTTTTTTGGGATTGGAATGAAAACTGACCTTTTCCAGTCTTGTGCCACTGCTGAGTTTTCCAGATTTGCTGACATATTGAGTGCACCACTTTCACAGCATCATCTTTTAGGATTTGAAATAGGTCAACTGGAATTCCATCACCTCCACTAGCTTTGTTTAGACTGGTTCCAAATCGGGAAAGGGGTACGTCAAGGCTGTATATTGTCATCCTGCTTATTTAACTTATATGTAGAGTAGAAATGCCGGCTCCATGAATCAAAATTGCTGGGAGAAATATAAATAACCTCACATATGCAGATGACACCACCCTTATAGCAGAAAGTGAAGAACTAAAGAGCCTCTTGACAAAAATAAAAGAGGAGAGTGAAAAAGTTGGCATGAAACTCAACATTCAGAAAACTAACATCATGGCATCCAGTCCAATTACTTCATGGCAAATAGGTGAGGAAACAATAGAAACAGTGAGAAACTTTATTTTCTTGGGCTCCAAAAATCACTGCAGTTGGTGACTACAGCCATGAAGTTAAAAGATACTTGCTCCTAGAAGAAAAGCAGTGGCCATCCTAGACAGCTTATTAAAAAGCAGAGACATTACTTTGCCAACAATGGTCCACCTAGTAAAAGCTATGGCTTTCCCAGTAGTCATGTATGGATGTGAAAGTTGGACTATAAAGAAAGCTGAGCACCAAAGAATTGATGCTTTTGAACTGTGGTGTTGGAGAAGACTTGGAGAGTTCTTGGACTGCAAGGAGATCAAACCAGTCCATCCTAAAGGAAATCAGTCCTGAATACTAATTGGAAAGATTGATGGTCAAGCTGAAACTGCAGTACATTGGCCACCTGATGCAAATAACTAACTCATTGGAAAAGACCCTGATGCTGGGAAAGATTGAGGGCAGGAGAAGGGGATGGCAGAGGATGAGACGGTTGGATGGCATCACCGACTTGATGGACATGAGTTTGGGTAAGCTCCAGGAGTTTGTGGTGGACAGGGAATCTGGAGTGCTGCAGTCCATTGGCTCGCAAAGGTCGGACATGACTGAGCAACTGAACTGAACTGAATTTATAGATAGTTGTTGGTTTGCAATTTACTCACTCAAAATCAATTGCTATTATCTTTTTAAACTTGTCGTAAAATGTAAACATCACCTCTTATTTACAATATTTGGAAAAGATTTAGACCTTTTTTCATTAAATGTACTACTAAAATACCCTTTACTATGTGAAGTGTTCTTTCAAACCATAATGTAACCAAAGAATTTAACTGCACTTTTTTATATATTATGCAGACTACCAAAATTACATAATGACATGAAATGAGAATCAGTGTATGTTTAATTAAAATCATTAGCAACATGTACTAATAAAGGAGGCATTTGAATCTAGTGCAGTGTCTGTAACTTGAATATTCTAACGAGTTTTCAAAAAATATTTAAAACTGATTTTTTCCAAATTTTCTGAAATTATCTTTAAAGAGAAGCATCTGCGTACACATAAACAGCTCTAAAAATAATACAATCTCCAAATTTTAATGTGAAAACCAGTGGATTAATGTTGCCAAACCTATAGAAAATTACATGTTTATTTAACCCATGTTTAAAAGATTTTAACTGAAACACACAAAAGCTTCATTTTTAGTTATCCAGGGGGTGATCACTCATTTCTGGTATTGAGTCTTAAGTAAAATGAGTACAAAAGTCTAATGCACTGCTTAACCTCTAGGAATTATATGTCAAGCATGTAAAACAAAACAATGCTGTAGGAAATATCATAAGTCCGCTCAAATCTCCTCCCAAAAGAGCAATTTGCCAAAGGAGATTTTTCTGTAAATATCCCGAATGCCAGGCAATAGAAAGGAAAAAGCAGATGATTTTCCTCTTGAAGAAATATTTGCCCTCATCATAAAGTCTGTACAATTTCCTTGTGCATTTTCTCTCTTTTGAATGCATTTTATTTTTCCTCTTCACCAGTATTACTTATATCTTGCTAATAACTCTAATGATTTCACACTGAAATGTTGAAAGCAGAGGAAATGGTATGAAAAAAAGTAATGACTTTTTTTTCTTTCCTGTAATTTATGAATGATAGATATTCTTAAAATGTTAGTTAAAAAGTATAAAATTGTTTGGATTCCTTGCTCACAGTTAAGTCAATAATCCCTTCTCAGGCATTTTTGAGGATTGGCCATCCAGGTATTTCATGGCACTGAAGGATATCAGTCAACTTAAATCCATTAAGTCATTTCTAAAAAAGTTGTCCTGGTTAGGAAATCAGCATTTCTGAAATATTCTACCTCTGTTCTAATGTAACCTTATGAGCATCAGAAAGTCTGACCAGCATCAGAAAACCCTTCACTGTGACAGCCTTTAAAAGTATCTGAAAAATGTCATTATTCTCCTTCTAGGTATTCTTGTTCCAAGTAAAAATAGCCAGTTTCTTAAGCAATATTTTTTAATTCTTTCTTTCTTTCTTTATTTTTGCTTTTCTTTCTTTTTTAAAAAATATGAATTTATTTATTTTAATTGGAGATTAATTACTTTACAATATTGTATTGGTTTTGCCATACATCAACATGAATCCGCCACAGGTATACACATGTTCCCCATCCTGAACCCCCCTCCCTCCTCCCCGTACCATCCCTCTGGGTCATCCCAGTGCACCAGCCCCAAGGAACCAGTATCATGCATCAAACTTGTACTGGTGATTCATTTCATATATGATATTATACATGTTTCAATGCCACACGTGTACCCCAGTGTTCATCGCAGCACTGTTTATAATAGCCAGGACATGGAAGCAACCTAGATGTCCATCAACAGATGAATGGATAAGAAAGCTGTGGTACATATACACAATGGAGTATTACTCAGCCATTAAAAAGAATACATTTGAATCAGTTCTAATGAGGTGGATGAAACTGGAGCCTATTATACAGAGTGAAGTAAGCCAGAAAGAAAAACACCAATACAGTATACTAAGGCATATATATGGAATTCAGAAAGATGGTAACGATAACTCTGTATGCGAGATAGCAAAAGAGACACAAATGTATAGAACAGTCTTTTGGACTGTGTGGGAGAGGGAGAGGGTGGGATAATTCTTTATTTTTAGATCAGTTTTAGGTTCCCAGCAATACTGAGCAGAATGTATGGAGATTTTCCACATACCCATGGCCCCCACATGCATAGTCTCCCCTTCTATTAACATCCTCACCAGTGCGGTACATTTGTTATAGTTGATGAGCCTGCATTGGCACATTATGCAAAGCCATAGTTTGTATGAGCATTTGCTTTGTTGCTGTATGTTCTGTGAGTTGGGACAGATTTCTAACAACATAAATTCTCAATTACAGCTTACACAGATTGATTTATCTGCTCTCCAATTATTTTGCACCCACTTATTGTCTCTGCTCCCCATTCCTGGCAACTTCTGATTCTTTTGTTGTCTCCATAGTTTTGCCTTTTCCAAAATGTCGTATGCGTGGTATCATATATAATTGTATGCTGTGTATGCTAAGTCGCTTCAGTCCTATCTGACTCTGTGTGACCCTGTGGACAGTAGCCTCCTGGCTCCTCTGTCCATGGGATTCTCCAGTCAAGAATACTGGAGTGGTTTGCCGTGCCCGCCTCTGGGGATCTTCCCAACCCAGGGAGGATTGAACCTATGTCTAGTCATAATAGTACTTGACCTTTTCAGATTGGCTTCTTTAACTTAGTAATATTCATTTGCTTTCTCCATGTCTTTTCATGGAGAAAGCTGATTTTTATTTTTTATTTTTTTAGTGTTGAGGATTTGCCTGTATGTACCACAGTTTATCAGTTCACCTACTGAAGAGCATTGTGGTTGCTTCCAAGTTTTTACAAGTGTGACTAAAGCTGATGTAAACATCTATGTGCAGGTTTTTGTGTGGACACAGTTTTCAGTTCCTTGGGGTAAATACCAAAAGGCCCAATTGCTAGATCATGTGGTAAGAGTAATGCTTAGTTTTGTAAGAAACCATCAGAACTCCTTCCAAAGTGACTGTATCATTTTGCATTCCTACCACCAATAAATGACAATTCTTGTTCTCCAGTATTTGCTATTTTCAGTGTGTTCTGGATTTTAGCCATTCTAGTAGGTATGTCAGTGATATCTTATTTTAATTTGCATTTCTTTAATGATATATGATGTGTAACATCTTTTCATATGCTTATTTGCCATCTAAATATCTTCTTTGGTGGAGTATCTCTTTGGTCTTTGGCCCATTTTGTTAATCTGGTTGTTTACTTATTCTTAAGAGTTTTTTTGTCTTCACTTGCTTTTCATGAGTAAAGGTTTCCAGCCCCTTTGTAACTCTGTCTACTGTGTCATACTCAACCCAGTTTGTTAGGGTGATGATCAAACATTAACATATTTTCTGTTGACAGTCTGACAAGGGGATCGTTTAAAACATATTTTCATTTATGTAACCACTATGGATTTATTAGAAAGAAATACAGGAAAAAACTGTTCTTGGGAAGCCTCTACTGAAGTATCACAATAAGTTTTTCCTTTTGAGCCCATATTATACTATTGAATTTTTCTCTGAGGTCAAGTGAAAACCTTTTAAAAGTAAATTTATATTGTTCTAGTTCCGCTATACTCTGTTTAAACCTAAGAATAAAAATGTATGATCATTACCATTAAATGTCATCTTAATTTTCAGCATGCCTTGGAAACTTTTTAGTAAATCTATTGTAGTTATTATTGGTGAACTCGGGTTTTCTTTAATCTCCATATATGTGCTAAATATAATTTCTACCTTTCAGTTGTTAAAGAACATGGACCAATTGATACTTTCGAGTGTAGGCTTTCCTAAAGAGTTCAGTTCAGTTCAGTTCAGTCCAGTCGCTTAGTCGTGTCCGACTCTTGCCCCATGAATCGCAGCACGCCAGGCCTCCCTGTCCATCACCAACTCCCAGAGTTCACTCAGACTCACGTCCATCTAAAATAGCATATGCTGACTATTTTCACATTAGGTCATATAAACATAAACTGGGAAAGAATGCAGCAGGGAAAATGAGATTTATACTAAATGTATAAAATTTATGAAATATTTAATAGAGGTAAAACAAGGGCAGTTTATACATATCATTTTCTAATTACTTACCAACCACACACATGCATTTGTTTTTCCCCATAGATTACAAAAATAACTATAGGAAGGAATCTAAATTGGTAAACTGTGAAAGTGTTAGTTGCTCAGTGTGTCCAACTCTTTGCAATCCCATGGACCATAACCCGCCAGGTTCCTCTGTCCATGGGATTTTCCAGGCAAGAATACTGGATTGGGTAGCCGTTCCCTTCTCCAGAGGATCATCCTGACCCAGGTATTGAACCCAGGTCTCCTGCATTGCAGGCAGATTCTTTACCATATGAGCCACCAGGTAACCTGTGCAGTCTCATAAAAAATGATCACACTGGTGGTAGCCAGAATAATTTCTATCTAAACTGCTCCAATCTTATCTGAACTATGCATAATCTCAAGTATAAGAGAAAGTGGGCTTTATTTGCATTTCTCTTCAAGATATAGCTTCCCTGGTGGTTCAATCCCTGGGTCGGGAAGATCCTCTAGAAAAGGGAATGGCTACCCACTTCAGTGTTTTTGTATGGAGAATTCCATGGACAGAGGAGCCTTGCAGGCTATAGTACATGGGATTGCAAAGCATTGGACACAACTGAGCAACTAACATGTTTCAAGATGTAGCAACTGAAAAGGCATCAAAAATGAACTTTAAAAAGATATTGTCACATGGATTTTCATATAAATATTCTTCTTACACAAATGATAGATAGGTCTACAATTCAGTTCCAGTTCAGTTGCTCAGTTGTGTCCAACTCTTTGTGACCCCATGAACCACAGCACGCCAGGCCTCCCTGTCCATCACCAACAATTAACCAATTATAAAATGATAATAGTGATGATTTCTGAGTAATAAAACAAATTGTGACTTTCATCATTATTGTTATATCATATTTCTTTTTTAATCTTTTTGCTCCAGCAATATTGCCTTGTTTGTAGAGAAAGAAAGTTTTTAAGCTATTTCTGAAGATATTTCAAGTAAATATTTTTATTTAAATTTCCCAGATGTCCTTTTTTTCTTATTTATTAGTATCATTGATACAGAATTTTGGACAATAGAGTGATCACTCAGTAGTTTATCTGCAAAGGATGTGCCTATAGGTTAAAATCAAATGGAAGAGGTTGAAAATTAGTATCTTGGTCATTCAATACTACATTAAAAATAATCAATGCAGATCCATTTTCAAAAGTAATAATTACTTTCATTCTTCGTATTACTAGTTTAGACTTAGATCTTATATTCTTATCCCTAAGTGTTGGGAGCTGCATTAGGCATTACTGACAAAATGGAGGCACGGCCCCAACCATCCCACAGGCATAGTCCCAGGATGAAGGAGTTAAGGTCTTATGATTCTGACTTGTTCTTTCCTTTCTTCGGTTGAGTTGGCTGGAAAGAATGTTAAGGTGCTTATTGTTCTTGAGAGAAGCATGAGAAAGCACAAAGCCTTCTGCAGTTGAGCCCAGAAAATAATCTCTAAAGTAACCATTGATATTTGTTCAAGGATCTTTACAAAGAATGTTCCAGGATGAACACATAGGTCGCAGCTTAAGGCCATGGGAAGGATTGTTATCTGAGACCTGTTTGTGAGGGAAATATTTATGGCAAAAGAAGTTTTCTGAGTTTAGGGTTTAGGAGTAATTAAGAATAGTCAGAAACTAAAAGTTTAGGGAATGTTGTAGTGTTAGCATATTTTACTATAGCTTATAGAGATTAGGAATTTTAGAGATATTAATAGCTAGAAGCCTTTTTAGGAGATAGTGATCTTAAGATGCTAGGGGCAAACAGGATTTAGAAAGATAAGAAATAAACTGAGGAATGTAACATGAGTTAAAATGTAATCACAAGTTAAGTATAGGACACATAAGAGGAAGTAGATAATAGATAGTAAAGCTGATTCTGAGAGAATGGCTGAAGCAGGAACTCTGTAGGGCAACAATGATTTCTGGAGACAATGAATCTGGGTGGGGGAAACTAAAAATGTCAAACCTCTGACCTAATGCTTTTGTCAGAGTATAAAAGAAAACCTGAAGCTTGAAATAAACATGTAGCCCTGCACCTTGAGTCAGAGGCTACATCATTGTCCGCCAACACCACTCACCCCTGCAGGCTGATTCCCTGGCTGCCGGAGCTGGACTCCAGCACCTAAGAAGGAAAATCTGTTTCATTTTTCCCCAAATAGGTAGGAATACAGGTTAACTTTTTACCGACCTTTTCTACTGATTTACTTTGAATTTGCTATAATTAGAATGACTAGTAGCTATGTCCACTGATCAGTTCCAAATGTTTTGCAAAATTGCATTTCTTTATTTTTTTTCATAATTCTGTTTTAATAGTCCATAGCTGCATTTGGCATATATGAAAACCAATCATCAGCTGACAGTACCTGTATAACAGACAGAAAAATATCAACTGGTTGCTTCACTAACTTAGCTAATAGTGAGAATCTATAAACATTTAAATAGTAAAAAAGTATTCCACTGAGTATGATAATATTGATTACTTAAGTAGAAAGTACTTGTACCACATTCCTTTTGAATATATCACCATTTTCAACCTATATTAATCTCTAATAACATAATGGAGAGGGAAAAAAAAGTCATCATTCCTAGGAGTTACAATGCACCATTTTTTTGGTTAAATTGCTGAATATGTATATCACAATAAAATTCTAATTTTTATAAATAAAAATAAAACTCCAAATAATATTAATATACACATAACACATAAATTCTAATAAAATCTGCTGTTAAAAACATTTTCTCAGGCAATGATATACTGTGTTTGACATGAAAAATATCTATATTTTGAATCATGAACCAACTTCATGCTATTAGAAATAAAAATGTCTTCCAAACCAGTGGAAACTGGCATTCTTGTCTCAGCAGAAACAGTCTGGAAAAAAAAAATTCCCATTTTATAATCATTTCAGTATATGCAAGATGACATTTGAAAACATCTGGTTTTAATGATGTCCAGAGGACATTCCAGAATGGTGGGGTCTAGATGGGCAGATATGTAAAAAAGCCCTTCTTGTTAATTTTAATAAATGGAATGCATAAAATAAATTAAGTTTAAAAAAAATGGGAATCATTTGAGGGGAGAATTCTCTGAAAAGAGAATCACAAAATTAATTTAAATACCAGGATTATGTACAGTCTGATGAGCAACTGCTTGACTTGCTGATCTGAAATCACAGTTGATTTTTATCCAAGTTTTTTGACAGGCTGAAATAAATGGCATCAATTCAAACCATTCTGGCTCAGCATAATTGAGAATCAGTCTCCAGAACAATAGCCTGTTAATTCACTATCACATATGAGAAAAATTAAGCTTGACCTTGTCTCCAGTGACTTTAGGATTTTTAATTTTTGGCCTTAATTTAGTAAGCTCACCTTCTTTGTACTTTACATAAACAACATTGGTACTTGGTATAATAATTACTATATAAGAACAATGAAATTAATTTATAATTACTTTCTGTTGTTCAATCGCTAAGTTGTGTCCGACTCTGCAACCTCATGAACTGCAGCAGGCAGGATTCCCTCTCCTTCACCAGCTCCCGGAGTCTGCCCGAACTCATGTCCATTGAGTCAGTGATGTCATCCAACTGTCTCATTCTCTGCCACCCCCATCTCCACTTGCCCTCAATCTTTCCCAGCAACAGGGTCTTTTCCAATGAGTTGGCTCTTTGCATAAGGAAGACAAAATATTGGAGGTTCAGCATCAGTCATTCCAATGAATATTCAGGGTTGATTTCCTTTAAAACTGACTGATTTGATCTCCTTGTTCTCCAAGGGGCTCTCAATAGTCTTCTCCAGCACCACAGTTGAAAAGCATAAATTCTTTGATGTTCAGCCTTTTTTATGGTCCAACTCTCACATCCGTACATGACTACTGGGAAAAACCATAGCTTTGATTATGTGGATCTTTTATCAGCAAAGTGATGTCTCTGCTTTTTAATACGCTCTCTAGGTTTATCATAACTTTTCTTCAATGGAGCAAGCATCTTTTATTTTCGTGGCTGCGGTCACCATTCACATTGATTTTGGAGACCAAGAAAATAATCTCTGTCACAGTTTCCACTTTTTCTCCATGTGTTTGCCATGAAGTGATAGGAACAGGTGCCATGATCTTACCTTTTGGAATGTTGAGTTTTAAGATACCTTTTTCATTCTCCTCTTTCACTTTTGTCAAGAGGCTCTTTATTTTTTTCCTCTTTGCTTTCTGCCATTATGGTGGTGTCATCTGAAGTTGACAGATGTGAAGCTATTGATATTTCTCCCAGAAGTATTGACCTTGTGAGTCAATCAGCCTGTCATTTCGCATGATGTACTGTGCATATAAGTTAAATAATAGGGTGACGATATAGAGGCTTGACGTACTCCTTTCCCGATTTGGATCCAGTCTGTTGTTCCATGTCCAATTCTAGCTGTTGCTTCTTGACCTGCATACAGATTTCTCAGGAGGCAGGTCAGGTGGTCTGGTATTCACATCTCTAAGAATTTTCCAGTTTGTTGTGATCCACACAGTCAAAGGCTTTGGCATAGTCAGTAAAGCAAAAGTAGATGTTTTTTGGAACTCTCTTGCTTTTTGATGACCCAGCGGATGTTGGCAATTTGATCTCTGGTCCCTTTGCTTTTTATAAATCCAGCTTGAATATCTGGAAGTTCACAGTTCATGTACTGTTGAAGCCTGGCTTGGAGAATTTTGAGCATTATTTTGCTAACATGTGAGATGAGTGCAATTGTGTGGTAGTTTGAGCCTTCTTTGGCATTGCCTTTCTTTGGGATTGGAATAAAAACACCTTTTCCAGTCCTGTGACCACTGCTGAGTTTTCCAAATTTGCTGGCATATTGAATGTAGCTCTTTCACACCATCATCTTTTAGGATTTGAAATAGCTCAACTGGAATTCCATCACCTTCACTAAGCTTTGCTCATAGTGATGCTTCCTAAGGCCCACTTGACTTCGCATTCCAGGATGTCTGGCTCTAGGTGACTGATCACACCATCGTGGTTATCTGAATCATGAAGATCTTTTTTGTATAATTCTTCTGTGTATTCTTGCCACCTCTTCTTAATATCTTCTGCTTCTGTTAGGTCCATACAATTTCGGTCCTTTATTGTGCCCATCTTTGCATGAAATGTTCCCTTGGTATCTCTAATTTTCTTGAAGAGATCTCTAGTCTTTCCCATTCTATTGTTTTCTGCTATTTCTTCCATTGGTCTCTGAGGAAGGCTTTCTTATGTATCCTTGCTATTCTTTGAAACTTGGCATTCAAATGGGTATATCTTTCCTTTTCTCCTTTGCCTGTAGCTTCTCTTCTATTCACAGCTATTTTTAAGGCCTCATCAGACAACAATTTTGCCTTTTTGCATTTCTTTTTCTTGAGGATGGTCGTGATCCCTGTCTCCTGTACAATGTCATGAACCTCTGCCCTTAGTTCTTCAGGTACTCTGTCTATCAGATCTAATCCCTTGAATCTATTTGTCACTTCCACTGTATAATTGTAAGGCATTTGATTTAGATCATATCTGAATGGTCTACTGGTTTTCCCTACTTTCTTCATTTTAAGTCTGAATTTTGCAGACTTAACAAGTTCATGATCTGAGCCACAGTCAGCTTCAGGTCTTTTTGCTGGCTGTATAAAGCTTCTCCATCTTTGGCTGCAAATAATATAATAAGTGTGATTTCAGTACTGACCATCTGGTGATGTCCATGTGTAGAATCTTCTCTTGTGTTGTTGGAAGAGGATGTTTGCTATGACCAACAGTGCTTTCTCTTGGCAAAACTCTGTTAGCCTTTGATCTGCTTCATTTTGTACTCCAAGGCCAAATTTGCCTGTTACTCCAGATATCTCTTGATTCCTACTTTTGCATTCCAGTCCTCTATAATGAAAAGGACATCTTTTTTGGGTGTTAGTTCTAGAAGGTCTTGTAAGTCTTCGTAGAAGCATTCAACTTCACCTTCTTCAGCATTACTGATCAGGGCATAGACTTGGATTACTGTGATACTGAATGGTTTGCCTTGGAAAAGAACAGAGATCATTCTGTCATTTTTGAGATTGCATCCAAGTACTCTATTTTAGACTCTTTTGTTGACAATGATGGCCACTCCATTTCCCCAGTCTTGTGGAATTTCTGTAATTAAATCCCACTATCACAAGCTGGAATCAAGATTGCTGGGAGAAATATCAATAACCTCAGATATGCAGATGACACCATCCTTATGGCAGAAAGTAAAGAAGAACTAAAGAACCTCTTGATGAAAATGAAAGAGGAGAGTGAAAAAGTTGGCTTAAAGCTCAACATTCAGAAAACGAAGATCATGGCATCTGGTCCCATCACTTCATGGGAAATAGATGGGGAAACAGTGGAAACAATGGCTGGCTTTATTTTTATGGGCTCCAAAATAACTGCAGATGTTGATTGCAGCCATGAAATTAAAAGACACTTACTCCTTGAAAAGAAAATTATGACCAACCTAGATAGCATAGTAAAAAAGCAGAGACATTACTTTGCCAACAAAGGTGCATCTAGTCAAGGCTATGGTTTTTCCTGTGGTTATGTATGGATGTGAGAGTTGGACTATAAAGAAAGCTGAGCACCGAAGAATTGATGCTTTTGAACTGTGGTGTTGGAGAAGACTCTTGAGAGTCCCTTGGACTGCAAGGAGATCTAACCAGTCCATCCTAAAGGAAATTAGTCATTGGAAGGACTGATGCTAAAGCTGAAACTCCAAACATTGGCCACCTGATGCGAAGAACTGACTCATTTGAAAAGACCCTGATGCTGGGAGGGATTGGGGACAGGATGAGAAGGGGAAGACAGAGGATAAGATGGCTGGATGGCATCACCAACTCAATGGACATGGGTTTGGGTGAATCCAGGAGTTGGTGATGAACAGGGAGGCCTGGCATGCTGCGGTTCATGGGGTCACAAAGAG
This sequence comes from Bos indicus x Bos taurus, assembly GCF_003369695.1. Lineage (NCBI taxonomy): Eukaryota > Metazoa > Chordata > Mammalia > Artiodactyla > Bovidae > Bos > Bos indicus x Bos taurus. Next base: position 40,981,291 of record NC_040092.1, read on the forward strand.
TCTGACACGACTGAGCAACTGAACCGTACTGATCTTTATAATTACTTTATATTATAAACTATAAGGAATTATATCGAATTTGGTTATGAATATCTACATGTGTAGGTAAGCTAAATTTTAAAGAGTTATTTCAGAATGTACAACTGGTAAAAAGATTTTCCCCAAAGCATATGGAATTCACTCAAGTTTTCACCTTCCCAAGAAGGAAAAGAAATCTAAGGTTTTATTTTATGGGTATTAGGTAAAATCAGTGAACTCAAAATTGCTTTGTTTTTTAAGATTTTTACCTGAGAGCCAGCACAGAGCCCTAAGAACAGGATAAGGGGGGGTCATCTCATTTTATTGCTTTACTCTGGGAAAATATTTTCTTACTGATATATAAAATTTCTATTTGGATAAATGAACAAAGCTTAGGGGCTCCTTTTCCCAAAGTAAGAAAAATAGTACCCAAAACTATGTACTACTTTTTGCCTGTATTAAGATAATGAATATCATATTGTCACTTGAATAGATTAGAAATGTATTTTTAAAACTTGTACTTTGTTACTTGGAAGTGGGGGTTGGTGACCTGGTAGAAAGTTGGAGACTGGAAGAATCAACTGCCTATGATGTTGAATAAAAGTTTATTCAATAGAAATTATAATAAAAAAAGTATTTTAGGTGGAACTTCCCAAAGATTATCTATTTACTTGAGACATATATACTACTTGTTATGTGCCAACTACTTCTTTATGTGCTTTATAAATATTAACTTTCTGGTTTTCATAACAACTCAGAGGTTCTTATTATTTTTTCTACTTCATAGTGAAGAAACTGAAGCTAGATCAGTTTGATAACTTGTTGCGGTTTATAGAGCAAATAAGTTGTAGAGCCACTGTACTGATCTTCATTTGATGTTGACCCAGACTGGAATTGAAATCTGTTCAATTTTTAGAGAGACATTGAGAAAGTCTAGGGAATTTATGACACTACCTGCTTTGGTCAGCATCAAGTTCTTAGAGTTAGTGTAATGACTTGCTGTAGGATTTAGTCTGGAATTTTAAGAGCAGTGTGATTACACTAGATACAGAAAGAAAACTGTGTACTTGAGTTATTATAATGCATCAGTATGTGAGATACAGTAGAGAAAGGAGAGAGACAGTCTCCACAGTCATTTCAAATCACACATAATTGAATATAGAAATTCTCAGATGTTTCTGACTTGAAAAAATTCAGATACAACACTCAATACCTGATTCTACTATAGTTTTGTCAACTGTGAACACACAGTAACATCTTATAAGGTTAAGAGAGCATTCGTAAACTCTTGCATCTTTGTCAAAATTCCAAACTCATATCTAGCCTCCTAAGTACTTAAGAAAGTTCAATTCAATAGAGATTTCTACTCTCAAATAAGCAGAATCTCTCAGTTCAGTTCAGTTCAGTTTCTCAGTCATGTCCAACTCTTTGCAACCCCATGGACTTCAGCACACCAGGCCTCCCTGTCCATCACCAACTCCTGGGGTTTACTCAGACTCATCTCCATTGAGTCAATGATGACATCCAACCATCTCATCCTTTGTCGTTCCCTTTTCCTCCAGCCTTCAATCTTTCCCAGCATCAGGGTCTTTTCCAATGAGTCAGTTCTTTGCATCAGGTGGCCAAAGTATTGGAGTTTCAGCTTTAATATCAGTCCTTCCAATGAATATTCAGGACTGATTTCCTTTAGGATGGACTGGTTTGATCTCATTGCAGTCCAAGGGATTCTCAAGAACCACAGTTCAAAAGAATCAATTCTACACAGCTCAGCTTTCTTTAGAGTCCAACTCTCACATCCATACATGACTACTGGAAAAACCATAGCCTTGACTAAATGGACCTTTGTTGGCAAAGTAATGTCTCTGCTTTTTAATATGCTGTCTAGGTGGGTCATAACGTTTCTTCCAAAGAGTAAGTGTCTTTTAATTTTGTGGCTATGGTCATCATCTGCAGTGAGCCCAAAAAATAAAGTTTGTAACTGTTTCCACTGTTTCTACATCTATTTGGCATATTTCACTATTTGCTATTTTTCACTCTCCTCTTTTACTTTCCTCAAGAGGCTCTTTGGTTCTTCACTTTCTGCTCTAACGGTGGTGTCATCTGCATATCTGAGGTTATTGATATTTTTCCCGGCAATCTTGATTCCAGCTTGTGCTTCATCCAGCCCAGCATTTCTCATGATGTACTCTGCATATAAGTTAAATAAGTAGGGTGACAATGTACTTGATGTACTCCTTTCTCAATTTGGAACCAATCTGTTGTTCCATGTCCAGTTCTAATTGTTGCTTACTGACCTGCATACAAATTTCCCAAAAGGCAGGACAGGTGGTCTGGTATTCCCATCTCTTTAAGAGTTTTCCACAGTTTGTTATGATCCACACAGTCAAAGGCTTTGGTATAGTCAATAAAGAAGAGATAGATGATTTTCTGGAACCCTCTTGCTTTTTTGATGACCCAGTGGATGTTGGCAATTTGATCTCTGGTTCCTCTGCCTTTTCTAAAACCAGCTTGAACATCTGGAAGTTCACAGTTCACGTACTATTGAAGCCTGGCTTGGAGAATTTTGGTCATTACTTTGCTAGCATGTGAGATGAGTGCCCATCTTTGCATGAAATGTTCCTTTGGTATCTCTGATTTTCTTGAAGAGATCTCTAGTCTTTCCCATTCTATTGTTCTCCTCTATTTGTTTGCATTGATCACTGAAGAAGGCTTTCATATCTCTTCTTGCTATTCTTTGGAACTCTGCATTCAAATGTTTGTATCTTTCCTTTTCTCCTTTGCTTTTCACTTCTCTTCTTTTCACAGCTATTTGTAAGGCCTCCCCAGACAGCCATTTTGCTTTTTTGCATTTCTTTTCCATGGGGATGGTCTTGATCCCTGTCTCCTGTACAAGGTCACGAACCTCAGTCCATAGCTCATCAGGCACTCTATCTATCAGATCTAGGCCCTTAAATATATTTCTCACTTCCACTGTATAATCATGAGGGATTTGATTTAGGTCATACCTGAATGGTCTAGTGGTTTTCCCTACTTTCTTCAATTTAAGTCTGAATTTGGCAATAAGGAGTTCATGGTCTGAGCCACAGTCAGTTCCTGGTCTTGTTTTTGCTGACTGTATAGAGCTTCTCCATCTTTGGCTGCAAAGAATATGATCAATCTGATTTTGGTGTTGACCATCTGGTGATGTCCATGTATAGAGTCTTCTCTTGTGTTGTTGGAAGAAGGTGTTTGTTATGACCAGTGCATTTTCTTGGCAAAACTCTATTAGTCCTTGCCCTGCTTCATTCCGTATTCCAAGGCCAAATTTGCCTGTTATTCCAGGTGTTTCTTGACTTCCTACTTTTTCATTCCAGTCCCCTATAATGAAAAGGACATCTTTTTTGGGTATTAGTTCTAAAAAGTCTTGTAGGTCTTCATAGAGAAGACTCTTGAGAGTCCCTTGGACTGCAAGGAGATCCAACGAGTCCATTCTGAAGGAGGTCAGCCCTGGGATTTCTTTGGAAGGAATGATGCTAAAGCTGAAACTCCAGTACTTTGGCCACCTCATGCGAAGAGTTGACTCATTGGAAAAGACTCTGATGCTGGGAGGGATTGGGGGCAGGAGGAGAAGGGGACGACAGAGGATAAGATGGCTGGATGGCATCACTGACTCAATGGACGTGAGTCTGAGTGAACTCCGTGAGTTGGTGATGGACAGGGAGGCCTGGCGTGCTGCGATTCATGGGGTCACAAAGAATCGGACACGACTGAGTGACAGATCTGATCTGATCTGAGATGAGTGCAATTGTGTGGTAGTTTGAAGATTCTTTGGTATTGCCTTTCTTTGAGATTGAATGAAAACCAACCTTTTCCAATCCTTGCAGAATCTCTGGGTGAAAACAAAGTTTGAAACAGATCCTTCTAAGATACACATGCATACACATATACTCACATCATATACATGGTGTGGTCCCTTCATTAAGGAATACTGGAGTGAATTGCCGTTTCCTTCTACAGGAGATCTTCCCAATTCATGGGCTGCATCCGCTTCTCCTGCATTGGCAGGCAGATTCTTTACCACCGAGCCACCTGGGAAACCCAGAAGAATGCATGGATCTTTGTAAATTCTCAATAATAGCTATTCTGTCACAAGTATTAATAATAAGATGAATGCAATATGTTAGATATGTAGTACTTACTATTTCTCTTTTAAAAAATACTATACTTTTTCATAAAAGTACACTAGCTAGTATTTCATCTTTCTAGCATTATGCTTTTACTTTTTCACATGTCATCACTCTGAGATGTACTCTGGAAATAAATGAGTAACATCTTTGTTGTAAACAAAGTTGTTTTACTATTAGAAGGAGTATGCCAAATTGCAAAGAGTAAGTTTTCCTATTCCATTTTAATTATATTAAATGATTTCAGTTCATGATAGTAATTTGAGTTATTTTCACTGGCTTTCTTTCAGTTTAAACCATGTCATATTATTAAATATCTGTGCATGTAATGCTTTCATTTTAAAGATGGAAAATACCTGTAGTTTTACTCCTTATATATATATTTTTTTTACCTTTTTTCTTCAAGAGAAATGCACATAATTAATTTTCAAAATAAGCACACCAAGAAAATACTTTTCATTTAAAGCTATTACTTTTTAAGTACCTTGATTAATTTACTAAGTTTTCTTGAACACAGCAGAATGAATGAATTTGTGACATGTACATGATAAAACTATTCTCCAAATGGGTCTCTTTATTTATTTTAGCTACCTGTCTACAGGTGACTACATCAGCACACTTAGACAGCTGTTCTGTAGCATTGATATTAAATAAACAAATAAGTCAGCAGAAGAGAGTGGTCAACATAAAGTGGTAGAGAAAGATGGTTGTTAGGACAGAACTGGATGGTGTTTATTCATCACATTCTAGAAAAGAAAGTCATTTAACCAGAAAACTCACATACTCGACAAGTGTATTCCTGATACAGAGATTTGTGCATTAAGTAAACCTAGCCTGAAACAGATAAAATTTTAAATTATGTAACTCTTTGACCTGTATGAAATTACCTAACAACTTAGTTTTTACCTAACAACTCTATTTCTTAGAGGGTCTGCACTAGTCAATTTGATAAAATTGTCTAATCCAGCACTATCCAATAGAAATATTATAAGACAGTCTTAACTACTGGCCTACTGGGTAAGTCCCACATATGTGGGACATTTAAAAATGTTATAGATGCCATGTTGAAAACAGGAAAAAGAAACAAGTACAATTAGTTGTAATTATATATTTTATCCCAGTATGTAAACAATTTTATTATGTAAACAATAGAAAATAATTAATGGGATTTTAAATTTTTTTTCACTAAGTCTCTGAAGTTCAGTGTGTATTTTTTACTTATAGCATATCTCAATTTGGACTAGCCACATTTCAGGTGTTCAGAAGGCATGTGTGGCTACCATATTGGACAAGGTAAGTTAAGTCTAGTTAAACCCTGTCTTTCTCTATCCTGTCTTATAAATCTTAAATCTGTGTACCTGAAAAATATTTCACATTTAGTCTCTGAGCTTAATGTAAAGTGGATCACAGATAATATGGAAATTCTTGGTCTGTGAAGTTAACAACCTAATACCTATTACCTAATAACCTTATTACCTAATAACTCCCTCTCTAGATCTATATCTGAACTACCAGCTGATATCTAATAACCTATTTTTCTCTCAAAAGCAATAACTATATCTCATCACCTGTAATATGGGGATTATCATTATAAATTTTCTTTGAATATTCTTTGAAGTTATATTTGACCATTAGTTTGTGTATTTGAAGTATTAATCAATCAAAAAACTGCTATTTTCCCCAGATCTTATGAAAATTACTCTGAGATCTTCTTTCTTTGCCAGAATATACCCTTAAAAATGTTATGGAGTTGTTCCAGCTGTTTCTTTGACCATCACTGTTCTAAAAGCACAAGGAAAAGTTTGAGTCTCTCCTGCCATTGGTCAAAAGCATTGCTCAGAGTATTGTTTCACTGCTTTCCTTTTTCAGCATTTCCATGAAAGGAAAAAGGGTGCCTCTTTCCCCACCAGCCTTCTGCTCCCTGTCTTGAAATACTTTGCATGTCACTGATCCTCAACAAAATCCAGCCTGTTTAAATTAAAGTACTACATGGCATTATCTACATACTTCTGGTGAATAGCCTGCATTTTATAGGCTGAAATGTCATTCATCTTGCATTATTTACCACTTGTGTAAATGGACTAGTTTTCAAGATGCTGTTGAAACAAAAACAATAGCAGAAAAGTTCTATTAGGAAAAGGGGCCCTCCGGCAATTCTTGCTTCACAGTCCATTGCTTCCCACAATCAGTAAACTGTGGAGTTTACTAAAAGTAATTTAAACTAATGGTTTGGTAAAAGGCAATCCAAATAAGGTGCTATTATGGAGTAATGCAAGCTGCATTTTTTTCCTGGTCAGTCACTGGAAGAAACTGTGCAGAGCCCTCGGAAGGAAATCTGTGAACACTTTTCACAGATCTTTTTCAGACAAACAGCCTGCTATGCAGAGTGAGGGAACCAGCTTTCTAGGAAGTACCTTTGCACATTGTGAAGTCTGCCATGTAATAGGGATCACCAAATCTGGAGATCCAAAAGATTTCTTAGATCCCACTTCAGGGACTCAGGAAATTGTTAATGATAATGGAGGTCAACAAATACGTAAGTATGTAAAAACCTGGGTCAAATCCAGTGAGATATAGCATTAGAATAAATATGAACCCAGACTACATGAAATTACAAAGGTTAATGGGGAGACAAACATGAATATCATGATCTGAATAAAAAGGTATTCTAGAAAGCTCTTGAATTTCAAGAGAGAAAGACTGTAAACAATAGATTGTATAAGTTGGATTTTACAGAACTCTAAGAAATATATTCATATGACTAAATCCAATTTTGTGAAAACTTGCTTTAACACTAATATGAAATGGATAGCTTTTATCTTCCTAATTTAAGCACGATGAGCTAGTTACGCAAACAATGATAAAGCATTTTTATATCATCTACGCCATCTAATAATAAAAGTTCCTCTAAATGGTCCTACCCATGTAATACAAAATAAACTTGAATCAAACCAGGTAACAGGGATAATGTACTTTTAGAGAAAAGTCAATCATTCCTTTGATGAAAAGGTAGACGATATTATATTATTATGCCTTTTTTTTTTTTAATCATTTAGCCTGACTCTCTAGCAAGTCTATTACCTTTGGCCTGATAATAAATAGCTTCTACCTGTCAACTGTACCACCTTTTTTGTCTCTCTAGGAGTTACGTTGGACAGCAATGATCTCTCACTTTACTGGAATTACTATTTGCAGATGTGGTTGGCTACAGTGCACACCTTAGTCTTTTCTCTCTCTCATATGTACACTCTTTCTTTTTTAATTTTCAAAGTTAAAAAAAAGGTTCATGCAAGTCATCTGTTGGTGAAGGCATCACTAAACAGCATTTCAAGCTCGAGGGGACTTGTGCACCATCAGATATAGCAGTCTAGAGCCACTTACAGTCTCAGCAATTTATTTCTGTTGCTCTCTTTCTAGAGAAGAAAGAAGATTCTTCCTTTTCTACCATCTTTTCTAAAGGAACATCTACATAAAAGGGACTGGAGTCTCCAGAGACAAATTTTCATCCATTTATCATGTATCCATCTTTCCTAGGTTTGCACAGGAATTCTCATGGCTGGAAAAGAGGTGGGTATAGGTCAGGATCAGGCTGGGAGAAATTCCCATCTTATACTGAATTTGAATTTTTTTTTTTAATTTTCTAGGCTCCTGGACTTTGGCCTCAAGTCTGCTTCACAGTGCCAAACACTTTCCCCCCTCCCCGCTGCTGCTGCTGCTGCTAAGTCGCTTCAGTTGTGTCCAACTCTGTGCGACCCCATAGACGGCAGCCCACCAGGCTCCCCCATCCCTGGGATTCTCCAGGCAAGAACACTGGAGTGGGTTGCCATTTCCTTCTCCAGTGCGTGAAAGTGAAGTCACTCAGTCATGTCCGACTCCTAGCGACCCCATGGACTGCAGCCCACCAGGCCCCTCCGTCCATGGGATTTTCCAGGCAAGAGTACTGGAGTGGGTTGCCATTGCCTTCTCCGTTTTTTCCCCCTATTAAACATTTATAATAGTGTTTTTAAATGATTCTTTTTCTTCAGTCAGGTTTTTTTTTCCATTTTTTCCCTGAAATGGAAATTATGGATGGAGTTCTAATTCTTCCTCATGGTGGCTCATGAGGTTTGGTTGGACATCTTTTAAATGTTTACTAGATTTAGATGTGATGTTTACTTGCTCAATCCACATAGAATTACTCAAAATGAACACGAGATCTGACTCTGCCAAAATATTTAATGACATAAAATTTGTAGAAACGGGGTATAGACACAAATGTCTATTTTGATGGCATATCTTTAGTAAAGTATGTTCATGAAACAAGTTTGTATATTTTCAGCATAATTTAAAATGCTTAGTTTTTTTGTGTGCATGGAAAGGCACTATTTTGGCTTAGTAAAGAGAAATTATAGTTAGTAATACACTTTTCATGCCTCTTCTCAGCAGTGATTAAATTTACAAGATGATTAGATTCATAGGGCTGAATGTGGGTAAGTCACTGAGACAATACTTACGTTGGTGGGGAGCAGGTTAATCCTGACTGCAATTGTTAGGTAAAAGGCTGACTCCTTTCAGAATTGTACTGAAAAATACTCTCATCAAGAATTGTATATTAACCAGGATCTCAGGTGGAAGGACTATGTCTGAAAATTATTGATCTTTGTAAACACACACTCATAATTGTAATATTTTACTTCTGCCTCAAATATGACTAGAATCAATATGAGACATACACAGTCACAATTCCCCTAGATATAAGTATCTAGTGCCTATACTAGTAAAGGTATTGTATTGACTAGCTCCTCTTCTAACTGGAAGAAAATAGGATGATGCTCTTTCACTAGCCCTACCTCTGAGCAGCTATTTTTTGCTCTCGCTGTCCTGACAGCTGTAATGTCCTTGCTGTTGATGTCCTGATCTGTGCTTTTCTTGTTCCTTGAAACCTGGTTACTTTTCTACATTCTTGTTCCCAGAACTTCTCTTTATTACAGACAACTTTTATTACCTGGTACACAAATTCTCCTTGTCCTTCTAACTCATTCTCATACTGAATGATTTCAGTATTTTCTGTATTTTCTGTATAATTTCTGTATAATTTTCAAAATTATCTGGGAGGCTTAATGAAAAACAGGTTTGGGTCCAACTCAAGTACATATAGTAAAAAACTAAATAAATAAAGTTTCATCTTTCTCACATGCTTCAAATCCATTCCTAAAGTCATTTTTGTATGTCCTTCCTGAAACATTTTATGAATATTCTGGAAAGTAGTTGTTTTCATTTTCCTAAAATTGGGGTTATGCTTTATTCATTTGGATTGTTCTAATCAGTACATGTTTTCCCTTTATGTTACTTTCTATGGATATCACCACACTGAACCTGATTCATTATTTTCCAACTGCATATTATTTAAGTATAATATATTTAACCTGTCTTCCACTGGTGGAAAATTAAATTGTTCTAACTAGACTATTATAAACTGCTACAACAAATGTCTTTTCCTATCTTTACACAATTGTGTTAATATTTTTCTAGTGTAAACTCCGGGAAGTGGAATTCCTGAGTCTAAGAGTTTATACACATTTACCTTGCACAGATCCTGCCAAATTTCCTGCCAAAGTCGATACAACTGTTTGCACTCACTCAGCAATATGACAGTGCTGGTTGCTCCCTGCCTTGGCCAAAAATAGGCATCATCACACTTGCGAACCCATGGATTATAACCTGTCAGCCGCCTCTGTCCATGGACTTCTACAGCCAAAAATACTGGAGTGGGTTTCCATTCCCTCCTCCAGGGTTTTAATCTTTACTCAACTTATAATATAGGATTTCCCAGGTGGCGCTAGTGGTAGAGATCTGTCTGCTAATGCAGGAGTCATAAGAGGAGGGCATGGCAACTCACTCCAGTATTCATGCCTAGAGAATCCCATGGATAAAGGAACCTGGTGGACTATGGTCCACAGGGTCTCAAAGAGTCAGACAAGACAAGCGACTTAGCATGCACACTTGAACAAACTTATAATATACTCTCTAACTGGACTTTCATTTGTAATTCTTTACTTTTGACTGAGATTGAGTATTTTTTTCTGCTTATAAGCATATTTGTGTACTTTGTTATAAACTCAGTTCCTATCTTTTCATGATTTGACTATTGAGTTTGTAGTCTTTCTCCTTACTGATTTTTAAAACACTACATAACCACATTAGTGATTTGTCACTTTTCAAAAACTAAATGTATCATTTATTTCTATATACATATTTTTCTTTCAATTAAAGTGATAATTTTTAAATGATAATTAACTTTTTATTGAGATATAACTCATGCTTTTTGAAAAAGTACAATTCAATGATTTTTAGTTTATTCACAAAATTGTACATCATCACTACTCTCAAATTCCAGAACATTTCAGCAGTCTGAAAGGAAACCCTGTATCTATTAAGCAGTCACTTGCCATTTCCCTTCCCCCTCACCCCAGCAAACACAAATCTACTCTAATAGAGACACTAATCTTTCTCTATGAAGTGGTGATTTTTTAAACCTTTCGTATGGCTTCTACATTCTGTACCATGCATGAAAAGGTCTTCAGTTTTCAATAACTTCTTATGGTTTCTATTGGACCTCTAATTTTCCCCTAGTCTTTATGTACATCATTCAACTAGGTTTTATTTTGACTTAGATTAATTTTTTAAATATTTTACTATAAAATTTTCAAACAAATAGAAAAGACAAGAATTTTAAAGTGTCATATCCATCACAAAGGTTCTACAAATCTATTTTAACTATTTTAAGTCCATCTCACATCTTTCCATCTATCATTTTGAGACAGATATTTAATATGACTTTGTAAAAATTATATATTACAGATAACATTGTTTCTAATTTTTCCACCTTATTGTAAGCTGCACTTGGCATTTTATTGTTGTTCATTTATGCCTTTTGCTAAAAACTCTAGTTGTAGTGTAAATGTTTGGCTTTAGAAGGTATATATATTATAGTATTTATTCTTGAAAACTATCAACAATGTACTTAAATTTTATGTATCTCAGTGTATCCATTTTAGCTAATGAAAAATAACTTCACTATGAAAATGATGAAAATTTGAACACATATATGTCAACCTATCTCGATTTTGTCATTTTTATTCCAAATTTGCCTTGTTCAGTTTTGTAACATTTCCAATCTTTTAAAATAATTATCTTAATTGTTTTTCATCTTTAATTAGTGTTAGTCATTCCTCACTACCTTAAAAAAAAAACTTATTCATTCATGAGTTTTTATTTTGACTTTTTTTTTCCATTGGCTGAATATTTTTGCTCATACTTTGTCTAGTTGTTTTAATAGTTCTTTCAAGAATAACTTGTTGGGTCTATGATTTCTTACATGTTTGAAGACATAAACACATATAAAATTTCTTTTTCTCAAAATTTTACAGACATAATTACACTTTCTCCTGTCAGTGATTAGTGCTCTGGGAATTCTGAAGTCCTTATTTCCCTCTCTTGCAGATGCATTTACATCTTGGTTGAAGATTTTGTTGTTGTTGTTGTCTTTAAGTTCATAATATTTATCAAGATACAAATAGGTAAGAGTTACGTAATGATGTTTCCTAGAACAAACTGTACATTTTCATCTACAAATTATATTATTTATTTACAAAAGCAATTCTTTCTCTAACTTAGATTTTTGGTGAGGGTAATTGTCTCTTATTTTTTAAAAAAAAATCATGTCTAATTTTTATCTCTTTGAAAATAATTTTTATACTTCTTACTTCAAGATTATGGAGCGGAATTTTTTCTCTGAACATTTCCATGGGCAGTTCTTCAAAATTGAAATACTTCATTACCTTTTGTTATAATTTATCCTCTCTTTTTAATTTTTTCATTTCAGTGTTGCCTGGACACTATTTTTTTCCATTTCTGGTTTCTTCTTTTCTCCAAATACAGATTTTGATAAATCCAACTGATGCTGAAGAGCTGAGTGGGAGTAATTTGGGCAGATGGGGATTTGGGCAGCAGTTTGTGCTTTTATCATTCCCGTGTCCACCTGCCATACTTTGTCATCCTTAAAGTTCATCTTACTTTTACATAGAGTATGATTTGAAGGCAGAGGTCATTTACATTTATCATATTATATTTCTCAGTTTTAAAAGTCTCATTAATTATACTTTAAACAAATTCGTCACATTGATAACCTAGCTCCGAACCCACTAAACCTTTGATTCCTAGCTGGCAATTTCAATTTTGGCACATTCCTGGCTTTCCTTCAAACCTGGCTCCTCATAAATCCATCTGGGCTCTTTCTTATCCTTATCTCATTGTGAAGTCAATTAGAAACTCATGATAATTATAAATGTCCCTGCTGCTGCTGCTGCTAAGTCGCTGCAGTCATGTCCAACTCTGTGCGACCCCATAGACGGCAGCCCACCAGGCTCCCCCGTCCCTGGGATTCTCCAGGCAAGAACACTGGAGTGGGTTGCCATTTCCTTCTCCAGTGCATGAAAGTGAAAAGTGAAAGTGAAGTCGCTCAGTCATGTCTGACTCTTAGCGACCCCATGGACCACAGCCTACCAGGCTCCTCCGTCCTTGGGATTTTCCAGGCAAGAATACTGGAGTGGGGTGCCTGTGACCATTTTGCATGAAATGTTCCCTTGGTATCTCTAATTTTCTTGAAGAGATCTCTAGTCTTTCTCATTCTATTGTCTTCCTCTATTTCTTTGCATTGATCACTGAGGAAGGCTTTTTTTTATCTCTCCTTGCTATTCTTTGAAACTCTGCATTCAAATGGGTATATCTTTCCTTTTCTCCTTTGCCTTTAGCTTCTCTTTTCGCAGCTATTTGTAAGGCCTCATCAGACAACCATTTGCCTTTTTGCATTTCTTTTTTGGGGTGATGGTCTTAATCACTGCCTCCTGTACAATGTCACGAACTTCTGTCCATAGTTTTTCAGGCACTCTGTCTATCAGATCTAATCCCTTGAATCTCCATTTGTCACTCCCACTGTATAATGAAAAGAGATTGGATATAGGTCATACATGAATGGTCCAGTGGTTTTCCCTACTTTCTTCCATTTATGTCTGAATTTGGCAATAAGGAGTTCATGATCTGAGCTGCAGTCAGCTCCTGGTCTTGTTTTTGCTGACTGTATAGAGCTTCTCCATCTTTGGGTGCAAAGAATATAATCAATCTGATTTCGTTATTGACCATCTGTTGATGTCCATGTGTAGAGTATTCTCTTGTGTTGTTGGAATGGGCTCGATAAAGGACAGAAAGGGTATGGACTAACAGAAGCAGAAGATATAAAGAAGAGGTGGAAAGAATACACAGAAGAGCTATACAAAAAAGATCTTCATGATCCAGATAACCACAATGGTGTGATCACTCACCTAGAGCGAGACATTTTGGAATGAGAAGTCAAATGGGCCTTAGGAACCATCACTACGAACAAACCTAGTGGAGTTGATAGAATTCCAGTTGAGTTATTTCAAATCCTAAAAGATGATGCTGTGAAAGTACTGCACTAAATATGCCAGCAAATTTGGAAAACTCACCAGTGGCCACAGGACTGGAAAAGGTCTGTTTTCATTCCAGTCCCAAAGAAAGGCAATGTCAAAAAGAATATTCAAAGTACTGCACAATTGCACTCATCTCACATGCTAGCAAAATAATGCTCAAAATTCTCCAAGCCAGGCTTCAACAGTACGTGAACCGTGAACTTCCAGATATTCAAGCTGGATTTATAAAAGGCAGAGGAACCAGAGATGAAATTTCCATGATCTTCTGGATCATCAAAAAAGCAAGAGAGTTCCAGAAAAACATCCATTTTTACCTTATTGACTGCACCAAAACCTTTAACTGTATGGGTATCAACTAACTGTGGAAAATTCTTCAAGTGATGGGAATACCAAACTACCTGACCTGCCTCCTGAGACATTGATATGCCGGTCAAGAAGAAACAGTTAGAACTGGACATGGGACAACAGACTGGTCCCAAATTGGTAAAGGAGTACGTCAAGACTGTATATTGTCACCCTGCTTATTTAACTTATATGCAGAGTACATCATGCTAATTGCCGGGCTGGATGAAGCATAAGCTGAAATCAAGATTGCCAGGAGAAATATCAATAACCTCAGATAGGCAGATGACACTACCCTTATAGAAAGGGAAGAAGAACTAAAGAGCCTCTTGTTGAAAGTGAAAAAGGAGATTGGAAAAATTGGCTTAAAACTCAACATTCATAAAACTAAGATCATGGCATCCGTTCCCATCACTTCATGGTAAATAGATGGGGAAACAATGGAAACCATGTTTTTATACTGGGGGCTCCAAAATCACTGCAGATAGTGACTGCAGCCATGAAATGAAAAGACCCTTGCTTCTTGAAAGAAAAGCTATGACCAACCTAGACAACATATTAAAAAGCAGAGACATTACTTTACCAACAAAGGTCTGTCTAGTCAAAGCTATGGTTTTTCCAGTCTGCATGTATGGATGTGAGAGTTGGACTATAAAGAAAGCTGAGTGCTGAAGAATTGATGCTTTTAGACTGTAGTGTTGGAGAAGACTCTTGAGAGTCCCTTGAACTGCAAGGAGATCCAACCAGTCAACCTAAAGGAAATCAGTCCTGAATATTCATTGGAAGGACTAAAGCTAAAGCTGAAACTCCAATACTTTGGTCACATGATGTGAACTGACTTACTGAAAAACATTCATATGCTGGGAAAGATTGGGGGCAGGAGGATAAGGGGATGACAGAGGATGAGATAGTTGGATGGCATCACCAACGTGATGGACCTGGGTTTGAGTAGGTTCCGGGAGTTGGTGATGGACAGGGAAGCCTGGCGTGCTGCAGTCCATGGGGTCACAAAGAGTTGGACACAACTGAGTGACTGAACTGAACTAAGGTAACTTGGATACAACAAATTTGGATGTAGTATAATCGATATAAGACAAAGGCTGGCAATAAATATACCAATATGGTGCTAATAGTCATCTCTGAATTGAGACATTAAAGATGATTTTAATTCTCTTAACATTTATTTTCAAAATATCTTCCTGGAAGTTGAGTTTCCCTTTTCCTTTTTTAAAATTGTCTGAAAATTATTTCATGTGAATTTCTATTATTAGTGACATGGGAATTAGTAGACAAGAACTGTTACTTTTCATATGTTACCAGTACAAACTTTATATTTTCTCAGTCATGGTGGTTCCTTGGTCAGTTTTGGTGCTTTTTCTAAGAATTTTCCAGTTTTTTTTTTTCTTTAATCTTTTTAGCTAAAGCTACTAATACAACATGCATTGTCCAGTTGGGAATAAATACAACTCCCTCTCTTTTTGTGTTACATTAAAATATACTTCAAGGTGAGATTTACTGTTGGTTTTTTGAAACTGTTTTGAAAATACCATACTGAAGATTATGATTTGTTTAAACTATCCAAATTAAATCTTAAAACAAGTGAAATATCTTATTTTGCTAAAAGATGTGGTTAATTTCTAGATTTATGTAACTAACGTCTAGCAAGTCTCAGTTAATACTTTGGAAACATGAAACATGGAGTCCCTGGCCAATTTTCTCAGTGGATTGTATGATATCTTTCTCTGACACTTTATGCGGTGGGTATGATCATAAAGTTTTTGCACATGCACCATATTAAGTATTTCAGAGGGAGAGGTTTGCCTACTTAGTCTCTAATTAGAATTTTTCACTAAACCTTAGCAGAAAATAAAAGTTCATAAATTTAGGGTCTTTGACGTTTTGTAATATTTGCACATGGAAATGATCATGTGAAGAACTACACCACCCAAGCAGCAGCTGTAAAAAATAATGTTTTCAAAGAAAGTCTGGAATTAAAATGAAAATGTGAGGCAAAATGAAAAAGTAAAACTCAACATAGCACCAGAATAAAAGATATATAGCTTTTTCATGTATTTTAGAGTAAACATTGAAGTTAAAGATATGAAAAAAGTTTTGTGTAATCAAGTTTCCTGAAGTGTTTACTACAATGTTTCTAGATTTGTGTGTAAACACATCAAGTCCAAAAGGGCTGTGTGTAAAGTTGGGGATTACTTGCAACATGGATTCTGGCTCTTCCCCAAAGCATTTATAGCTTGTAGGATTCAAACCTTTCATTTTTTTCCATCATTTTCACGACTCTATCTTTAGGCAGTGATTTAAATAAAAATGATCTATGGCATTCAGTCTTATCCATGATCTTGGGTTATTTGTCTCTTGACTTTTTTCTTTCAAATTCCTTTATTATACTTAAATTATCCTTTCTAAGGGCGATTTCACCCATTCACATTAGTGAAATTACCCTATCATACACCAGTAATCTACAAGTATACTATAAAAGGATAATAATTTAAACACTATTTCAATCTCCTGAAGCTAACGAGTATACTGCCTTGACTCTCGTAAGCAATATATTGATAATATATTAATATCACTTTAGAAGTAATTTTGAAAAATACTGTTAATAAATATACATCAGCGGTTGGGTATGTGCTATATTGCCTACATAACATTTATTTGACCATAAAAATTTCCTGCACTTCAATATTCAGCTCCTCCTTGGAGCTTTTGTAAGCTTTTAGATAGAAATAATGCACACTTAGGTGTAGACTGATCCCTTTTCTCACTGTTGTCACAGTGGATATAGTTCTGCATCTTCAAAATTCATGCTTCCAATTTTGTTGTCCAGTAAAGGAATGGAAATGGTGCTAAATAAATAATGTTGATACAAAGGACATGCTATGCATTCTAAAACAAATTAGCAAAAATTTATTGTGCCATATTTAACTTTTGTATGAAAATTCTTTTGAATAAAGGAAAAATTTATAATAATATTTGAAAAATACAGTTTTGACTTAGCTACTATTTTTGATTGTCAGATACCAATTTTTGTATATTAACATATGAATATGTTTTAAAACATGTTAAAATTAAATATTATACTGGTAATTTTACATGAAGATAAAGACGATTATTTCTGAAACAAATGGTCAGTTGCATCATCTTTCATGCACACAAACTTAAAGAAAAAGTGTTCATAAACATGAATTGGTAACCAACAATTTGTTATTCATGGGTTTTTATGAATATTTGCTAAAAAGGTAATTATGCACATAGTAATTTAGAAAAAATTACCCAGTAACACTTTTTACATGCTTCTGTTTTCATCTGAATTACTGACATTAATCTGTTGATGTTCTTCTTAACAGTTTTAATTGCATATTTCATTTTTGAGATAATCATCAGCATGTAAAGGAATGGATGATTACAATAATTCTGTTTCTCTTAGAAATCAAGTCCCTCAGATACATAAACACTCCAGATAGGGAAAATTTTTCAAAAGAGAGCAAGAAAAATATATGAATATATTTGTACTCTATAAAAATGCAGGTGTTATTTGTTGCCAAAACTTACATCACTAGATGTGGTTATAAGGTACCCAGAATCATATTATGATTCCTGCATTCTCAGACAGTTAGATATGCTTTAAACAACTTTGAAATTTTTCAGACTAGTAGAAGCAAGGATAACTATTGTTTCATGTTTATGTTTTATATTCCAGAGGAAAATACTTTCAAATAAATATTCTTTATTACTTTTTAGTAAATTTTAAAGTCATCAGTGTATATTCACAATCGTGAAGTGATTCACAAGTTGTAGTTTGTTCTCACCATTTTTTTTTTACCTTAGAGACTTTTTTTTTACCTTATAGACAGCTTTTAAAGCAACCATACTTTATAAAAGATTTCAATATTTAGAGGATCATGTGTATATGACAACAAAGGTAACGTCTCTGAAAAGATATTAACTTTAAGGGGATTACTAACAAGTTACAGAAAAACAGGTATTTTGTTTCATCACATCTAAATTTTATTTTATCAGATTTAGGAAGGAAGAGTTGGCTGTTGAATATGAAGAACATAGTGATAGTAAAAGTGAAGTCGCTCAGTCGTGTCCGACTCTTTGCGACTCCATGGACTGTAGCCTACCAGGCTTCTCTGTCCATGGGATTTTCCAGGCAAGAGTACTGGAGTGGGGTGCCATTTCTTTCTCCAATGAAGAACATGGTGACTGGCTACTCGATAATCACAAAATGATTCTGGTTTTATATATAGTTGGAAATTTAAAAAAATTTTAAATTCCTTTAAAAATTCACAGAAGCAGAATTTTATAATATCCACTTAAGTTAGTTGTTTTAATGCCAGTTGATTTTTCTCTAGGACTAAATTACATGAAATGATTCATCAATGTATCAATAAGTTAATTGAACTAATGTGTGTGTGTGTGTGTGCATGCACACTTGTACATGAATACACATGTGTAGCCATAACTGTTTTCCATGGAAGAGAAAATAAATTATAAAATACACTTACACTGAACTTGTAATAAGGTCATTCTTTTGGAAATTTCCAAATAGATATTTATTAAAGTTTTTTGAGATATTTTAATTTTAGTTGATAAACTATCAGTTGTAACATAACAAGCTAAATTTGGTGTCATAATACATAGATTTCAGTCTTAACTATCACCTAATTGTTTACTGGTTCTATTCCTTGACCTTAGTTGATCCTTCAATCTAAAGTAATATTTTTTTAGCAAACTATCATCATATTCAGCACAGTGTTTTGCATGGAGTTAATTCTCAATAAAATGCAGTGAATTAAAGGCATTGCATTTAGATAGCTGGAAGATTATGTATATGACACAATTGTGCAGATAACAGAAAAAAAAATACTTCAAAATATTTCTTGTAAGAATTCTTGACCATTCTTGGTGTAATTTTGTCCTTCTGTTTTACTTTCTTCAGATTGGTTAATCAATACAGAGAGAACTTTAAGAGAAATTATCTATTTGCAGACAAAAGAAAAAATGGTGCCTGCCATTTCAGTAAATAAAAATGTTGTGGGCTTACAAGCGGTTAGCCCCTGTAGCCACTCATTATGGTATGCCCTAAGAGAATTCAGGATGGAGAAAAACCAGAAGCATTTTGTGCTTTGGATACTAGCCCTAGATGGTTAAGATGCATATCCAAGGAATAATTTCAATGAGCCCATATTCCTGCACCTTCCCATACATAGAAGTGTTCTAAAATAATTAGCTTGAGATGTCTGCTTTTGTGATTAGCAGTAATCTTTTGATGTGTGACTGCAGTTGATTTGTTTTTTCCCAGCAAAAGCTCATGTATCCTGGCTCCTCCCCTACTGCTTTGGCTCAGTTCTTCAGAGTTTTCCAAGAGGCTGTTTCCTGGACTATGGCATCCACAAATAAAACTTGCAACTTTTAGGTTGTGTGTTTTTCTTCAGTTCACATACTATGGAAAATAGCTAATTTATTTTCTCTATACTCTCCTAGTTGACTCAGTAGTAATTTCTTTCCTATAAAAATATTTTTGACCTTTATTAAATATGTCATCACATAGATCAATCTTGGCAAGAATTTAGTGAGATACAATTATTATTAAATATCCTATAAAGAGACACAATAAAGGGAATGCACATATTAACTACATTTTTTTATTTACTGGGGAACAGTTTCCTTTGATTTCTTTCTCTTCAGTCTCCTAAATTTTCTTCATCCTTCATTGACCACTTCACTGTTTAGTCAGTATATAGAAAGGGTACATAAAAGATTAGGTAGACAGAGATAAACAGGAACTTTTTAAGTTATTCCCCTTGTTTCCCCTTAATAAGGATTATTTCAGTATTCGAGTGCAATTGACTTTTTCCAGCTTTCATGTTCCTAGTTTGCTTGAGGTATTGCTTATGGTTGTCACATCTCCTACTGTGGCTTTAAAAGTGATTTGAAAAGTCTGTTGTTTAAAACTCTGAGGCAGATGTTACTTTTACCACCACAGTCAAGCATGGCTCCTGTGTGTTTGACTTTCAAAATCCCTGCTAAGTTCCTTGCTGAGATCAGAAATGGTTTGTTTATTAAATCTATATCTTTACATAGTGTGGGGGGTCTAGAAAGAAATACCAGTTCTGTGACAGAATCCTGGGGGAATATATACCTACTTAATCTTTCATCCAACACCATTTTCCAGTAACAAAGACATGTCTAAATTTATAAAATGAGCAAATAGTGTTTTGGCTTTCATCAGTTTCAAGTTAGTTTATTCACTATCAGGAATTTCCAGAGTAGACGCTAGAGTTGTTTTGGATATAAGGCTGGAATATACTTATAGCTAATCATGTAGTTGTATAGCAGAAACCAGTGCTGTGTGTAAAGCAATTATCTTCCAATTAAAAATATTTTTAGAAAGCATATTTTTATTGAATATGTTTGATGTACTCTATTTGTAATTGAATGATACGGGGGATGATGTAAATATTTGGTGGCTCTCGGTATGGTATACAGGGGGACTCTTTGTATACTTATTGCAACTTTTCTATAAGTTGGAACATACATTTAAATTAAAATTGACAAGCAAAAATTATACTAATTGGTGCTTTCTAATTTCTGAGAATTTGGAAATAGCAAAACTATTTTGTATGTGTTGGTGTAGATAAATTTACTGCATGGAAAAATAAAACATATTAAGACCATGAAGAACTTTAAAGATCTTTCTAGAGACAAAATAAATCTATTTCCAAATTTACCACTTAATCTACATCCCTAAAAGATCACATTACTGTGGAAAGAAAAAGGGTTTTCAGGGAAAAGAGTGACAGAGAGAAGGTGAGGGATATTCTCTGTATTATCACATTTAATCCTCAGAAAAATCCTAATATTATGTCTTATTACCCAATTTTCATATTAAAAAATGAATTCATAAAGATTAAGTAGATTATGTAGAGTCACAAAGTTTATAACTTACTTTGTATCTAGCAACTGAATCCAAGTGTTTCTGACTCCAATATCCATGTATACCCTCAGTCCCCAAAATAAGTAATTTTTAAATGGATTGATAGCTATGTTTACTAAAATATATTTTAAAACATATATGTATTCAAATATATTGATGCTCATGTTTGTGCTCATGTTTGTTTAAGTACAAAGTCAAAAGTTATAAAGTGTCTATAATGAAAAGTACATCCTTTCTCCACGCTGTTCCACGTTCTTACTAATTCATATTCCCAGTGATAGTCTAACCATGTATAAACATACAAGTATTTATCACTTTTACTTGTTTACATAAAAATCTTACTTTTAATTTACTTAACAATATATCTACACATGTATTTCAGTAGGGTGTTCTGTAGCTCTTTAATACATACTGTTGTTGCTGTTGTTCAGTTGCTCAGTCATGTCCGACTCTTTGCGACCCCATGGACTGCAGGATGCCAAGCTTCCTTGTCCTTCACCATCTCCCAGAGTTTGCTCAAACTCAGGTCCATTGAGTCAATGATGCCATTGAAACATCTCATCCTCTGTTTCCCCCTTCTCTTCCTGCCTTCAGTCTTTCCAAGCATCTGGTTCTTTTTCAGAGTCAGCTCTTCGAATCAGGTAGCCAAAGTAGTGGAGTTTCAGCTCCAATGAATATTCTGGGTTGATTTCCTTTAG
This sequence comes from Bos indicus x Bos taurus, assembly GCF_003369695.1. Lineage (NCBI taxonomy): Eukaryota > Metazoa > Chordata > Mammalia > Artiodactyla > Bovidae > Bos > Bos indicus x Bos taurus. The sequence goes on from NC_040092.1 coordinate 41,002,961, forward strand.
GATTGACTGGTTTGATCTCCTTGTTGTCCAAGGGACTCTCAAGAGTCTTATCCAGCACCACAGTTTGAAAGCATCAACCCATATTTTAGAATAAGGTCTCCAGTTGATATTCAGTTTGGTTGCTCCCATACTTTCAGAATCAAACATTGCTACAATGAATATCCTTTACTCACACAGGCTTCCCAGGTGGCTCAGTGGTAAAGAACCCATCTGACAATGCAGGAGATGAGATTCAGGAGATGGAGGTTCAATCTCTGGGTCTGGAAGATCCTCTGAAGGAGGAAATGGCAACCCACTCCTGTGTTCTTGCTTGAGAAATTCCATGGACAAAGGATCCTGATGGGCTACAGTCCATGGAGTCTCAAAGAGTCAGACACAACTGAGTACACACATATGTAAGTACTTCTATAAAAGTATACTACAATTAAAATTTCTTTATGCCAAAACAATATGCCCTTGTAGTTTGATAAATGCCTGCTAAAGATAATGTACTGTTTTACTTGCCCCAAATATACGTTTGAGAATGTCTGTTTCCTCACTGCTGAAAGTACAATGTTACAAATTGATAAAGAATTTTTTTCTCTTTGTGTTTTAATTTGCTAGTCTCTTAAATTTCATAAGGAGACTTAGATTTTGTATCCTGAATTTAAAAGCCTATCTATTTCCTTTTGGGGAAGTCTTTATTAATGACTTTTGACTAGTTTATTCGTGTCAAAATATGTTTTTGGTTTTTTCCAAGTTCTTTATATCTTAAGTATATTTTACTAATATTAATCCTCCTCAAACTCATATCATTAATATTTTAAGTTGGTCTTTTGGTTTTTCACTGTCTACATAATATCTTTTATGGAGAATTTAAAAATATTTATTAAATAACACTTATCAGTCTTTTCTGTTATGAATGAATGGGTACCATACCTAGAAAGGATTTCTTTGCTCTCATATAAAATGTAAGTTTTTGGTACTTCCTTTATTTTCTTTCTTTACTTACAGTAAACTTTTTATTTTTCTAGTTCTTTTGTTTGACAGCTAGCCTAGTTTATTTATTTCCTATTATTATAGTGTATTTATTTCCAATTGCACTCATCTCACACGCTAGTAAAGTAATGCTCAAAATTCTCCAAGCCAGGCTTCAGCAATATGTGAACTGTGAACTTCCTGATGTTCAAGCTGGTTTTAGAAAAGGCAGAGGAACCAGAGATCAAATTGCTAACATCCGCTGGATCATGGAAAAAGCAAGAGAGTTCCAGAAAAGCAACTATTTCTGCTTTATTGACTATGTCAAAGCCTTTGACTGTGTGGATCACAATAAACTGTGGGAAATTCTTCAAGAGATGGGAAAACCAGACCACCTGATCTGCCTCTTGAGAAATTTGTATGCAGGTCAGGAAGCAACAGTTAGAACTGGACATGGAACAACAGACTGGTTCCAAATAGGAAAAGGAGTATGTCAAGGCTGTATATTGTCACCCTGTTTATTTAACTTATATGCAGAGTACCTCATGAGAAGCGCTGGACTGGAAGAAACACAAGCAGGAATCAAGATTGCCGGGAGAAATATCAATAACCTCAGATATGCAGATGACACCACCCTTATGGCAGAAAGTGAAGAGGAGCTAAAAAGCCTCTTGAAGAAAGTGAAAGTGGAGAGTGAAAAAGTTGGCTTAAAGCTCAACATTCAGAAAACGAAGATCATGGCATCCGGTCCCATCACTTCATAGGAAATAGATGGGCAAACAGTGGAAACAGTGTCAGACTTTATTTTTCTGGGCTCCAAAATCACTACAGATGGTGACTGCAGCCATGAAATTAAAAGACGCTTACTCCTTGGAAGGAAAGTTATGACCAACCTAGATAGCATATTGAAAAGCATAGACATTACTTTGCCAACAAAGGTCTGTCTAGTCAAGGCTATGGTTTTTTCTGTGGTCATATATGGATGTGAGAGTTGGACTGTGAAGAAGGCTGAGCACCGAAGAATTGATGCTTTTGAACTGTGATGTTGGAGAAGACTCTTGAGAGTCCCTTGGACTGTAAGGAGATCCAACCAGTCCATTCTGAAGGAGATCAGCCCTGGGATTTCTTTGGAAGGAATGATGCTAAAGCTGAAACTCCAGTACTTTGGCCACCTCATGTGAAGAGTTGACTCATTGGGAAAGATTCTGATGCTGGGAGGGATTGGGGGCAAGAGGAGAAGGGGACGACAGAGGATGTGATGGCTGGATGGCATCACTGACTCGATGGATGTGAGTCTGAGTGAAGTCCAGGAGTTGGTGATGGACAGGGAGGCCTGGCGTGCTGCGAATCATGGGGTCGCAAAGAGTCGGACACAACTGAGCGACTGATCTGATCTGATCTGATCTGATAATCAATAGGAAATTTATTATAACTACAATAAATGGTGCCATTTCTATGATCCTTTGAGAAATGCCAATTTTTTTTTTTTTTTTTACCCATAAACTTGGGTTTATTTCTGGTATTTGCTTCATCAAATGAATTCTTCCTTCAGAAACTAGTCATAGAAGTAGGCACATGTGACTAAGCAGGAGAGGAAGCCACTGAGTGAGCTGACATGATGTGTCTCCTCTGCCCAGCACGTCAGCTCTGTGCTACAAGGGGAGATGCTGCCACCATTCCCAGGGCAGGAAAAGACAAAGACTTTAGAGGAGTCAGCATGTTCCTGTGGGCGGTTCTCTGCGGCTCTGATACCACCGCTTCTCGGCACTTTACTGGCTCTCCAGGCCATGCTTGGCCAAATTCTCAGACTGAAAAATACAGAACTAGATCTGTGCTCTTCCTGCCCTCAGAGAGTCTGCAACATCTGCAAATAGAAACAAACTTTGTCTTTCTACCTCTGCACCAGGAGCAAAAAATAATTGTTTACTTTATAATATATTTCAGGAGGTCCATGAATCAAGGTAAATTGGACATGGTCAAACAGGAGATGGCGAGAGTGAACATCGACATTTTAGGAATCAGTGAACTAAAATGGATTAGAATGGGTGAATTTAACTCTGATGACCATTATATCTACTACTGTGGGAAAAAATACCTTAGAAGAAATGGAGTAGCCCTCATAGTCAAAAAAAGAGTCCAAAATGCAGTACTTGGATGCAATCTCAAAAACGACAGAATCTCTGTTCGTTTCCAAGGCAAACCATTCAATATCACAGTAGTCCAATTATATGCCCCAACCAATAACGCTGAAGAAGCTGAAGTTGAATACTTCTATGAAGACCTACAAGACCTTCTAGAATTAACACCCAAAAAAGATGTCCTCTTCATTACAGGGGACTGGAATGCAAAAGTAGGAATCAAGAGATACCTGGAGTAACAGGCAAATTTGGCCTTGGAAAGGAAAATGAACCAGGTCAAAGGCTAACAGAGTTTTGCCAAGAGAACACACTGGTCATAGCAAACACCTTCTTCCAACCACACAAGAGAAGACTCTACACATGGACATCGTCAGATGGTCAACACTGAAATCAGATTGATTACATTCTTTGTACCCAAAGATGGAAAAGCTCTGTACAGTCAGCAAAAACAAGACCAGGAGCTGACTGTAGCACAGATCATGAACTCCTTATTGCCAAATTCAGACATGAACTGAAGAAAGTAGGGAAAACCACTAGACCATTCATGTGTGACCTAAATCAAATCTCTTATGATTATACAGTGGAAGTGACTAAATAGAGATTCAAGGGATTAGATCTGATAGACAGAGTGCCTGAAGAACTATGGACAGAAATTCATGACATTGTACAGGAAGCAGTAATCAACACCATCTCTAAGAAAAAGAAATGCAAAAAGGCAAAATGGTTGTCTGAGGAGGCCTAACAAATAGCTGAGAAAAGAAGTGAAAGGCAAAGGAGAAAAGGAAAGATATACTCATTTGAATGCAGAGTTCCAAAGAATAGCAAGGAGAGGTAAGAAAGCCTTCCTCAGCAATCAATGCAAAGAAATAGAGGAAAACAATAGAATGTGCAAGACTGGAGATCTCAAGAAAATTAGAGATACCAAGGGAAGTTTTCATGCAAAGATTGGCACAATAAAGGACAGAAATGGTATGGATCAGACAGAAGAAGAAGATATTAAAAAGTGGTGGCAAGAATACACAGAAGAGCTATACAAAAAAGATCTTCATGACTCAGATAACCACGATGGTGTGATCACTCACCTAGAGCCAGACATCCTGGAATGTGAAGTCAAGTGGGCCTTCAGAAGTGTCACTACAAACAAAGCTAGTGGAGGTAATGGAATTCCAGTTGAGCTATTTCAAACCCTAAAAGGTGATGGATGCTGTAAAAGTGCTACACTCAATCTGCCAGCAAATTTGGAAAACTCAGCAGTGGCCACAGGACTGGAAAAGATCAGTTTTCATTCCAATCCCAAAGAAAGGCAATGCCAAAGAATCTTTAACTGCTAAGTCACTTCAGTCGTGTCCGACTCTGTGCGACCCCATAGACGGCAGCCCACCAGGCTCCCCCATCCCTGGGATTCTCCAGGCAAGAACACTGGAGTGGGTTGCCATTTCCTTCTCCAATGCAGGAAAGTGAAAAGTGAAAGTGAAGTAGCTTAGTCGTGTCCGACTCTTCGAGACCCCATGGACTGCAGCCCACCAGGCTCCTCCATCCATGGGATTCTCCAGGCAAGAGTACTGGCGTGGGGTGCCAGTGCCTTCTCCGAAGAATCTTTAAACTACTGCACAATTGCACTCACCTCACACCTTAGCAAAGTAGTGCTCAAAATCCTCCAAGCCAGGCTTTAACAGTATGTGAACTGTGAACTTCCAGATGTTCAAGCTGGATTTAGAAAAGACAGAGGAACCAGAGATCAAATTGTCAACATCCACTGGATCACCGAAAAAGCACAAGAGTTCCAGAAAAACATCTACTTCTGCTTTATTGATTATGCCAAAGCCTTTGACTCTGTGTGTCACAACAAACTGTGGAAAATTCTTAAAGGGATGGGAATACTGGACCACCTGACCTGCCTCCTGAGAAATCTGTATGCAGATCAAGAAGCAACAGTTAGAATAGGACGTGCAACCACAGACTGGTTTCAAATCAGGAAAGGAGTATGTCAAGGCTGTATATTGTCACCCTGCTTATTTAAGTTATACGAAGAGTACATCACACAAAATGTCAGGCTGGATGAAGCACATGTTGGAATCAAGATTGCCGGGGAAATGTCAATAACCTCAGATATGCAGATGACACCACACTTATAGCAGAAATTGAAGAAGAACTAAACAGCCTCTTGATGAAGTGAAAGAGGAGAGTGAAGAAATTGGCTTAAAACTCACATTCAGAAAACTAAGATCATTTCATCTGGTCCCATCACTTCATGGCTAATAGATGAGGAAATAATGGAGACAATGACAGACTTTCTTTACTTGGGTTCCAAGATCACTGCAGTTGGTGACTACAGCCATGAAATTAAAAGACACTCCTTGGAAGAAAAGCTATGACCAACCTAGACAGCATATTAAAAAGCAGAGACATTACTTTGCCAACAAAGGTCCACCTACTCAAAGCTGTGGTTTTTGCAGTAGTCATGTAAGGATGTGAGAGTTGGACTATAAAGAAACCTGAATGCTGAAGAATTGATCCTTTTGAATTGCAGTGTTGGAGAAGACTCCTGAGAGTCCCTTGGACTTCAGGGAGATCCAACCCTTCATCCTAAAGGAAATCAGTTCTGAATATTCATTGGAAGGACTGATGCTGAAACTGAAGCTCCAATACTTTGGCCACCTTATGCAAAAAACTGACTCATTGGAAAATACCCTGATGCTGGGAAAGATTGAAGGCAGGAGGAGAAGATGATGACAGAGGATGAGATGGTTGGATGGCATTACCGACTTGATGGTCATGAGTTTGAGTAAGCTCCTGGAGTTGGTGATGGACAAGGAAGTCTAGCGTGCTCCAGTCCATGGGGTCACAAAGAGTCAGACATGACGGAGTGACTGAACTGTACTGATGATACATATATAATATAGTATGTTATCTTATCTGTTGTTTATCTTTTATTCTTCCCCTCATAACTACTTTTCAGCATTTTTCTGATTATTCTTACACATTCACCAAATTAATGCTAGATATATCTATTATTCCTAAAAATTTATATGAATAACTTTAATGATATCTCATTAAGCTGAAAAATAATCTCAGAAGTATTACCTGTAAAATTCAAAGTCCATCATTTTAAGAACAGTGTTCAATATCCTTCAGTTTAGTCAGAGTTCTTGTCCCATTGTTAGCATTTTATAATTTTCTTATTAAGTTTACACCTGAGGCACTTTGCCTTTCTGCTGTGTTTAATATTTACAGGCTTTGCTGTTCTAAATGGTTACAGGCTTAGCATTTACCCCTTGGGTTAAATTCAGTAACTTCTTTAAGCTTCAGTTTATGCTGCTGTCCTTGGCTGTTGCTTTTGGGAAGGTTCTAAATCCCTGAGTAGCCATAAGGTCGAATAAGAATTGGGAAATATAGGTTCATGATGAAGATATCATGACAATGTATACAAAATATTCACACTAAGAAACTGCCTTCTTTTGCTGTAACTGTTTTTAATGAAGCTGATGTCCATGCCTAAGAAATAATTAGCAGTGTGTTAGGGACTCAAAGAAAATGGCTAGGCTTGAGATGAGGGATTTAGTTCTGAATCTGGACATGTTAGTTAGTTATGGATATGAATTAAAAGGGGGTAGTACTTAAGAAGACATCGCATAGGCTGATTTCATACCTTATTATGAGAAGAGTTATAATAAGGAGTCCTAGGTCTTGACATTTATGCAGAAACCAAGAGTATATCACTGTTTATTAGACACAGTCTGGTTGGATTGTCCAGGAGGAGACAGAAACCTAAAAAACTTCACAACATCCCCCAACACACTCGAAAAGTAGTTGATCTAAAAACAAACCAAGAAAAATTAGTTTAACTTCCACAAGTATCTTAGTACTATCTCGAACTCCCCCAGATGAGGAAATTAGAGCCAAAAAGTTAGTGTAAACTACTAATGTAATTGTTTTCCCTATCATATGTTATGTTGGCTTGGAAACTGAAACACCCATTGGTCACTGCATCAAGCTCTGAGAGAATAAATTGGAACTAGGGGAAATACGCACATAGAACTGTAGCTCTGTCTCAGCACCTTATTCCTTGTAGCTTCCCCAGTGGACTTTCTTTCCTAGAAACTACAGATATCTGTTCTGCAAATATATTCAACTTTGCTCCAGGAGTCACCACCGTAATGACTTTCATTACAGATCCAAAAGACAAGCCAGAATATGTTTTTCCTGTATTACAATGGAGATTCCTATTTAATGTTAGAATTCTCCATTCAGATCAAAAGAACAATTTGAAAAATAAATACCCCATGTAACTGAAGTCCAAATATGAGCCTATTTGAAAATGTATTTGTTTAATTTATAAACATATTTAGAGACATAACAAGTATCTCTACATGGAACTGAATTACTTAGTATGTAATACCTTTATTTTAAGCTTTCCATGGTATTTAAGGCATTAACTGTGAATCAGCTTTATAAATGAAGCCATCTGTACAATGCCACTTTCTATTGGGATTCCAAAAGTAATGAGGGAAAATGGAGTCAACAATATAAACAAACAACATAGTTCATTCACTTAATAAATATTTATAGTTGGTATTTTTCTAGACTATAGAAAAACAGTATTATAAAACTGAATCTTTGTCCCCATGGAAGTAACACTCTGGCTGGGATAGATATATAATAATATTTTTTGAAAAGATTAAGTTAAATATATTCAGTGTATGTTACTATGGAGATAAGAGTGGCCAAGGTAGGACTCATTGGGAAGGTGGAATTTTAATCTTTTAGGGAGGAGAGGGATCCAGCCTGCATTTAATATGTCTGTCCAATAGTGAGCTTCCAATACAAGCTCCAGAAGTTCTAGCTTGCTTCTATTCTGATTGACTGAAGGGCATGAAGTAACAACCATTAAACATTTTGGATATCATTTCTAAGTGGACATGACTTTTTTTTTCATAGAAACCACACCTCCTTTTTTCCCCTAAGATCAGCAAATCAGGTCTCTGAATCCTAAATCCATCTTTCTAAGTCCAAAAACGATGGACCCAGCACTAAGGTTCAACCAAAACCTCACCAATCATAGACCTTCCTAGGTTTCAAACTATAGATCTACAGAAAGGTTTCCAGTGTCCTTCTATGAGCAAAATGATGATATATAGAGCACAGCAACTTCTGCCAGCTGTGTACATATATCTATATCTATCTATCTATGTCTACACACATATATCTTCCTTTTTTGTGTGCCCGTTGAAGTTAAAGTTATTTAACTTGTAAAAAATAATTTTAAATAGCACAATCATATGCTAGATGCTGTGGTAATATCTATAAGGTAAACACTGTTAGGATGTCTCAAAATTACTCCAAAGAAACCTGATTTAATTATAATTGTAAATCAGAGCACACTCCTTGTCACATTAACCAACTCACTTAATCCTTGCAAAACTCACATGCAGCTTATTTTAACTGGGTGACTTCTCAAGTTCATACAGACAACTAAGTTGCAAAATCATGATTCAAATTGAGATTCCAAAGCTAAATTATTAAAGCTGTAATATTAATGATTTCTAGGTTACAAAAACTTGGAAGAAAATTTATTTGTCACAAGATTTTTTGAATTCTATAAATATTTATGGAGGAGTCAAAGATGAAAAAGGAAAAATAATAAAAACAAAATGCTGTGATATTTCAGAGAAAGCAGAAGTTGGCATTTGGACTAATCATAAATACTGCAAGGGGAAAGGAACTGGGAGCTATACAGTAATTCCCCTTCATAGGAATGAGTTTCATTCCAAGAGTGCATTCATAAGTCCAATTTATTCATAAGTCCACAAAGTTAGCCTGGGTACCTGATCGGTACTAGGTACTACTGCAATCGGCTATGCAGTACTGTACTGTAACAGGTTTATAATACTTTTCACACAAATAATACATACAAACAAACACAATACAGAAAACATTTAAAATCTTACAATAAGTACCTTGGAAAGTACAGTACAGTGCCAGCTGCATCACTGCTGCTTTTACACTTGCTTCCAGATATCCTGGGCTTGCTTGAAATACAGATATTGCACTGCTGTAGTCTATACAATACTGTACAGTAAAGTACACAGAAGCAGAGCCACTTCACAGAATGCACACACACGATAATGTACTTCAGACATGTGAACTAACTTACCTGATTGGACATGCAAATGCACATTCGAGTCTTCAGTTCAGTCGCTCAGTCATGTCCGACTGTGACCCCAAGGACTGCAGAATTCCAGGCCTCCCTGTCCATCACCAAGTCCCAGAGCCTACTAAAACTCATGCCCATTGAGTCGGTGATGCCATCTAATCATCTCATCCTCTATCGTCACCTTCTCCTCCTGCCCTCAATCTTTCCCAGCATCAGGGTCTTTTCAAATGAGTCAGCTCTTCGCATCAGGTGGCCAAAGTATTGGAGTTTCAGCTTTAACATCAGTCCTTCCAATGAAGACTCAGGACTGATCTCCTTTAGGATTGACTTGTTGGATCTCCTTGCAGTCCTAGGGACTCTCAAGAGTCTTCTCCAACACCACAGTTCAAAAGCATCAATTCTTCAGTGCTTAGCTTTCTTTATAGTCCAACTCTCACATCCATAGCCTTGACTAGACAGACCTTTGTTGGCAAAGTAATGTCTCTGCTTTTTAATATGTTGTCTAGGTTGATTATAACTTTCCTTCCAAGGAGTAAGCGTTTTTAATTTCATGGCTGCAGTCACCATCTTCAAAGTTCTCTAATTGAAGGAGACTTCATACATAGGGGGCTTACTGTACTCTACAAGTTATTTTGCTCTTATTATAGTCCATGTGACTCTTCCCTCTTCCCTTTAATCACAGTTCAATTTTTTAATCTTAATACAAATGTGACAGAGAATTTTTCCCAAAGTTAATTTTCAACCCTATATAAAATTTGACTAGCATTAACAATTATTCAAAGTTTTAGCATTGCAGGCAGATTTTTTACTATCTGAGCCACTGCTGCTGCTGCTAAGTAGCTTCAGTTGTGTCCGACTCTGTACAACCCCATAGATGGCAGCATACCAGGCTCCCCAGTCCCTGGGATTCTCCAGGCAAGAATACTGGAGTGGGTTGCCATGTCCTTCTCCAGTGCAAGAAAGTGAAAAGTGAAAGTGAAGTCGCTCCGTCGTGTCCGACTATTAGCAACCCCATGGACTGCCACCTACCAGGCTCCTCTGTCCATGGAATTTTCCAGGCAAGAGTACTGGAGTGAGGTGCCATTGCCTTCTCCACTGAGCCACTAGGGAAGCCCTTAGAAAGTGACAGGTAGTTAAAAATAATACTGTAAATTTTATTGTGTAATCTATTCTCCCAGCTCAGTAATATGGACAGGAGTTTTCTCAGCTTATAGAAAGCAAAGAGATTAGTGTTCATATGTTTAAAAAAATGATTACTCAAAGCAATTTAGCTGACAAGTGACAGAATCAGAACTATAATCCAAATAGCCTAACCATTAGTTTTATAGTCTCTCTACCTAATAGTAGGGCTTCACTGGTGGAACAGTGGTAAAGAATCTGCCTGTCAATGCGGGAAACACAGGTTCAATCCCTAGGTCAGGAAGATCCCTTGGAGAAGGAAATGGTAACCACTCTGTTAGTCTTGCCTGGGAAATCCCATGGACAGAGGAGCCTGGCAGGCTGCAGTCCATGGGGTCTCAAAGTTGGACATGACTTAGAGACTAAACAACAACAACCTAATGGTATGCAAATATATTATATTTAAGAGTATTATGGATTGCTGATCATTTTTTGATTTTGGTTTATGTATTTTTAAAAACTCTGCCATCTATTATATGGTTACTGCTTCAGGAATTAGTTTTGAACATTAAGATTAGAAAAAATCTATGTGTCTGTTGTTTCAAGGAAGAGAAACTAAGACCAGCCCAAAATAGAATTTACTGAAAAGGCAGTGGGAGGTTCACAGGAAAAGTCACACGTGTGACTTTTGGAGGGTTTAATATATCAGGATATGAGGTGGTGAATGTCTGTTTCCGTTCCAGAAGGAAACATAGTCTCTTTTTCTACTGGAATCTCCTATCTGGGGATGTGATTTCTCTACTGACTCAGAGTCTGTGTTTTTCCTTAACTTTACTTATGTTTATTGTGGTGCTATTTCAAGCCTTGACTCTCAGTGAAACTTCAACTCCAGGGCCTATTACTGTATATATTTCTGAGTTGATTTTTTTTTTTTTTTTAAGATCAGACCACTCCTTAGCCAGTCAATTTGTTCACTCTGTTAAGTTTAAATATATACTATGGCCTAATCTGATATGACCAAAAGAATGGATCTCATAATATAAACATGGGTTCCTAGCATATCTTTTACAAATAACTTGGCTTTTCAGAGAAACTGATATGAAGGATTATAAAATTTTGTTAGTTGAAAAAATTCTGCCTTAAAACTTTACTGTCCCTAAGAGGCCATGTTATCCACATATCTGACTGTACTTCTCTCTTCACTTTTGCTTCAGTAGACACTTTCAATGCTTTCAGATGAAAGGGCTCAGAAAACGTTTGGTAAATGTGTTCTTCTGGATAAGATCAGACTATTTTGCACTAAGGAATTTCTAATAAAATCAGTAGCCAGAATAAGATTTTATAAAGCAAAAACATGTGAACCATGACTGACAAAACTATGTGAGGTGTGACTGACGAAAATACTAGCCAGGATTTCTTGGGAGGAAATCAGCTAAGTCTGGGCAAAACTACTATGATTTTAGCAGATATGAGAGTATGAATCATTCAGAACTAGCAACTTTTGATTAGCAATGATTTTATTCTTTTTTTTTTTAACATTTCATCTAGAAATAATAGACTTATTGATACATTGAAAACTAATTAAAAGAATGCCTGTTTACACTGAGCTTCCTCAAATATGAACAGTTTACCACACAAAATACAGAGTCCATGAAACTTTCTGAACCATTTCAAAATAAATGACAGACATGGCTCCTCCTGTCTGTAATTTCCTAGAAACAAGGACTCCCTTGCATAACCAAAGTACAATTATAAAAATCAGAAAGATACCACTGACATAATAAAATGACCTAATCTATAGATATTATTCAAGTTTTGACTGTTTTCTCCAATAATGTCCTTTACTTGGTCAACGATTCAGTCCATATTCACATAAGGCTGTGATGCTGTTTAATCTCCTTTAATTTGGAACAGATCTTCAGTATGTCTTTCAAGATCTCGATTCTTATGTGGAATATAGACAGTCTCTCAGTTTAGTTTTATTTCCCTATAATTATCTTCAGATTTTGTATTTTGATGGAGTGCCACAGAAGTGATTTTATACTCTCAGTATATCATATCAGAAAACATGCTGTTGATTTGTCCCACTACTAATTATTATAAATTGATCATTCAGTGATGGTGATATCTGGAAGATTTCTTTACTACAAATTTACTGTATTTTCTTTGCACTCAATTAGTATATTGAGAGGCGATACTTTGTGATTACATTTAACCCTTGAACAATGCAGGATTAGGGGCCCCCACCCTCCACACAGTCAAAAATCCATGTATAAGTTATAACTGACCCTTCATATCTTAGTTTCTCCATATCTGAAGTTCTGCATCCTCAGATTCAAAAAACCGTGCATTGGATCATGTACTACCATAGTACATACTACTGGAAAAAGTCTGCATGTACATGGACCTGTTCAGTTCAAATTCATGTTGTTCAAGGGTCAGCTTATAGAGGTTTTTAATCATGCTTCATCTCCTAATATTACCAGGAGTGATGGTGATTTTATAGGTCAGTGTGCTTCAGATATTTTTCTGGACTAGTCCTTAATCGAGAACAGAATGTTTATTTCCCAATTTTAAAAAATGAATCTCAAATTTTGTTTCTAAGCAATTTGCCATTCTACTTTCTTAATGATATATACTGCTCTAGTAACTGCAAGCAAGTTTTCAGGGGAGGGATCTCTCCCTAGCCTACCCGGTAATTTGAAAGATCAATGTATTTAGCATTTTCTCTAAACTCCACTTTATACTTTTTTTTCTTTGTTTTAGGTTAGTTGTGGTCTTTGTTTGTTTTCCCTGTGCTGTTATTTTTTTCTCCAAGAAGCAAATCAGGTGTAAGATTTTACCCATTTATTCAGTAATGCTAGGCCAAACAGTGCTACAAACATGAATTCTGAATATGCAGAAACGTGTTTACTTTGACTAATCATTCTTTCCTGTAAAACCGTATAGCTTTTGCCTTCTGGGGCCCCACCTTTGCTTCTTGGTCTGAGATCATCTTTACAATGGGCTCTTCTTCCCCATCTATATCTACACAGAAGCTGCTGCTGCTGCTGCTAAGTCGCTTCAGTCGTGTCTGACTCTGTGCGACCCCATAGACGGCAGCCCACCAGGCTTCCCCATCCCTGGGATTCTCCAGGCAAGAACACTGGAGTGGGTTGCCATTTCCTTCTCCAATGCAGGAAAGTGAAAAGTGAAAGGGAAGTCATTCAGTCGTGTCCGACTCCTCGCGACCCCATGGACTGCAGCCCACCAGGCCCCTCCGTCCATGGGATTTTCCAGGCAAGAGTACTGGAGTCGGGTGCCATTGCCTTCTCCACACAGAAGCAGATGCTTTAAACAAACTTTCTGAATTATTCTTTGATGTTAACCTAAAAATCCTCATTCTCTATGGCATAATTCATCAGGGTAGAATCAGAGTTTCCCTGATTCAATAGTAGCAGACTCTTAATCTCATTATGACTTTGAGTCTTTATATTTTTTTTGATCAATAATATGGCAGAATCTACAAAGATATATATAATAACGTTTTAAAGCCAAGATATGGAAACATTATTTAATTAAAAAAATATTGCCCTAATTTGAAAATAAAGGAAACAAGTTAAGATGTGCACTATTTTTTACTGTAGTGTCACATCCCCTAAACCTATCTCTAGAGTACCACAGCTTCTGTTTATAAAGGTAAACTGCTGCTGCTGCTGCTGCTAAGTCACTTCAGTCCTATCCGACCCTGTGCCACCCCATAGACAGCAGCCCACTAGGCTCCCCCATCCCTGGGATTCTCCAGGCAAGAACACTGGAGTGGGTTGCCATTTCCTTCTCCAATGCATGAAAGTGAAAAGTGCAAGTGAAGTCGCTCAGTTGTGTCTCACTCTTAGCGACCCCACGGACTGCAGCCTACCAGGCTTCTCCACCCATGGGATTTTCCAGGCAAGAGTATTGGACTGGGTTGCCATTGCCTTCTCCATGTGACCTTGCTTGGGTCAGCATAATTCAGGTTCATCTAGTCTTCAGTTCAGTTCAGTTCAGTCGCTCAGTCGTGTCTGACTCTTTGCAACCCCATGAATCGCAGCACGCCAGGCCTCCCTGTCCATCACCAACTCCAGGAGTTCACTGAGACTCACGTCCATCGAGTCAGTGATGCCATCCAGCCATCTCATCCTCTGTCGTCCCCTTCTCCTCCTGCCCCCAATCCCTCCTAGCATCAGGGTCTTTTCCAATGAGTCAACTCTTCGCATGAGGTGGCCAAAGTACTGGAGTTTCAGATTTAGCATCATTCCTTCCAAAGAACACCCAGGGCTGATCTCCTTCAGAATGGACTGGTTGGATCTCCTTGCAGTCCAAGGGACGCTCAAGAGTCTTCTCCAACACCACAGTTCAAAAGCATCAATTCTTCGGTGCTCAGCGTTCTTCACAGTCCAACTCTCACATCCATACGTGACCACAGGAAAAATCATAGCCTTGACTAGAGGAACTTTTGTTGGCAAAGTAATGTCTCTGCTTTGGAATATGCTATCTAGGTTGGTTATAACTTTCCTTCCAAGGAGTAAGCGTCTTTTAATTTCATGGCTGCAGTCCCCATCTGCAGTGATTTTGGAGCCCCAAAAAATAAAGTCTGACACTGTTTCCCCATCTATTTCCTATGAAGTGATGGGACCGGATGCCATGATCTTCGTTTTCTGAATGTTGAGCTTTTAGGTTAGCACTACTAGGGGATTAACCAATCTTGCTGAAGCTCTGAAGGGGCAAGTTTGGAATACATATAGAATAGTCACAGTGGGGGTTAAACAATTAAGGACTTTGAGGTTATTGTTTTGGAAATTGTAAATTTCTAATATTCGTTTCTAAGTTTTATCTGAGAAATATAAACAATATGAGTGGTTTATCCTCAACCTGTGTGAATAAACCATAATTTGTTAAGGAAATAAAGCATAAACAAAGACTTCCCTTGGTGCCCTTTATGCACATGCAAACCTTGTTTCTTTGCACTTTGCCTTATTGTGCTTTGCAGATAGTGTTATTGCTATTTGAAGGTTTTTGGTAACTCTCTGCAAAAACATCTTTTGGCATCATTTATTTTTCAAAAACAAAAACATTTGCTTACTGTGTGTTTCTGTATCTTGCAATATTTAATGTTTTATGTTATTATATTTTTATAGTGATCGATGATCAGTAATCTTTGATGTTATCGTAATTATTTGGGGGCAGCACAGACCACACCCATACAAGATAGAGAACTCAATCTATAAATGTGTGTGTTTGACTAATCTACAAACAGGCCATTCCCCCATCTCTCTCCTCTTCTTGGGCCTCCCTAAGACGCAGCAGTATTGAAATTAGGCCAGTGTATGCATGCGTGGTCGTCAGCCATGTCCAACTCTTTGAGACCCTATGGACTGTAGCCTTCCAGGCTCCTCTGTCCATGAGGATTCTCCAGGCAAGAATACTGGACTGGGTTGCCATGCCCTCCTCTGGGGTATCTTCCTGACCCAGGGATTAAATCTGCATCTGTTACATCTCCTGCATTGGCAGGTGAGTTTTTTTACAACTAGCTCCACTTGGGAAGCCTGAATGACCCTACAATGGCCTCTAAGTGCACAAGTGAAAGGAAGAGTTGTGTGTCTCTCATTTTAAATGAAAAGTTAGAAATGATGAAGCTTAGTGAGACGGGCAGATTGAAAGATAAGACTGAAAGCTAGAACTCTTATGCCAAACACCTGCAATGTGATTGCAAAGGAAAGGTTCTTTAAGGAAATTAAAAGTGCTACTCCAATGAATATATGAATAAGAAAGTGAAATAGGCATACTGCTGAAACATAGAGAAAAAAGTTTAATGGACTGAATAGATCAAACCAGCTACAAAATTCCCTTAAGCCAAAACCTAATCTAGAGCAAGGCTATAATTCTCTTCAATTCTGTAAAGATTGAGAGAGGTGAAGAAACTACAGAGAAAAGTTTGAAGCTAGCAGAGGTCGGTTCATGAGGTTTAAGGAGAGAAATGGTCTGCAACATTTCAGTGCAGGGTGAAGCAGTAGGTGCTGATATAGAAGTTGCAGCAAGTTATCCCGAAGATCTAGCTAAGATATTTAATGAATACAGTTACACTAAATAGCAGATTTTAAATATAAAGGAAATAGTGTATATTGGAAACTGATGCCATCCAGAACTTTCATAGCTAGCAAAGACTTCATAACTATAGAGGAAAAGTCAATACCATTGGCTCCAAACCTTCAAAGGAGAGGCTGACTCTCTTATTAGAGGCTAATGCAACTGGTGACTTTAAGTTGAAGCCAGTGCTTATTTACTACCACTAAAATCCAAAATCTACTAATTTGCTCTTAAATCTGCTAACTGTACTCTGTCTGTTCTCTGTAAATGGAACAAAGAAGTCTGAATGACAGCACATCTGTTTTCAGCATGGTTTACTGAATATTTACAGCTCACTGTTGAGACCTGCTCCTCAGGGGGGGAAAAAAAAAAAAAAAGATTGCTTTCAAAATATTACTGCTCATGGATAATGCACACAGTCACCCAAGAACTCTGATGGAGATATACAGGATTGATGTGCTTTTATGCATGTTAACAAAACATCCATTCTGCAGTCCATGAATCAAGGAGATTTATACTCTCATGTTTTATTATTTAAGAAATAAATACATTTCAGGAGGCTATAGATGCTGTAGAGAGTGATTGCCCTCATGAATCTGGACAAAGTCAATTAAAAACCTTCTTGAAAAGATTCACCATTATAGATGCCGTTAAGACACATTTGTGATTTGTGGGACAAGGTCAAAATATCAACATTAATGGGAGTTTGGAAGAATTTGAATCCAAACACCATCTACTGATGACTTTGAGGGGTTCAAGACTTCATGGAGGAAGTAACTTCACCTGTGATGAGAATAACTACAGAACAAGAATTAGAAGTGGAGCCTGAAGACATGAGTGAATTGCTGCAATTTCATGAAGAGTTGTTTCTTATGAGTGAGCAAAGAAAGCCATTTCCTGAGATGGACTTTACTTCTAGTGAAGATGCTATAAAGATTGTTGAAGTGACAACAAAGGATTTAGAATATTATCTAAACTTAGTTGATAAAGCATTGTCATGGATTGAGAAGATTGACTCCAATTTATAAAGAAGTTCTACTATGCTTGCAAAGCTATCAAACAAGTATTGCATGCTACAGAGGAATCATTTTAGAGAAAGGAAGGGTCAATTCATTTACCAAACTTCACTGCTGTATTTTTTTTTTTTTTAATTGTCCCTGCCACCCTTTCAGCAGCCACCACCTTGATCGGTTAGTAGCCATCAGCATGGAGGCAAGACAGTCCACCAGCAAAAAGATTAGGACTTCTTGAAGACTCAGATGATGGTTAGTGTTTTTTAGCAATAAGGTATTTAAAAATTAAGATACGTACATTTTTAGACATAATGATATTGCACACTTAGTGTAGTATACAGTATAGTATAATCATCAGTAAGATGGTAGGCACTGGAGTAGTGGCTGCATGGCCCTGGAGCAACTTTGAGGAGATACCACATGTCCAGGGGCAAAGGAGAAGCCCCACCAAGACAATAGGAGGGGCAAAATTGCATTTAGAATCAAACCCCATACCTGCCAGAGATGCTCAGAGGGTTCAAACATACCTTGTGTGCACCAGGACCCAGAGACACCACAGAGACTGAGACAGAGCTCTGAGTGTCTCCTGCAGAGGTACAGGTCCGCAGTGGACTGCCTCAGGGGCAGGGGTTCTGGGTGCAGTATACCTGGCTATGGCATAAGCCTTCTTGGAGGAGATTGCAATTAACTGCACCATAGAGCTTCCAGAACTTATACAGGACTGGAAAGACAGACTCTTGGAGGGCACAAACAGAACCTTGTGCCCATCAGGACTCAAGAGAAAGGATCAGTGACCCCAAAAGAGACTGATCCAGACTTGCCTATGAGTGTCCAGGAGTCTCTGGCAGAGGCATGGATCAGTGGTGGCCTGCTGCAGGGTCAGGGGCACTGAGTATAGCAGTGCGTGCATGGGACCTTTTGAAGGAGGTCATCACTATCTTCATTACCTCCACCATAGTTTGGCCTCAGGTCAAATAACCGGGAGGGAACACAGCCCCATCCTTCAGCAGAAAATTGGATTAAAGATATACTGAGCATGGCCCTATCCATGAAAACAATATCCAGTTTCCCCCTCAGTCAGTCTCTCCCATCATGAAATTATGAGCCACACCCTGTAGGACCGCCCAAAATAGACAGGTCATGGTGGAGAATTCTGACAAAACGTCCACTGGAGAAGGGAATGGTAAGCCACTTTAGTATTCTTTGGAGAACCCCATGAACAGTATGAAAAGACAAAAAAAATAGGACACTGAATGATGACCTCCCCAGGTCAGTAGGTGCCCAATATGCTACTGGAGACCAGTGGAGAAATAACCCCAAAAAGAATGAAGAGACAGAGAAAGAAAAACAGCACCCAGTTGTAGATGTGATTGGTGATGGAAATAAAGACTAACACTGTAAAAAGCAATATTGCATAGGAACCTGCAATGTTAGGTCCCTGTATCAAGGCAAATTGGATGTGGGCAAACAGATGGCAAGAGTGAATATCGACATTTTAGGAGTCAGTGAACTAAAATGGACTGGAGGGGTGAATTTAACTCAGATGACCATTATATCTACTACTGTGGCTAAGAATCACTTAGAAGAAATGCAGTAGCCATCATAGTCAATAAAAGAGTCTGAAATGCAGTCTTTGGATGCAATCTCAAAAATGACAAAATGAACTCTGTTCCTTTACCAGGCAACCCATTCATTATCACAGTAATCCAAGCCTATGCCCCGACGGGTAACTCTGAAGAAGCTGAAGTTGAATGGTTCTATGAAGACCTACAAGGCCTTCTACTACTAACACCCAAAAAAGATGTCCTTTTCATTTTAGGGGACTGAAATATAAAAGTAGGAAGTCAAGAAATACGTGGAGTAACAGGCAAATTTGGCCTTGGAGTACAGAATGAAGAGAGCAAAGCCTAGTAGAGTTTTGCCAAAAGAACACACTGGTCATAGCAAACACCCTCTACAAATGGACATCACCAGATGGTCAAGACTGAAATCAGATTGATTATATTTTTTGCACCCCAAGATGGAGAAGCTCTATACTATTAGAAAAGACAAGACTGGGAGCTGACCGTGGCTCAGATCATGAACTCCTTATTGACAAATTCAGATTTAAATTGAAGAAAGTAGGGAAAACCACTAGACCATTCAGGTATGACCTAAATCAAATCCCTTATAGTTATACAGTGGAAGTGACAAATAGATTCAAGGGATTAGATCTGATAGAGTGCCTGAAGAACTATGGAAGGAGGTTCCTGACATTGTACGAGAGGCAGTGATCAAGACCATCCCCAAGAAAAAGAGTTACAAAATGGTTGTCTGAGGATGCCTTTAAAATAGCTATAAAAAGAAGAGAAGTGAAAGGCAAAGAAGAAAGGAAAGATATACTCATTTGAATGCATAGTTCCAAAGAATAGCAAGGAGAGATAAGAAATCCTTCCTCAGTGATCAATGCAAAGAAGTAGAGAAAAACAATAGAATGGGAAAAACTAGAGATCTCATCAAGAAAATTAGAGATACCAAGGGAACTTTTCATGCAAAGATGGGCACAATAAAGGACAGAAATTGTATGGACCTAACAGAAGCAGAAGATATTAAAAAAAGGTGGCAAGAATACACAGAAGATCTATAAAAAAGGTCCTCATGACCCAGATTATCATGATGGTGTGCTCAGTCATCTAGAGCCAGAATCCTGGAATACGAAGTCAAGTGGGCTTTAGGAAGCATTACTATGAACAAAGCTAGTGGAGGTGATGGAATTCCAGTTGACCTATTTCAAATCCTAAAAGGTGTGAAAGTGCTACACTCAATATGCCAGCATATTTGGAGTACTCAGTAGTGGCCACAGGACTGGAAAGGTTTCATTCTAATCCCAAAGAAAGGCACTGCCAAAGAATACTCAAACTACCACACAATTGCACTCATCTCACATGCCAGCAAAGTAATGCTCTAAATCTCCAAGCCAGGCTTCAACAGTACATGAACCGTGAACTTCTAGATGTTCAAGCTGGATTTAGAAAAGGCAAAGGAACCAGAGATCAAATTGCCAACATCCCCTGGATCATCGAAAAAGCAAGAGAGTTTCAGAGAAACATCTATTACTGCTTTATTGACTATGCCAAAGCCTTTGACTGTGTGGATCACAATATACTGTGGAAGATTCTTAAAGTGATGGGAATACCAGACCACCTGACCTGCCTCCTGAGAAATCTGTATGCAGATCAAGAAGCAACAGTTAGAACTGGACATGCAACCACAGACTGGTTCCAAATCAGGAAAGGAGTATGTCAAGGCTGTATATTGTCACCCTGCTTGCTAAGTTGCTTCAGTCGTGTCTGACTCTGTGTGACCCCAGAGATGGTAGCCCACCAGGTTCCTCCATCCCTGGGATTCTCAAGGCAAGAACACTGGAGTGGGTTGCCATTTCCTTCTCCAAGGCATGAAAGTGAAAAGTGAAAGGGAAGTCACTTAGTCATGTCCGACTCTTCACGACTCCATGGACTGCAGCCTATCAGGCTCCTCCACCCATGGGATTTTCCAGGCAAGAGTACTGGAGTGGGTTGCCATTGCCTTCTCCAGTCACCCTGCTTATTTAACTTATATGCAGAGTACATCATAAGAAACACTGGGCTGGAAGAAGCACAATCTGGAATCAAGATTGCCAGGAGAAATATCTATAACCTCAGATATGCAGATGACACCACCCTTATGGCAGAAAGTGAAGAACTAAAGAGCCTCTTTATGAAAGTGGAATAGGAGAGTGAAAAAATTGGCTTAAAACTCAACATTCAGAATACTAAGATCATGGCATCTGGTCCCATCAGTTCAGTTCAGTTCAGTCACTCAGTCGTGTCTGACTCTTTGTGACTCCATGAATCCCAGCACGCTAGGCCTCCCTGTCCATCACCAACTCCCGGAGTTCACTCAGACTCATGTCCATCGAGTCAGTGATGCCATCCAGCCATCACATCCTCTGTCGTCCCCTTCTCCTCCTGCCCCCAATCCCTTCCAGCATCAGAGTCTTTTCCAATGAGTCAACTCTTCGCATGAGGTGGCCAAAGTACTGGAAAAAAAGTTCAGTTTTAGCATCATTCCTTCCAAAGAAATCCCAGGGCTGATCTCATTCAGAATGGACTGGTTGGATCTCCTTGCAGTCCAAGGGACTCTCAAGAGTCTTCTCCAACACCACAGTTCAAAAGCATCAATTCTTTGGCGCTCAGCCTTCTTCACAGTCCAACTCTCACATCCATACATGACCACAGGAAAAACCATAGCCTTGACTAGATGGACCTTTGTTGGCAAAGTAATGTCTCTGCTTTGGAATATGCTATCTAGGTTGGTCATAACTTTCCTTCCAAGGAGTAAGCGTCTTTTAATTTCATGGCTGCAGTCACCATCTGCAGTGATTTGGGAGCCCAAAAAAATAAAGTCTGACACTGTTTCCACTGTTTACCCATCTATTTCCCATGAAGTGGTGGGACCGGATGCCATGATCTTCGTTTTCTGAATGTTGAGCTTTAAGCCAACTTTTTCACTCTCCACTTTCACTTTCATCAAGAGGCTTTTTAGTTCCTCTTCACTTTCTGCCATAAGGGTGGTGTCATCTGCATATCTGAGGTTATTGATATTTCTCCCGGCAATCTGGATTCCAGCTTGTGTTTCTTCCAGTCCAGCGTTTCTCATGATGTACTCTGCATATAAGTTAAATAAGCAGGGTGACAATATACAGCCTTGACGTACTCCTTTTCCTATTTGGAACCAGTCTGTTGTTCCATGTCCAGTTCTAACTGTTGCTTCCTGACCTGCATACAAATTTCTCAAGAGGCAGATCAGGTGGTCTGGTATTCCCATCTCTGTCAGAGTTTTCCACAGTTTATTATGATCCACACAGTCAAAGGCTTTGGCATAGTCAATAAAGCAGAAATAGATGTTTTTCTGGAACTCTCTTGCCTTTTCCATGATCCAGTGGATGTTGGCAATTTGATCTCTGGTTCCTCTGCCTTTTCTAAAAGCAGCTTGAACATCTGGAAGTTCACGGGTCACATATTGCTGAAGCCTGGCTTGGAGAATTTTGAGCATTACTTTACCAAGCCTGTGACATGAGTGCAATTGTGCGGTAGTTTGAGCATCACTGGTCCCATCACTTCATGGCAAATAGATGGGGAAACAGTGGAAACAGAGAAAGACTTTATTTTTGAGGGCTCCGTAATCACTGCAGATGGTGACCACAGCATGAAATTAGAAGGTGCTTGCTCCTTGGAAGGAACATTATGACCTACCTAGACACATATTAAAAAGCAGAGACATTATTTTGCCAACAAAGTTCCATCTAGTCAAAGCTATGGTTTTTGCAGTAGTCATGTATGGATGTGAGAGTTAGATTGTAAAGAAAGCTGAGTGCCAAAAAATTGATGCTTTTGAACTGTGGTGTTGGAGAAGACTCTTGAGAGTCCCTTGGACTGCAAGGGGATCCAACCAGTCCATTCTAAAGGAAATCAGTCCTGAATATTCACTGGAGGGATTGATGCTTAAGCTGAAACTCCAGTACTTTGGCCACCTGATGAGAAGAACTGACTCACTGGGAAAACACCCTGATGCTGGGAAAGATTGAAGGTGGGAGGAGAAGGGGACAACAGAGGATGAGATGGTGTGTTGGCATCACTGACTCAATGGACATGAGTTTGAGTAAACCCTGAGAGTTGGTGATGGACGGGGAATCCTGGCGTGCTGCAGTCCATGGGGTCGTAAAGAGTCAGACACAGCTGAGTGACTGAACTGAACTGAATAGTATAAACACAGGTTTTATATGCATTGGGAAACTAAAACATTTGTGTGACTCTTAATTGTAGTTGTCTGGAACTGAATTTGCAGTATCTCCAAGATGTGACTGCACTGGGGCTTCCCTGGTGGCTCAGCAGTAAAGAATCCACCTGTGAATACAGGAGACTTGGGTTTGATCCCTGGATCAGAAAAGATCCTCTGGAGAAGGGAATGATGACCCACTCCAGTATTCTTGCCAGGAAAATTCTATGGACAGAGGAACCTGGTGGGCTACAGTCCATGAGGCTGCAAAGAATTGGACACAACTGAGCTACTGAGCACACACAGGTGCCTGTATTAGTCAAAAGTAATTAAAACAAAACAAAACAAACAAACAAAAAAAACTCTTTATCTCATAGATACTGCTAAGTCACTTCAGTCATGTCCGACTCTCTGCAACCCCAAGACGGCAGCCCACCAGGCTCCCCCATCCCTGGGATTCTCCAGGCAAGAATACTGGAGTGGGTTGCCATTTCCTTCTCCAATGCGTGAAAGTGAAAAGTGAAAGTGAAGTCGCTCAGTCGTGTCTGACTCTTAGCGACCTCATGGACTGCAGCCCACCAGGCTCCTCCGTCCATGGGATTTTCCAGGCAAGAGTACTGGAGTGGAGTGCCATTGCCTTCTCCCTCTCATAGATACAGAGAACAGATTGTTGGTTGCCAGAAGCAAGGGAGTGGTGTTTGAGCTAAATGGGTGAAGAGAGTTAAGAGATACAAATTTCCAGCTATAAATGTCATAAGGAAGTAATGTACAGTGTGGTTGCTACAGTTAATAATACTGTATTATGTATTTGAAAGTTCTTAGGAGAGTAAATCTTCAAAGTTCTCATTACAAGAAAACAATTTGGATCATATTAACCAGACTTTTTGGTGACATATTAACTAGAATTTTTGTGGTGATCATTTTATGATACATTCAAATATTTGATCACTGTGTTGTATACCTGAAACTAATATAATGTTGTATGTTAATTGTACCTCAATTTTTAAAATATTGTGTATCCAGTTGAATATATGGTAGACTTATTAACACTACTTGACCCAACAAAACCTTGCTACCCTTTATTTATTTACTGGATGTATTTTTTAAATCTAAGTGATCCATTAATATCTGGAATGATTGGGGTAATAGAAGTACTCAAGTAAATGAGGTTCTTGAAAATTGACTATTTGTGAACCAAATATGGATATTTCATTGGCTGAAGTCTTCAGGATGTAATGAGAAAATGTGTTTCAGAAGAAATGGAAATATATCAGTATCCTATCATGGGAGAATCAGGCAGACTTCTATTTTCTAGCTATATTGTTTCCTGGTCACGTTTTAGAAAATTAAATAACAATAGTACAAAAAGACTGGAGAATTCTTAACACATATCAAAACGTGGAAAATTTCATCTGCAGTCATCAAATCTTAGACTCAAAGGGACATTGAAAACTATCTTAATATTCTTCCCTCTGGTGGAGATTTGGTTGAAAGTTATGTAACCATATATATTATTATCTCTGTACATTTCTGTGTCCTTTTCTTAGCACACTCTTCTAACATCCAAATCAGAGTAATGTTTTAGAGTTTCTAAATAATGATTTTTTTTCTGCAATAATCTACAGAAACATTTTGCATCTATTTTAATGACCTTTCTTTCTGGAAGGTCATTAGGATATCTCCTTTGTTTTGGTGGGACAAACCATATGTTTAGTAACCATTGATTAAGCTAGTATCATCACATTCTTTTTCTGCTTTATGTCTGCTTTTTGTGAGTTTACACATGTAATCCCATAAATACCAAAGCGAAAATCAATTCCTAGCACTCAAACTCTGATTATTAATGTAATTCCACCAATTCATTTGTTTCTAAAGGAGCTCAACATTCAAGATGCATAATTTAAATTGACATTGCCTAGAAATATGGTTCAAATAGCCGAGGAAGAATAAAACAAAATTCCAGACTATGAAATCTTATCCTGTCTCTATATATTCTAATAACTATAGACTTTGAAATGAAGTTAGATATAAAATTCCACACAATGAGAAATGGCAGCATGTTAAATCTGAAGGAGATTGATATCAAATTAGTACAGTATGTGTTACAAAATATGATCATTAATAATAGTCTGACTTGAATGTTTAAAGAAAATCTTTAGCAACCATTATCGACTCCCAGTCCTTTTAAACATTTTTCAAACTGCTAAATTTGACAAGGCATTGCTCTGCTAACCATGGACAGTAAATAACTGAAAGCATGGAATGTATCATTGGAGGACCTACTGTTGATGAAATCATCGTGATTTTTATAGCCTAGCTCACTTTTACAAGCAGAAGTGCTGCAAGGGTCAAAGCCCTGTTTCATGTCGTATGGCAATTGAATGAAGCTGAACACCCACCGTGAGACATTGAGGTGGCCAGCTGGCATGGTGGTGGTGGCTCTGCAATGTTGTTTTGCCCACCCACACAGTGGTCAAACCAGTAAATAAAGGACACAGCAGTAGTTTTATAAAATTACCAACTATAAACAAGTAACTCATTAGATAAAATTATTGATAACAAAAAAGAGAAAAAAAATTACACATAAATTTAAATATAAGCTTGAAACCTTTTCAGATTCAATGAACCGGCCAGAAAAAAAAAAAAAAAAAAATCTCTTAAAATGCTATGTGAGACAATACAGTCTCCTACGTTCAAGTTTCAGCCAAGAAACTCCAGAAAAGAACTAAGATGTAACTACCAGTTTTAGCCATAATATTAACATATAAAACACTGTAGGATATCTTCAGTACCTTTCTTGGCATTCTAAAAACAAGCACTCTGTGAAGTAGAACAGGCTATGCATTAAGTGGTCTGACATAGAACACTTATGTCATGCTCCAATTTCAGAACTTAAAACAAAAACCTGACATTCTCATAAATGAAAACCAGTGGGTGTCTGGGGATGATTTAAATAGTGTGGCGCTCCCTAGTTGACACTTTTACATGTTTAAAAAGAAATTTAATTTTACTTGCAAAAGAACTGTATTGCATTTTCTAAATTGATTACAAGATGTATTAATAATTGTTTTTGTTCTTTGAATAATAAAATAACTAAGTTTTAAAAATTATTTTAACCAAAATTATAAACATAGGTTGAAAAAAATTGCTTTGGGTTAGATTAGGATGGGTCAAATGCTCTCATACAGAGACTGTATATTTTCTGTGAATAAAATTTCTAAAAAATTTCACAGGTAAAAAACATGATTTAATTTTTTTTTCCCACATAAAGAACTCAGGTGGTCTGCAACTTTAAGTTCCATTTATTCTATTGTTCAACCTCTGTTTACTTTTCATTTGTAGGGTATTTTGTACACATCTCTGCATGATATTTCTGCTGGCTTACATTTGTAAACTATCTGCAAGTTTTTCAAATAGGCTAGAAATTGTGATTCCCAGTGAATGCATGTGATCACCAAGATAAAAGATAATCAAAGAAAGTATGATTTTAAAATAGGTCAGATTCTATTACAAGAGTAAATTATTGACTCTTTATCCCCCTGTTTTGAAGTTTTATAGATAGCAATACAAGCTCAATGAAATTGAAGATTTTTTATAGAGTTACTTGATTATAATTTTTTTCCTATAGCCTTCTTCAGTCAGGCCCACCTTCCTTCACAGTCTCAAATAATCAAGGTTTGTTTTTTTTGTTTTTTGTTTTTTTTAAATGACAACAGCAACCATGCAAAAATGCAAATTGTGAGGATCAAAGGAGGAGAAAAAAGAGGGTAGAGCAAATTGTCTTCTTCTGCTGCTGCTGCTAAGTCGCTTCAGTCGTGTCCAACTCTGTGCGACCCCATAGATGGCAGCCCGCCAGGCTCCCCCATCCCTGGGATTCTCCAGGCAAGAACACTGGAGTGTGTTGCCATTTCCTTCTCCAATGCGGAAAAGTGAAAAGGGAAAGTGAAGTCGCTCAGTCGTGTCTGACTCTTAGCGACCCCATGGACTGCAGCCAACCAGGCTCCTCCATCCGTGGGATTTTCCAGGCAAGAGTACTGGAGTGGGGTGCCATTGCCTTCTCCGAATTGTCTTCTATTAGCACATTTTAAGAGTTTTATTTATTATTGGCTGTCCTGGTCATCTTTGCTACCCAGGTTTTTCTCTAGTTGCAGCTAGCAGGGACTCCTGTCTAGTGTGGTACACAGGCTTCTCACTGTGGTGGCTTCTCTCTATTGCAGACTGCAGGCTCTAGAGCACAGGCTTCAGTAGTTGCTTTACTTGGGCTCACTCACTAGTGGGGCCTAGGGGTCTCTAGAGCATAGCAGCCATTGTGGTGCTCAGCCCAGTTGTCTGGTGATGTGTGTAATCTTCCTGGACCAGGGACCAAACCCATGTCCGCTGCATTGACAAGCAGATTCTTATCTACCAGACCACCAGGGAAGGCCCTATTAGTACATTTTGATTACAATTGGTGTGTAAACATGATTTTTTTTTTAAATCAAATTACCTTCTAAAGGTGTTGAAATTGCCATCTCTCTCCAAGTGAGGCTGAGATGCTGAATTCCTATAGTAAGTATACAACCTTGGACCCTGCCTTCAGCTATAGGTAGAAACAAAGGAGAAATGAAATTGAATTCTAAGTGATGTGAGTGAGGAAGCAAAGAATAGGTTGAAATGACCAGTGTTTGTGGGGGAAAGCACTATCTGCTAGACATCGTAATTTAGAGGACAAGAATGTAGCATCTAGAAAATTTTCTGGGAAAAGGTTCATAGGGAACTGGGGATTTTGTGGCATGCTACTTAAATGTTTAAATAAATATTTCTAAAATATACAAAATTCGGACTGATTATCAAAAAGAAACAGAAGGCCTGAGATATTGACTGAAGATAAGAAGGGACAGAGAAATGAGACTACAGGAAGCTGAGGTGCAAGGTGAATTTGATATAGAAGAATTTCTGGGTGTCAGTCCACAAGCTGAGAGCAGATGTGAATGGAGGCATGCAAGGAAAGTTGGCCTTTATGTAGGGTAGACTCAGCTTGCTCATGTGGAATGACAGTACTGAAAATAGAACTGGGAAATCTAGATTGTAATCTAGATTTGCTAATTACCTAGAAAATAATTTGGAAAAACATCACTGGAATGAAGTACCATCATCTGGAAATATTATGTCAACAGAGAAACACTAGGGCATATTCCGTTTTTAAATTCAATGTCAATAAAATGAGGTGGAATGAAGGAGAGGATCCCTGATATGACTATTATCCACAGTATATGGTTGTGATATGACATATATATGTCTGTGATATGACATCCACAGTATTTCTTAGGTAAAAATTGTGTATTTTTTATTAATATATATTTACCACTTTGGGGACTTCCCAGGTGTGTCAGACAGTAAAGAATCCACCTGCAATGCAGGAGACCAGGGTTCAATCTCTGGGTTGGGAAGATCTCTGAGAAGGGAATGGCTACCCACTCCAATATTCTTACCTGGAGAATCCCATGAACAGAGCAGCCTGGTGGGCTATAGTCCATGGGGTCGCAAAGAGTTGGACACGAATGAGTGACTAACATACACACACACCACTTTTAAATGACTTCATCATGATGTTATATTTTGATTGGATTTAATCTGTGTTGTTTTAAAAATCTCCTTTTCTACCACCCCCGTGAAAGCAAAGAGTACATTTTTTTAAACTGCGTAACGTTTGAAACTGGACATTTTTTCTTCTTTTTGTAATACATATCCTTAAGTGGTTTAAAACAATCATTAGTTATGATTTATTTCTTGTATGTACAAAAAGTAAACTATTCTCTCACTGTAGTAGTAGTCCAAGATACCATATTGTAAATGACAAAGTATCTAGTTAACAAAAGAAACTGAAGTCATTAATAAGAAAAGCTGCTTTTCTGGAAACCCAAACATCTGAACAGCTAAGCTCTGAATAGAAATAAGCAATTTAAAGTTTTATGATAAGGCAAATATGTTTCTGTGACACAACTGGAGGTACATTTGTTGAACTTAATTCTTCATCTGGGAGGGGTAATCGCCTGCAGAGGGAATCCATCAGTGGGAATCCATCAGTCTGGGGTATAGACTGGGAAGGAGAGATGACAGAAAGAATGTTTTGTCTCATTTAAGGGTGGGAGCTAGAAGCTGATTCCATAGCCATTACAGAAATATCCTGTGCCTAAATAAAAAAAAAAAATTTGATATTTTGCATTTTATGGTCCCTGAATTCTTTATGCAGGGTCTTTTTTGGGGGTTCACTTGCAGTGTTTTTTTTTTTTTTTTTTTCTCCTAGAAAATAATGACTTTCTAGTATAAAGAATGACTTTACATAGGTGTTTTAGTGTAATTGGGAATGAACTAATCTGAATCTTAAGATTAAGCAAAAAGTATAAAATTAAGCTTCAAGTCATCATCTTTTTCCTTTTTCAGTTACTTCGTGCCAGGTTCCAGCAATCAGATTAAACTGAAAGTGTAAAATGCAATTAAACAGGCTTAAGAATTATTTAGGGCTTCCCAGATAGCACTAGTGGTAAAGAACCCACCTGCCAAAGCAGAAGACATAAAGAGACATGGGTTTGATTCCTGGGTCAGGAAGATACCCTGGAGGAGAACATGGCAACCCACTTTGGTATTCTTGCTTGGCAAATACCACAGAAAGAGAAGCCTGGTAGACTACAGTCCATGGGGTTGCAAAGAGTCGGACACGACTGAAGCAACTTAGCACACACATACTCAAGGATTATTTGCAAAAAATAAATACATAACCTGCTATGTGTAATCTATAAAGCAGTCCATCACAGAGCACATTACTATAAGAACAATGATTTTTTTAAAAATATTCTAATTTTAACTGTGTATTGCTAATCTGGTCAACTGCCTGAAACAATAGGATAAATACTTCATTTACTTAATAATCTATTTTTTTTGTAAATAATTTACATTTTCCGACAGTTATAAGTGAAAAATATGAAGTTAAGGAGAAAGCTAAGAAGTATTGTTTAAAAGCTCATGCATGTGATTATTATTCTGTTCTTGTTTTTGGTTGCTTATTTTAGCTGTTTAAACCCAAATTTAGAAAATGCTTGTATGTCAAACACTGTTTTTTCATGTTCTCCTGTTTCAGATGTAGTTAGTTTCCCCCTCTGGCATCTCATTGTAGCTACAGAAGCGTGACAGCCATTAAAGGAAATAGCTGCAGAGAAGAAAAGTGTAAGACTTTCAAATACAATGAAAATGGTTAACTACTCAATTTGACAGTGTGCCCCCACAAGTAAGATTTTTAGTTATAATATTTTGAAAGGAAAGAAAATTTACTGAACAAATAGGACATGATCCAAATGTTTTATAATTTTAGGAACAACCTCAGGTAGTAATGCAAGTGATGGTACTTAAGATAATTATTTTTCAAGCTAATGATCATTTTACCAAAAAAAAAAAAAATCACACTACATCTTTCTATTGCTTTGTACTAATGCATCATTTAAAATTGCCATAAAATGTCTTCTTGGGATGGTAGAGAATCTGCCTGCAATGCAGGAGACCTGGGTTCAATCCCTGGGTCAGGAAGATCCTCTGGAGAAGGGAATGGCAACCCACTAGTATTCTTGCCTGGAGAATCCCATTGACAGAGGAGCCTGGCAGGCTATAGTCCATGGGGTCACAAAGTGTTGGACATGATTGAGTGGCTTTCACTAGAAGTGGGGATTCCTAGAATGCATCTTTTAAAATTGCCATAAAGTCTTCTTGGCACGGCAGTGGCAGTGATATTTCTTGTGGTGCTGATAACTACGGTAACTTTTTCAAGTAATATGTTTTAAAACATCACTGAATACAGTAGCATCTTGTTATATCCTTACTCATTGGTGGATGAAACTCTCAAGAGTCTATAAAATACAGTCATAACTATCATTAAAATGTGGATAATTCAAAGAACATATCAGTATAGAATCTCATTAATAATGCTCTGGAGTTTATGCATCAGAGCATCCTACATTGAAATGATAAGGCCAGACCCTTAGGCTTTATACCTCCCACTTTCTCAGCCACCCGATAAAGATGTGAGCTGCTGTGGGAAGGAGTGTCCTCAGCAGGCGGCTACTTGCAGCTGAGACAGTCCTGAGGAAGTTGCTGACAGGTAGAGGCTGTCAGCAGACTCTCCTCTGTGGCCTGAGAGTTCTTCCTTGAATTGGGATTTAGAAAGTGGATTTACACATCTGTCACAAGGGTGGTAATACTGGAGAGTGTAGAAAGAGGTCAGATTCTGGACATATTTTAAAAGGTGGGGCTGATATAGTTTCCTGAGGGATTAGAAGTGTGCAATAAGAAAAGTAGTTGACAGGAAGAGCACTAGATTAGATATTTTTACCAAACTAAATACATGAAGGGTGACTTTTTTTTTTTTTTTTTTTTTTAAGGAGTATATTTGGAGGGTAGAAAAATGAAAAGTTCTGTTTGGGGCATATTAAATTTGAGCTGTGTATTAAATATCTCATGCAAAATATCAAATTTAGATTTAGATGTATGGGGTTAGTCAGGAGATTAGGGGTGGAAATGTAAATTAGGGCATTTTTACAGTTATAAGATTGGACAGAGGTTAAGACAAGAAAGGCAAAAATACTAGATGCTTGGGGCTGGTGCAATGGGACAACCCAGAGGGATGGTACGGGGAGGGAGGAGGGAGGAGGGTTCAAGATGGGGAACACGTATATACCTGTGGCGGATTGATGTTGATATATTGGCAAAACCAATACAATATTGTAAAGTTAAAAAATAAAATTTAAAAAAAAGTGTTGCAAAAATAGAGGCAACACTTAGAGTTAATCCAACATTTAAACATTGGAGTGATGAAGAGGATCCAGAAAGGCGACTAAAAAAAATTTCCAATGAAATGATGTAAAACAAGAGAAGGAGCCAACTGAGGAAGATATTTCAGGTTGGGAAGATAGATATCAAGATGTTTCTAAATCACTGAATCTGTTTTTCATGTTATGATGGAAAAACTCTCCCTTGATTAACAAGGAGTACAGCTAACTTTTAAAGTGCAACATTGTTCAAATATGGCATTTTCTCTATGGAAATGAATGACTAAGCAATAACCATTGGCTTTCACAAAGTTGTATTTAACTTTGAATTGTATTTAAATGTGAATTAACTTTGACAAAAAAGAGAGTTTAATATGCTTAACTGTAGTGATTGTCTAGAAAAACATTCCAAATCCAGTCAAAATATATTCTCCTAAATACACAAAAGCTGTGTTCTCTGCATAAGTCTCTGCTTGGTCAGTAGCTAATGTTACATGAATGCCTTGCTTATGAAGGAATTTTGGGGGATTGATATATCTAAAAAAAAATGTTAGCTTAGGTTTTCCTTTTTTGCTTTTATTCTTTTGTGTTAAGTGCATATGTAAAACTGAATCTCAAAACAAATTTGTAGATATATTTAAATTATTTTTTAATAATAAGTTATTTTAAAGTTTATTTAATTAAGAAATTGAACATGAAAACCATTTGAGATTGTCAAGAGAACTTAAATTTTTTTTACAAGCATATTAAATACATACCCACTTAGCACTTGGGCAAATATTATAATGCAGTATTTTCACTCTAAACGAATAGTGTTGTCTTAGATATACTGAAAGTACAGTAGCAGGCTACATTCGGAATAACTACTTTTAAATGTGAATATAAAAGAAATAATGAAAAAATATTTTGCTTATTTAAGAAAAAGCATCACCTGTATAATATTTATTGACCATTAGTTTGCCTACCTTCAAGGATATAAATAAAGTTCGTATATTTTACTCTTTCCATGCTGATATTTAGATTTAATAATTCTTGAAACTTATTTTTCACATCCCTGTATAAAATTAGGTTCTAATTCCTGTTTTTTCAGTAACACAGTATTTATTGGAAAAAAATATTTGTTATGAGGAACAGCATTATATGTTAATTACTATATAACCACAATGTACCCTGGAAAAACTTTCAAATTAAAATATTTATTTAAGTAAACCAAAATTATATTTGGATATGTTCAATCAGACTGGCATTTGTTTCTGGTGGAAATACTTGTTTAAGTTTCAATTTGTTAAAGGTTGTTTCAATTACAGTATTGTTTACATTTAAGACAGTGAGGGTAATATGAAATTTTTGTAATTTGCAAAGACATATTGCAAGTTAAAATGTAGTTTACCCATGAAATAACCTCGGCATGATTGGAATTTACTTTAAATTGTGAAAATTGTGAAACTTTGCCATAACTCAGTAAGTAAGGTCCAAAAATTCAACTGTACAAAATATGGGGTAGTTGAATTACAATGTTACCAAAAAAAATTGTTTTTTAGTTAGTTTCCCAGTGACTACATGGTAAAAGCAAAAGGGAAAGTTTGTTTTTATTTATTAGGCCAACTGGGAAAAGGACTGATTGTTACAGACAAAAATGTAACCAAAAAATGCACCCTATACTAAACTAAGAAAGATTGAAATGATCATGAGACAGTCATTTGCTAACACTTCCTTCTGTTACCCCATCACCAAGAAGAAATTAGCTTTCACCCAACCTGCTCCTTTTGGGGAACTTGGGCAAGACAGAGTATTGGTGTTAGTCATCAATATCAATACCAATTAGTGATATTCATCAATATCAATATCAAAATCTGTATTTTGATACTGTGGATGTTCTACTGTAATTTGAAATACCATCGACTCAACACTCTTTATTTGTACACTCATCATCTCGTTTATTGCCAAGGTTTATTTAGTTGACCTAACTGGCTTGTGAATTATAATATCCCCTTCCTCATTGCCTTCCAGAGTGTTAATTAACAAGAAAGGTCTTTCCAAACTAAAGGATAGCCTTTCTGAGAAGAACATATGAAAGAGTTGTACTTCTCTAAGGAAAAATCTTTATTTTGGGGGTCTCCAAAATCACTGCAGATGGTGACTGCAGCCATGAAATTAAAAGATGCTTACTCCTTGGAAGGAAAGTTATGACCAACCTAGACAGCACATAAAAAGCAGAGACATAACTTTGCCAACAAAGGTCCATCTAGTCAAGGCTATGATTTTTCCAGTAGTCATGTATGGATGTGAGTGTTGGACTGTGAAGAAAGCTGAGCACCAACGAATTGATGCTTTTGAACTGTGGTGTTGGAGAAGACTCTTGAGAGTCCCTTGGACTGCAAGGAGATCCTACCAGTCCATCCTAAAGGAAATCAGTCCTGAATATTCATTGGAAGGATTGATGTTGAAGGTGAAACTCCAATACTTTGGGCACCTGATGTGAAGAACTGACTCATTAGAAAAGACCCTGATGCTGGGAAAGATTGAAGGCAGGAGGAGAAGGGGACGACAGAGGATGAGATGGTGATGCCATCACTGACTCTATGGACATGAGTTTGAGTAAACTCCGGGAGTTGGTGATGGACAGGGAGGCCTGGCCTGCTGCAGTCCATGGGGTCGCAAAGAGTCGGACATGACTGAGCGACTAAACTGAACTGAACTGAACTGAAGGAAAAATCTAAACAGATGGTGTATGTTTGTTTCTTCCTCATTTGTAAGGTATGGAGAATATATTTTATTAAAACTATGTTAAAGAGTCTTGTTTGCTATATTTTATTTTAAAAAGAAAAAAAAAAACACTAGAAAGAAGCTGATTTGATGTGATGTATGGCAGAAACCAACACGACGTTGTAAAGCAATTATCCTCCAATTAAAAAATAAAATTAGCGTGCTATCCCAATTTTTTTCTCCATTTACTATTTCTTCAACATATTCTGGGGCCTATGGTAGCTAATGAGGATACAAATATGAATAATTCACAGCCTTTGTGCCCAAGCTGCTTAGAGTCTAGGTGCAGTGAAAACCTGAAAAATTGGAATGTGTCATACAGGCTGTAAAGGAAAAGTCGCAAGATTGAGTAGTGCCACTAAGGAGCAAGTAGATTTGAAGGTAGAACAGACCTAAACATCATGTTTGAAACAGTTTTCAAAATTAAATCCTGGCAAGTAATAAAATAGATTAATAATTTGATTTCTTTAAGTTACCATTTATAATAGATCAGCAATTCTTTCAAAGTCAGGTAAAAATAAAATCCTTACTACCTTTAACTAAAAGGAAATTAAGGAGGAGATGGGGAGAGATCATGGGCAAAACTATTTCAGTTCTTTCTGATATATGGGGCTCTGGTATACTTACACTAGGGATTCATGAGACACACAGCCTGCATTCTCATAATGAAAAGATGATTATATTTCACATACCCCTCCCTTAGGGGAGAAAACATTGTTTAAAATCAGGTTAGCCAGCAAATACAATTGCTTAATTTCATCATGGGTTTGGAACCCAAGTGTAGCTTTATAGCCATATTAGCAAGCATTAGTTTTGGTGTGTTTTTCTACCAAATCCTTTTAACATTTCTTTGGGGAGACGAAAATACAGATTATCAGATTTCTTTTAATGCCTTTATCCACTGTGTCTATAACCAATTTCAAGATGAAAATGCCAGAGAGACTTTATGATAAATAGCATCACTGTGCTCTGGGATATTACACAATACAAACTATAAATCACCATCCTCAGAGTGGCTCCATCTTTTGTTGTTGTAATTTTACTAGCTTCTAGCAGTTAAAGCAGCAAATAGAGGTGAATTAAAAAGTCTGCAAAGTACTGAGACTATCGATAACTCTATTCTGGTCTGAATTTCCCTGTCTCTCAGTGTTCAAATTTAGAGTGTATTTATTTAAGGAAAATGTCTTAAGAAGAGCATTCAACACACACTCCTTTTAAGTCATGTTGAACACAGTGCTCTTGCATTACCTACATTTGCTCCTGTTTCAAATCTGAATTCTTTTTCTAAAACATTTGTTATTATTTTAATTTGTTCCATTTAAATTATTAAATCATACTATATGACACACAACACCAATTAACAAGATCTTAGTAAAGGCCACAGATAAAGATTTGAATTATTAAATAAACAAATATTAGTTTCCTTGCAAAATTTCCCCCTTATATCAATAAATAACACTTTTTCAGTTCCCACTCTCTTACCAATTTATGTATAATTAAACACTCTCTTCAGGTGCTTCTCATGCTTCCTTGACTGCCTTCTTTGTCTTTTATTGATTTTCCTTCTCTTCCTATGTTATAAATATTAGTGTTACCTGAAATGTGGTGCTTTTCCCTATACTCATCTCTACACTTTTCCTGAGCCATTTTGTCTGCTCCTAAGTTTTCAGTATATTTCAACTCTGTAAGCCTATTAAAATTATAATCTTAGACAAGTCTTCTCTTCTAAAATCTTCAAAGACTGTATACCTCAATTTGATATTCAAATATTTTACAACATAGGTTTCAAACATTGGTTATGTCCTTCATTTTCCAATTTGATGTGGAAATTCCAGTTTTTTTCATTTACACATTATATTAATTGAAACGTTCTCAAGAGATAAAATCAGGAGTGTTGCATGGAAGGAGAAAAACCTTGTTTCAACCTTGTTCCAAAGAGAATGTAATATATGTATTTTTGGCTCATTCCATTCAAACAGTATCTATTCTAACAATTAGTCAATAATTGAATTATTAAACAATTACTTTGATAGTCTTTATGGAATAATCTTATCTGTTCTGTTCTTTATTGTATTTGAAATATCTGACTGATGAATTATGTATATTATTCCCTGCCAATAATATGTAGTCTTAAAATATTATAGTTCACTATTTCTAATGGATGCTTAATGAACTATCACAAACAGAAATTAATTCATGTATTGATTCAGTTTACAACTTTATACTGCTGTTCATTTTCATAAACATGAATATCTTTACAGCAGAACTGGTGAAAAATAACGCGTTAAAAAAAACTTTAAGAACCACTTAATTTTGTAGTGTTTTGGAGTGATTTTTATAAGCAGATGAACTATCATTGGTCAGTGAAGGACATTCTCTGAATGTAGATGTTTATTTATCGAAAATTACTGATGTGTTAATCCAGAGCAACGTCACTGAAACAGTAGTTTAAGAGCTGGAGACAGTTCTCTAGTGGAGAGAAGTTTTGGACATTTTGAACTCCATTATTCTTCATCATTTTGTGCTATAGTCTTTTATTATTTTGGCAAAATAAGCTTTCAGTTGCCTCTAATGAAATTAATTACTTGATTACAAATTCTTGTGTCATAAGTTCTTTTTTGCTGCTGTTGTTGTTTGCCTGTGTGCTTCTGACTTCAAATCCTTTGGGTCAGCACTGGTAAAGTTATCACAAAAATCATTGTATAGAAGGATGGGTTAATAGGAAAAAAAAAAGAAAAGAAATAGCTTAATCGCTAGCCCAACTGAACATGGGCAGTGTTTGGGAGATGGATTTTAAAATTGTGAAATCAAACTGAAACTGCAAATTTTGTTATATTCAAAAATGATATACTACACAATTTTTTGAGATATCTGTTGTTCAGTAACTAAGTCATGTCCAACTCGTTGAAACCCATGAACTGCAGCTTGCCAGGCTTTCCTCTCTGTCGCTATCTCCAAGAGATTGCTCTTAACTCATGTCATGTCAGTGATGCCATCCAGCCATCTCATACTCTGTTGTCTGCTTCTCCTCTTGCCCTCAATCCTACCCAGCATTGGGATCTTTTCTAATAAGTCGGCTCTTTGCGTCAAGTGGCCAAAGTATTGGCGTTTCAGCTTCAACATCAGTCCTTCCAATGAATATTCAGGACTGATTTCCTTTAGAATTACCTGGTTTGATCTCCTTGTAGTCCAAGGGACTCTCAGGAGTCTTCTTCAACACCACAGTTCAAAAGCATCGATTCTTTGGCGCTCAGCCTTCTTTATAGTCCATCTCTCACATCCATACATGACCACTGGAAAAACCATAGCTTCAACTAGATGGACTTTCGTTGGCAAAGTAATATCTCTGCTTTTTAATACACGATCTAGGTTGTCATGGCTCTTCTTCCAAGGAGCAAGTGTCTTTTAATTTCTTGGCTGCAGTCACCATCTGCAGTGATTTTGGGAAGATGAGGTAGTGGCGACAGCAGGGCTCTCTTAGATTATCATCTTAGCTTCTCTTGGAGTCTACTCTGCCAGCTTTAGATATATTCAGAAATAACAATAAAAGTTTTCCAAGTTTTATTGCAGTGATTTTTAATTCATTTAAGGAGCTTTGGCTCTCTCTGTGGAATTTTTCTGAATATAAAAGAAGCCTTCTACCCATTAAGATGAAGCCCATATAAATTTAACAGATATT
This sequence comes from Bos indicus x Bos taurus, assembly GCF_003369695.1. Taxonomy (NCBI): domain Eukaryota; kingdom Metazoa; phylum Chordata; class Mammalia; order Artiodactyla; family Bovidae; genus Bos; species Bos indicus x Bos taurus. The sequence continues at coordinate 41,041,483 of NC_040092.1, forward strand.
ATCGTGACAACGGGGTAGTTAATAACGTACATAAAGATGAAGTGTTGTCATGTGAGTTAATGATGGCTGAGTCAGCCAGCCAGTGGGTTCAAGGCCTACGGCCCCAGTGGGAAAGAAATCTGGCTCCACATGCAACACCAAGAAATCTCCACCTCATATAGGGCATTGGGTAGACTGTGGACATTGGGTGGACCAAAACCCTAGTTTAATTGAGCTATCAGCAACAACTTCTATGCTCAAAGAACAGAAAATAAATTTATCTGGCTTATTATTATCTGGCTTACAATTAGAGTCACTCAGTTGCACCATGCCCCATATCTCTCACTCTTCCTCCAGCATTACATCAATTACTTTAAGATGAATGATGATTCGGTGTGGCAGCAAGGTGAACTGAAGACTTACATACCCATGGAGTGTGCTGAAGACCTTTGGGGATAGGTTATCTCATGTGGTAAGAGTGGGAGCCTATATGCATGACTTTAGCCCATGGAGTTTGGACATGATTCCTAGTAAAAAGTTAGGTAAACATGGTCTTAAAATAGGTCTTAGATCCTATTGGACTAACTCAGTGTACTTTTATTACTTTTATATCTGAATCTATCAAACAAACTCATGTGCTATATGCTTATACTTCTCCATCATGTAAGTACCATACAGAATTCCTCTGATTGAGAATGTCCAACAATAAAAAACTACTAACAAGGCAAAGTCTGTGTAGTCAGAGCTATGGTTTTTCAAGTAGTTATGTATGGATGTGAGAGTTGAACTATAAAAATTCTGAGTGCCAAAGAATTGATGCTTTTGAATTGTGATGCTGGAGAAGACTCTTGAAAGTCCCTTAAACAGCAAGGAGATCAAACCAGTCAAAGGAAATCAACCCTGAATATACATTGGAATGACCTATGCTGAAGCTGAAGCTTCAATACCTTGGCCACCTGATGGGAAGAGCCAACTCATTGGAAAAGACCCTGATGCTGGAAAGACAGAAGGCAGAAGGAGAAGGGGATGACAGAGGATGAGATGGTTGGATGGCATTACTGATTCAATGGACATGAGCTTGAGCAAGCTCCAGGAGATGGTGAAGGACAGGGAAGCCTGGCATGCTGCAGTCCATGGGGTCACAAAGAGTCGGACATGACTGAGTGACTGAACAACAGCAAAACAAGCAAACTCATCTGCCATTTGTTTCTAGTTGGTAAACCAGAATTTAGTGTGACCATTTCCATCCCTGATATCTAAAACTTTTACTCTTCAGTTGATCTCTCAATCACCTCCTGAATTGTCTTGGCAAATCAGAACCTCACTGGTCCCGAGCATGATGTAATCACAGCATTGCCAGCAGGAATGACAGATAAACACTTACATAATTCAAATGGCTGTTCACCAAGTAATGTTTCTAGAGACCACATGGACACATTCATAATGATTAACTCTTGCTGGCAGTCAAGAAAAATCACTTATATTTTTGGACAGCCTCCTGAACTGCAAAAATAAGACCTAGTGCCTTACTGGAGTTTTGGGATATGGAGACAAGGCATGCATCAAGGCCTTCTTTTTGTTCTTTATATTGGCTGATCCACAAAGAAGATCCTTTCAGTGGGACCCAAACTAATATGCTGTTTGAAACCTGTCCATCTAGTTGTGGTGTGCTCTTTGTCTTTGTGGTGCCCCAACATAAAGTAGCTTTTTTGGGCTCTAGGTCTCTGACTGACAGTTTTGCTTAATAAACTCTCAAACAAAAGGAGAGCACTTACTCCTAAAGGTACTTCCTAGGCTTTTGGATTTATTGCTTCCCTAACATAGCTCTCAAGTATACTCCTTTTGAAAGCAGCTCTTATATTGTTACTGAGACATTACTTTGCCAACAAAGGTCCATCTAGTCAAGGCTATGGTTTTTCCAGTGGTCATGTATGGATGCGAGAGTTGGACTGTGAAGAAGGCTGAGCGCCGAAGAATTGATGCTTTTGAACTGTGGTGTTGGAGAAGACTCTTGAGAGTCCCTTGGACTGCAAGGAGATCCAACCAGTCCATTCTAAAGGAGATCAGCCCTGGGTGTTCTTTGGAAGGAATGATGCTAAAGCTGAAACTCCAGTACTTTGGCCACCTCATGCGAAGAGTTGACTCTTTGGAAAAGCCTCTGATGCTGAGAGGGATTGGGGACAGGAGGAGAAGGGGACGACAGAGGATGAGATGGCTGGATGGGATCACCGACTCGATGAACATGAGTTTGGGTAAACTCTGGGAGTTGGTGATGGACAGGGAGGCCTGGCGTGCTGCAATTCATGGGGTCACAAAGAGTCGGACACGACTGAGCGACTGAAGTGAACTGAAGTGAACTGAAGAGTTGTCAAAACTGAAGGCCTGACCCAAACAAGGGAGCTTTGTGATTCTCTTGCTTGATATTCCCATGATGGAATAAATCAACTTGTACTCAATAACCAACAAATATAAATAACCAAAAAAGCATTACTTGTCCATTGGAATTGGCATATTCAAAATAGAACTTGCCTAGCCCAGGGACATCTTGACATTACATGAAAAAGTAGCAGTAAACTCCTTCTCTGCCACGCGGAACAAATCTCAGGTTCATGAGGGCCCTTAGTTCACCAAGGCTCCTTCAATGCCTGGGCTAGATTTAGTGATGATTCACCTTAGTTGAAACCCACTATTGTCACAGGGTCAGTAGAATCAGCTTTGTATAGCCCCAAACAATCCAGATCACTCTGCTTAGTGGGCAGGACTCAGGACCATTCTCATAGTTCTGACTGGTCCTTTAATGAATCTTGTTATACTGTATGGACTCTTAGCTTGTTGCCCATGGCTCAGGTGCTTTATTTGCCACATTGAAGATGGCAGAATGGCAGATTAAAGAGATTCCTTTTGGGGACCATGAACTCTGGAAACAAATGTTGGCTGCTTCTCAGTCCATCTGGGTCACTTATGCAGATGCTCAGAGTAGGAGATAGTTCCATGATAAATCAAACTGGCAGTAAGCTGGTGCACAAGGCTATGCCACTCCAATTGTCATCATTACTGCCTGAGCCTATCAATCTGGGAGACAGGCAACATACTTAGTATTATATGTGGCGTACTGAGAAGGACTCCACGTTTTCCTTTTGTCTCTGACCCAGGAGTTTTATGTCCTCTACCAACATCCATGGAACTCTAGCAACCTAACTTGTTCACTTGCAAATAGCATAAAATCTTAGACCTTTCACAAATCTTGACACCTGCAGATAGGCATTTTAAAATTTGTGATTCAGCAGATTTTTTAGTTTTCATGTTTGCGTTGTGAAATGTCGTGTGTGCATCAGCATGTGCACATGCCTTGCTGTTTCAGTTCACAAAAGCTATTTATAAAATCTCATTCTGAGTGTGTATAAAAATGGGAACTTTTGGACTATTACAAAGAGTAACTTTCAAAATATGCTTTGTAGACACAAGGCTAACTAAGAACAAGCTAAATATTCCCTCCAAGTAAACTCTTGCATGAATACAAGCTAAATCTTTAAGATTGCTGTTATTTATTTAAGAACAAAGATACTTCAAACACCTTATATTCGTATCAAGCACTAAGTAATCATAGGTAAAAAGTTCTATTATCATCACATAGCATTTTCTTATTACTGTTTTTTCTACCTGTTAATATGTTACTTATTTCTAAGAATTATCAAGTTTTTAATGCACTTATTTTTTCAAAAATAATTGTCTTTATGAAATATGGTAAGTGAATTAGTGAAAGTAAAATACTGAATTCAAACTGAGTGGGTAGGATTTGAAAATCTATGATTTAAATTATTGTTAATAACAAAGAATTTTACTCAAAATTGTATTTCTTTTTCCATTAGAAATAGACTTATTAGATCTACTGCCATGAAAACTAATGCATTCCATTCACCAGAACAAATGACAACTATGGGCTGGTTTTCATTGCCATAGAAAACAGATGAAAATTTCAAAGTTAGCTTTTTTGGATTGGTTCCTGTATATGCAGTACCAACTGAAAACTCACCCCATCCTTGAAGATGGAAAGGTAAACACTCCCTCAACGTTTTGTGATTCATTTATCATTCATGATAAATGAATAATGGAACGGATGTTTTATACAGATGAATACTCTTTTCCTCTCTGGAAGAGGCAATGAATGAACAACCCTTCACTATCATTTGTTCAGTGTCAGACAGAGCACTTGGAGGGAAGTTTCATGCAACAGGGTTTTATGGGAAGAAAACATCTTTTGACTTTTTTTTTTAATGTTTGGGAATCATTTTATATGTTGGCCTATTTTCCCTCCCAGAAATTGGTTACATGGTAAAGTATTTTCACACATACTGTGGTTCTAGCATTGCCAGTTGAAAAGTGTTTTGCCATTATTTAATGCCTTGTTATTCAGTTTTAGCAACTTCTCTGTGGGGTTATGCAACATAATGGAATTGCCTTTATTTTTAATAAATAAATTTTTAAATACATTTTTAAATAAATAAATAAAATTTAAAAATCCCATGGGCAGAGGACCTAGTTGGCCACAGTCCATGGGGTCACAAGGAGTCAGACACAACTTAGTGACTAAAACTCCCACCACCATCAAAAGTCAATTTCACTTTTGTATAAGAGGATAGCAAAGCAGAGTTCATTGCAGAGTTCTCTGAAGGATTTGCTCCACTATTTTGTTCTCTGTCTGTACACGATATGCCAAGTAAAATGTCGAACTATTTTTTTATCTGTTATTTTCTCATTTATTTATTAGACCCTGTTTTTACAAATTAGACAGCCTAGTAGTCTTCCTTTACTGATACAGATGCCATATTTTCATGAAACCTTAAAAATTACTAGTTATTGTACCAAGTTTGTATATTTATACCAAGTTCATTATTACTCCACCTACATTCAAAATGGGCATGACACTTTAAGTTATCACTTGTAGATGTGTAGTTTTAACATGACTGACTTGCTGTGTTTCTGAAAGAAGTAACAGAAAAAGCCTAAAACATATAACTGTCAGAATATTTGACCATTTGGATCCTATCTCCATATTCCCTTCAAACTTAAACATAAGATTCATGACCATTGAGCTTTCTCTGTTTATTTAACTGACTGTCCAAATGGCTTAGAATAGTGTATGGAGTATAGTAAGTATACGAGTACACAAGCATCTACACTTTGAGTTTACAAAGCGTGAGTTAAAAGTCAGCAAAAGAGACATAGATGTATAGAACAGTCTTTTGGACTCTGTGGGAGTGGGGAGATGATTTGGGAGAATGACGTTAAAACATGTATAATATCATATAAGAAACGAATCACCAGTCCAGGTTCAATGTAGGATACAGGAAGCTTGAGGCTGGTGCACTGGGATGACCCAGAGGGATGGTATGGGGAGGGAGGTGGGAGGGGGGTTCAGGATGGGGAACACGTGTACACCCGTGGCAGATACATGTCGATATATGGCAAAACCAATACAATATTGTAAAGTAAAAAAAAAGTCTAATTGCCTTTTCCCATTATAATTAATTCCTACTCAAGGAAAAGTAAATATTGATAAAGTTATCCCATTTCAAGAAGTAAGAATTCTTCTAGAAAAATTGCTATTAAAAACTTGTTGATTCCTTTTTTATTTCAGAAGTACTGGAATTTCTATGAAGAATACTCCTGTGATGTTTACACAATGAGACCTTTAACCTTTGCTTTTTTAAAAAATATGACCTTAATTAAATAAGCTTTATTAAGTTCTACAAATGGAGCTTCTCTTTCAGAAAGATTATAATCACTTATGAGCTTCACCAAGAATCAGTAGGATAGTGATTATACTTCAAGTAAAGAAAACTACAATCCACAAAATCAATTAAGACTTTCTTGAACCTAAACTAACTGATACTTCTCCTGAATGCTCAAATAAGAATAACTCTAACTTTCTTCTGGTGGTTATTCTTTTATAATTCAGTTTAGGATCAAAGAGGCCAAAAAATGAAAATATAAAACAAAAAACTCCCTTTTATTGAGTTATGTATCAGTTGAGAATTGCTACAAAAGAGTAAAATGGGAGATCAAAACATAATCTTCCTGATCAGTGATCAAACCCACATCTCTTATAGTCTTCTGCATTGATAGCTGGGTTCTTTACCACTAGCACCACCTGGGAAAATCCTTTATTCCTCAGGAAAAGAGAAATATAGTGAAAAAAAGGTAAATATAATTCTAGAAGATGGCTTTTTATCTCTGGGAGAGTGGGCTTCCTTATAGTTAGGATAACTACATTATTTAGTATTTCAACCAGGGAAGAAAAAAGGAGTAATGTTATTAATTACAGTGAGCATAAATTGAGACCATCCTGACAAACTAAGACATATGTTTACACTATTTGTAATGAACCACAGACTTCAACAAATGCACCCATGCTACAACAGACTCTGTGAATGATCCCAGACCTCTCTTCTGAAAGCAAACCATTTTTGCTTCATGCTGGAAAGAAGAAAAGAACACATATTCTCAGCAGGCAGATTTTTCTCCCAAGAAGGGAAGAACTGAGACCAAACTTGTCAGTTTATTTTCCCAAATTTACTGTGCTGAGTCTCTAATGTCAGAGGGGATTGACAAGGAGGGGCAATGAGAGGTTGGGGGTTTCACACCAGTGAATATCTCTCCATGTGGAAGATAACATCAGGAGGGAATCACAGGTGTTCTTCCCTCAGCCCTCAAAACCTTCTACTACTTTCCAAGCATCAATCCTTATATATTCGGGACAAGTTTGGTACTTCACAAAAAGGGTGTTTTAGTAGAAAACAAAGAATTAGACTAGATTCTCAGCTTTTGTGTTTCCCAAAACTAATATCAAAAAAACAAAGTTTATTGTAAAAAATTTATATAAATAAATAATACATTACCAGTTAGAGACTGTTTTCATAGCCTCTAACCATGGAGAGGAAAGAAAAAAAAAATTGATGGAAACAAGATGGTTAGATACTGATATGTGACCATAAGAAAAGTTTGTGCTTCCCACCCTACAGAACATGATCCTGGCTTGAGGGTAGAAGGAGGAGGCAAAATAAGAAACCCAAGGTTTATACACATGAGAAAAGGTAAGACATTGCCTTATTTCTTGAATGAGGGCTTAGTGAATCTTTATGCCCAGCAGTTAAACAGAATAAAAATATTGCATGAAATAAGCCTAGGATAGAATGTGAAATAGTACTTTTTTTTTTTTTTCCTGAGCTGCAAGGTAAGTCACAGAGAACCAAAGACATTTTCAACATTTTGTTTGAGAAAATGAAATGGGACAACAATGGCGAGATGAGATGAGGATACACATTAATGTTCAATCACCTTCCATTCCTTCCGAACAGCAATATATTAAGTCCCTAGAAATTATAGCAGTCCTAAAGAGAAGGAAGTAGATCTTCAACTACTAATATGATTTTGTCTCTTTAAAAAATAATAGAGTAGGGGAAAATTGAGCCATGGGAAAACAAAGTTATATTCATTGTTGTTCAGTCGCTCAGTCATGTCCGACTCTGTGACCCAGTGGACTGCAGCATGCCAGGCTTCCCTGTCCTTCACTATCTCCCAGAGTTTGCTCAGACTCATGGCCATTGAGTCTGTGATACCATCCAACCGTCTCATCCTCTGTCACCCTCTTCTCCTCCGGCCCTCAGTCTTTCCCAGTATCGGGGTCTTTTCCAATGAGTCAGCTCTTCACATCAGGTAGCCCAAGTACTGGAGCTTCAGCTTCACCATCAGTCCTTCCAATGAATATTCAGGGTTGATTTCCTTTAGGATTGACTAGTTTGATCTCTTTGTAGTCCAAGGGACCCTCAAGAGTCCCAGCACCACAGTTCGAAAGTATCAATTATTTGGTGCTCAGACTCCTTTATGGTCCAACTCTCACATCCATACATGACTATTGGAAAAATCATAGCTTTGACTACGCAGACCCTTGTCAGCAAAGTGATGTCTCTGCTTTTTAATAAACTATCTAGGTTTGTCATAGTTTTTCTTCCAAGGAGCAGGCGTCCTTGAATTTCATGGCTGCAGTTACCATCCATAGTGATTTTGGAGCCAAAGAAAATAAAGTCTGTCACTATTTCCATTATTCCCCATCTATTTTTCATAAAGTGATGGGACTGGATGCCATGATCTTTGTTTTTTTGAATGTTGAACTTTAAGCCAGCTTTTTCACTCTCCTCTTTCACCTTCATCAAGAGCCTGTTTTGTTCCTCTTTGATTTCTGCCATTAGGGTGGTGTCATCTGCCTATCTGAGGTTATTCATATTTTCTCCGAAGTGTCGGTTCCAGCTTATGCTTCATCCAGCCTGGCATTTTGCATGATGTACTCTGCATATAAGTTAAATAAGCAGAGTGACAATATACAGCTTTGATGTACTCCTTTCTCAATTTTGAACTAGTCCATTGTCCCATGCCCAGTTCTAACTGTTGCTTCTTGACCTGCATATAGGTTTCTCAGGAGGCAGGTAAGGTAGTATGGTATTCCCATCTCTTTAAAAATTTTCCACAGTTTGTTGTGATCTACATAGCCAAAGGCTTTCAGCATAGTCAATTAAGCAGAAGTAGATGTTTTTTTGTTTGTTTTTTCTGAAATTCCATTGCTTTTTCTATGATCCAATGGATGTTGGCAATATGTTGACTCTTCACATTTATGGATTCTTGGCACATTTCGAATGATCTTCCCATATTTGGATAATTTGAAGTATTCACCCCCAAAAGAAGTAAAATGTTTCTCTTGCAGTCTCTCTTGTACATGCACAGGAATGTGACCAGGATTTATGAATGAGATAAAGGCTTTCATTTGGAAATGAGCATTGTTAGGAAGTGGCCAGACATTTAGTCATTCAGTTATGTCCGACTCTTTGTGAAACCATGGACTGTAGCCCACCAGGTTGCCTGGAAAATTCCATGGAATTTGGAATGGGTTGCCGTTCCCTTCTCCAGGGGATCTTCCTGACCTAGGAATCAAACCTGAGTCTCCTGCATTGTAGGCAGACTCTTTACCATCTGAGCCACTAGGGAAGCCCCTTAGGAAGAGGCAGCTCTGTGGAATAGACATTGCTTTATAGGGTAAAGGCAGAAGCGTACAGTTTTTGAAAGGCAATCCTAGTTATCTTAGTTTGCTAAAGCTTCCATAACAAATAACACAAATTAACTGACTCGAACAACTCGAAGTTTATTGTCTCGCAGTTTTAGAGGCTAGCAGTCTGCAGAGGTTGAAAATGTTGGGTTTTCCTGAGAGCTGTGGTGGAGGCAGTTCTGCATCTCCCCCAGGTTCTGGAGTTTTTTGGCAGCCTTTGACCTAGAGGTGCACCATCCAACTCTGCCTCTGCTGCAGATGTTTCAGTGTTAGTAGGTGAGCCCCACTCCCCTATGGTCCATGTGCTTTCTCCAAGCTGGTGTTTTTGTGCTGGTTTTTGGGTTGAATGAGTCTACCTGTTAGCCCTTTAAGAGCTGATTTTCCATTCCCTGCATTTCTATGGTTATATTTCCTGGACATATTCCATGTTCATTTTCAAAGCCAGGTATATGGAGGGCTTGCTCTCCTGTTTAGGATCTAAGGGTTGGAGTGCCTCATGTAGCACTCGAATCCCTTACTTTTTAGGGAGAAGTTTCATACCTCTGTGATCCTACCAATTGTAGGTCACCATAGTTTGGTGTGATTGTTTTCCCCTTGATGAGACTGTATCTCTGCTTCTTATCCATTCAGTGACATACTTTTAGTCTGTGTTGTGATGGTTCTAGTTATTCAGTCTTCAGGACTCTTTCAGAGGGATTTATTCTACATGTAGATTTGTTATGTCCATGGGAGGAGGTGAGTTCAGGATTTGTCACCTCCCTATGCTGCCATCTTGAACTCTTCCCATATTTTTAAATGTGAAACTATACACCAGCAAAACAAAACAGAGAAACATGGTGGCCACAAAAATTCCTCTCATTTTTTGAACATTTTTGTGTAATAATAAATAAACAAGTAAGAAAGGCAATTACAGCTAAAGACAGTAAATAGAAAATAAGGATAAATCATTTCTGAGATGGACACCAATATAAAAAGTTCGAAGTGTTGTCTCCTTACTTGAATTGCATGTAAGTAACAGATATTAGTAATCTGAAAGATTAATAAAATATGCTTTTACTTTTATCATTTGGTGGTTATGTTAATCATCTGGGCTCCTCTAGTGACTGAGAATTTGAAGCATCTTCAAGATTTGAAATATCAGTCTTCCTGAAAGTTTCACTAGAAGACACAAGCTTTGAAACAGGAAAAAACATTGTCCTGCTGGAGCATGGATAAAGTTAACACACCAAGAAAATGGAAGTACACTCTTCATCACCAGATGCCATACAAGTAGTATTAAGGCAGGACCTAGATTTTGTTCTAAAACATAAAATCAACTAAACACTCCGTTGGAGAACATGCTTTAGACTTAGATTAAAAAAAAATAATAAAACTATCAGTATATTTAAAAGAAAGGAAGTTGAATACCTTAAGGTAGAGGAGAACTTAAATTTTAGCATATATCAGAATCACAGGAGCCCTTATTAAAAAAAAAAAAAAGTTCAACCTATATTCTCAGAGTTTCTTATTAATCATGTGGCAGGGCCACAGATTAATGGAATATGAGGAGTGTTTTTGCTCCTTTTTTGTCCTCTGCCCAGCAAATAGCAATCTAATGACAAAATTGACCCCATGAAAAACATTAGTACCTGCTTTACTGATTGTGATTTTTATTACATCCTTTAATATTATTGTATAGTTGCACTTGGCTTTTTACAATTAATTTGAGGTTGTGGAAATATTTTATATTTTAATGGCAGATGCTCTCTTTCTCAAGCTTGAGGGGAAGAAGTCTTGGCTTGTAACTGAAGCATTTGGGCAAAGATCTTTATGGCATTAAAAAAAAAATACATTTACTTGGGAAAATAGCATCATGTGACAGAACCATAGCAATCATAACACCTCGGGTGCCAGAAAATACTCACTCTGGGTGGCTTGGATGACTCCAAATTCTTAAGAGCATTTTCTTTCCTTTTTTTTTTTTTTTTTTGTGGTGGTAGAAAGTCCCTGCAGTGCATTAAAGTCCACAGAGAGCTAAAGCAACCCTGTCTCTAAAGCAACCAGTTTGTAGTTTATGAGCCTGCGAGGCAGAAGAATAACAGACGCATATCACTGACAGTTAACAAAGCTATCTTTCATGATTTTTTTTCCCTTTTACCAGAAGTCTAATTTTTTAGAAAAACACTCTACAAATGATGACTTAAGTTATTTCTGAAGAAGTATTTTCTTCCTCAAAAGCCATGATATTATTTTGGCAATTCCTCAGGGCTTCCCCCCTCTTTTATATTTATATATAACATGAAAAATGATGTTTAAATATTTTTCTCTTTTTGCATCTGATATGTGTGGCCTTATATCACAAGTAATTCTGTAATCTTAGTAGTATTCTTTATGGAGAATAGGCATATTTGATTATGTGAAATCTTTTGCAGTAATCTATATAGTAGCATTAGTATCTAGCATATATTGTAAATCTGTCTCTGAAAAATGAGATGTTTAGTCTTTTTCCTAGTTTATTTTCACTCGAAATTGTCATGTGTGAAGAGAGGGAGGGACTATCAAAAGTGGTCATAATTGTTCAGTTTCCAGTGTTTTACCAGTGTGAAATACCACAGCTTTACTAAGACTCTTTTCGATAGATGTATCTTATGCCTGGTACCACAGTTAGTTTCAAAAGGTATTCTCTTACCTCAGATGTCTTGGCTTCATGTGGACAGACATTCCAAAGTAAGTTTATTAAGAAGGGGAAAATTAAGACACATAAAATATGGAATCTAGACACAGATAAGTTTACATAAGATTCTCTTCTGTGAAGGTAGCTGGAAGTCTTAACCACAGATTGACTTCTCTGGCCAGCTTTCAAGGGCTCTCTGTCTGGTATTGTTTCTGGCCAGTAAGGCCAGCTTCAGGTTGGTACCCTGAGTGGGTAGGTAAAATCCCCAAGCAATTCCACAATACTGGTCTGCCCCATCCCTGCATTGTGTCCTAGCTCAGGTCAGGCCAGCCTTGATCTCTGCTCCATAAAGGAAAGACACTATCCCTCATCTACTCCAAAGCAACTCCTCTGTCTTCAGAGTGACCTGCATTAACTTTCTTGAATGTATTGCCATCATTTGCATTCTCATTTCTAGAGTGATTATCCTCAATTTCAAGTAATCCTTCTCTCTGTGCTCTTTCCTTTACCTAATGAAGCAAAAGACAGTTCAAATGTCATCAGGAACCTGAAAGGCCAGGTGAATGTGAGAAGTGGTGCTGGGGACTGGACATGATAATTGTTTTATCTCAGTGGCTTTTTAAAAAAATTCACCAATTGGTGAAATCGAAGACCACCAAAGAATAATGTCTTCTAATTAGCTGACATCAGTTACAGGAAGGTGGTGGATGCAGTAAGGATATAGAGCTGCAAAACTTAAAAACAGTATGTACGTAGAGAATAACATGTCTACCTACATGCATATATATACATATACACACACACACATATATATGTATGTACAATATATAATATACATATGTGTATAATATATCATATACATATATACACATCACTGCCTTATAAATGTATAGATATAGATTGTCTTTTCTAAACAAGTATTTATACTTTTGCTTCTAGAATTCAAAAGGCAGAAGTATTTCAGAAATAATACAGGTAAAGGTTGAAAAAGGCATTTGCTAAAAAATGTATATCTTTTTATACAGGCACTGAACTACTATAGCACTGTTCTTAACAATACCTTATTTATGTGACATCATGATTCTCTCAAAATTTTATAATAGACTGCAATTTTGAAGTGTGTGCTAAGTTTGAGGCAGAAAAACAGAAGCATAGGTTTGTATATAATTTTAGGTTATTCTGGGTCCACTGATTAGTCAGAAATAGTTTCTATTAGAACAATGTGTGGTTTACTTCAATATTTTAAATTACCTTGATACAGTGTAGTTCTGTGTTAAAACATAATATTCTAATAAATTTCTCAGCACTCACGGATTGCTTTCCAACCCTGACAATTGTATATAAGGTCATTTAGCACGGCACATTTTACATCCTGACAGAGGGTAGCCCTGTGTCCCAGGACTGTAAGCATTAGTGCTAAACATTTCAGAGGAAGATATATATTACCTACTCGAGTTGACCAACCTAAGGTGAAACCATGAGCATCAGCCCAGCTTTGTTTGTATGCTTTAGTGAAATGCTTTTGATAACTTGGTCAGCTGTGAATCTCCTCCTCCATACAGAAATGCATGGTTTGTTATAACTCTTAGACTGGAGAAGCAATTCCTGTGGCTTCTCAGAAAGTTGATCTTTCTGACTTTAAATTTGGAATCGTTGAACATCTCTGACTGCTGTGCAGGAGGGAGGCTGCTAAAGATACAAAGACTGCAGCTGTGTTTATTTTGGAAGACCCACAGTGCAGAGTCAATTGTTGTGCTTAGATTATAATGCATGGCTGAGATATCCAAATGTACAAGGGATGGTGGACCAGAATTGGCTAACATGAGAGCAGATGGGCATCTGTAAGATGAAGTAATTGAAGAGAATGTCAATTAAATTGAACATTTGTACCTATGCTTAAACAAGCAATTATATTGTTCTGGGATGGAGATCTTAATTATATCTTCTTAACTGATTTGAAGGCAAAATATGTTCTCCTTATTTTCTCTTTATCATTTCAACTTGTTTGTAGAAAACAAAATGGAAGAAAACAAGTGGAAAGCAGATACCGATTCTTGACTACATGTAAATAAAACTTCTTTGATGTTAGAAAAATTGTTTCACACAAAATGATTTTTTAAATGATGCCTATATTTTTAAACCTAGAGATTAAATGAACAATTATTCGTCCATGTGCTATATCAGTGAAAGCCTTATACTTTGACATCATTATCACCTTGTGCTAAATTTAAATCAACAATCAAATATTTCTAGTACCTTGATTCATGTTAATTATGATTTTTTATATTATTTTTAAAGGAAGTGTTTAAAAAAAACACAGCATTTTTTCCCCAAATAATAGTTTTCAGGCTGTTCCATTCCCTATCAGCAATCTGTAATATTTACAATTGGATCAATACCCTGGACTTATTATTCTCTTAAATAGATCTTTGTGAAGATGTGAACAAATGGAGACAATTTATATATTGTTCCTTAATAATTGTTCCTTTCTCTAATGCTTCAATAAACTCTAAATTCTACAGGAAATATTATTAAGAATAAATGGTTTAGTGTGAAATCCCCTCCCACCAATACAGCAAAATATAAAACCAAAGAACAAAACAAACACAAAGATTTCAGAAAGAAAGAAAATCTTGGGAAGCTAAAAACATACAAATAATGTGGCTTCCGATTATATTTTAAGCAATATAGGAGATATAAATCAAGAACTGTGGTTTTAACACCTTTAAAAAATTATAAGTATTTTCTTATTACTTATTTTTGATGATCTAGACTCTTTTAGCCTAATGATTAATGATACATTGCTTAAGATAAAACTGCTTAGGGGGTCAATTTCCAGGAAAGTGTCCGCTAACAATTATTTTTTCCTGTGAAAGAAAACTCCAATTGACCAAAAGATACAGTAGGTATATTTAGAAAGAAGAGAAAAGAGAGGAAGAGACATGTATTTAATGTCACAATATAGATAAATCTCTATGTGTATGTGTGTGTGTTTGTCACTCAATCATGTCTGACTCTTGGCAACCACCTGAACTGTAGCCCGCCGGGCTCCTCTGTCCATGGGATTTTCCAGGCAAGAGTACTGGAGTGGTTTGCCATTTCCTTCTCCTATAGATCACTATAAAAGATTGCAAATAATAAAGTGTGCCTATTCTCTATGAAGAATATTGCCAAGATTGCAGAATTACTTATGATTTAAGGAGGGCCTTGCACATTAGATGCAAGAAGGAAAAAAAATATAGTCCTTCCTTGAAGCTGGGTGGGAGGGTTATCTGTATTTTCTTTTACTTCAAAAAGTAAAATTCTAGAAGGTAACTTGTGCTTGGAAACTTTTAAAATACATCGAAGAAAGTTTCTATATTCTTCTACATTTCAGTAGTAGCTAAATATATATTTGCTGAACACTGCTCTCTTGATTTAAAATAAAATAACAAAAAACTTATAAAGGAAATTAGAAATTGTCTGTTTCTGGTTATTTTACACTTAAATCATAACTAAAATGTTGCTTTCTTATTTTCCATTAGTTATGCAAAATCATTTTCAACAATTTCTATAATCACTTTAGCTGCATTTCTCTTAAATGGAGGCCTATTTTCCAAGTACAAATAAATTTGAACAAAAGATTTGATTTCTTTTAGAAATTTCTCCAGATGTGAATTTTGAAATACGGTCATGTTATTATTATTCTGCTTTGCAGTAAAACATGGATTAAGGCCTAAGAAGAAGAAGAAAATGCTGGTAAATGAGTAGATAATTAAACTTTGTTTACCATTCCATCTACAGATTTTGATGTTTGCCAGAAAATAATATTGGCTTGAGAAATGGGGTATTGGTTAAGTTGAAGCCAGACAATTCAGTATTTAGGAAAATAATAACTGAATTTTGTTGAAAACAAAGTTATTTTCAGATTTCATGTAATTCATATTGCTGCCATTTTGTATTTCTGCATGCTCTAGTTTAGCATGTGTAATGATGCTGAGCTTAATAGCATTATTTTAGCTCTATGCCTGTCCCCTAAATAATCTTCTGCCACAGGTAATCAATATGACCAAATATGTTAGTCAAGTAATTCAAATTAAAATAAAATGGCTCAAATTAAAAAACTTTTCATTTGATCATGTCATCTTGATTTCTTATCATCAGAGGGACACAATTTATAAACCAAGATTTTGTCTTATAATGTTTGAAAATGCAGCTAATTTTAAAAGATATTTGTTGGTAAATTAGAAACATATGTGTGTGTGTGTATATATATACACACACACTATATATATATACACACATCAAGGACTTCCTGGGTGGTGCAGTGGTAAAGAAACCTCCTGCCAATTCAGGAGATCCAAGAGATGCAGGTTCTATCCCTGGGTTGGGAAGATCCCCTGAAGTGAACATGGATACCTGCTCCAGTATTCTTGCCTGGAAAATTCCATGGACACAGGAGCCTGGTGGACTACAGTCTGTGGGGTTGCACAGAGTCGGACACAACTGAGCACACACACATATATATCAATCATTTTAGTTTTTTCCTTCTTTAATGTATTGGGTAAACAAAATTAAATATCATTTGGATATTGTTGCAACCAGATACACTTCTGTTCCAGCAATATATAACTTCATATTAATACGTTGTAATGATACAAACTCACCAGTCAGACCAGCAAGCAATTTAAAGATTTATACCCTTCTCTGAGAAGACAGGGGCTTCCCTGATGGCTCAGACAGTAAAGAATCCACCTGCATGCAGGAGACCCAGGTTCGATCCCTGGGTTGGGAAGGTCCCCTGGAGAAGGGAATGGCAACCCACTGCAGTATTCTTGCCTGGAGAATCTCATGGACAGAGGAGCCTGGCAGGCTACAGTCCATGGAGTTGCAAAGAGTTGGACACGACCAAGCCACTAACACTTTGAGAAGACAAAGGAAACTAGGCACTTACATATTCACAGTGAGCATGACATTTGGTAACAGTCTTCTGGGGAGTAATTTGGCATTGTACATTAAAATTTAATTGTGCACAGAAAGCTGTTTTACAGAAATTACATCACAGTACAGATGTTCACGGAAGCATTGCACTAGCAGTGGACACTACTTACTTTCCCATCAATAAGGGAATAGTTAAACTATGATAGATTCATTAAAATGAATGCAAAGCAGAAAGAGGAGATATATATTGAATGCTATGAAAAGATTAAACATGGTATGTTCAATAAAATGAAGACTCAGAATTCTTAGATTATTCTCTTTTCTATAAGAATAATAGCTAAATATGTTTATGCATATAATTTTAATACATGCCTGGAAGAATAACAGCAAGCTTAGTTGGATAGAAAGTGGACACTGAGAGAGTTTGACTCCTTGCCTTTTATGTTTATGCCTATATAACTTCATGGTAAAATTAGTTTATTTTACAGATTTTTCTGCTAAAATCCAGTCCTGAAAACAGCACTTATTCCCCTTGGTCAGCATTTTTCTTTTTTCCAGAAAACTAGTCTTTATCCAAAATAAATATTTCTACTGTGCCACAAAACAAATTATTCAGCTTTAAAATTGCACAGCTTTTGCCATATACTAAATTCCACTAAGCCATGGCAAAACTCCATCTCCAATTCAGAAAATGTTTATGTTTGACCAGTGGGAATGATGATAAATTGTTACTCTTTGTCTTCAGGGGAAATGTTTTCATTAAGTCTGAATGCTATCTAATGATTAAGACAGGAAAGCTTGAGAAAAGCTACTACTGTTATTCAGTCACTAAATGCCGATCACATTAAGATAGAGCAAGGAGGGGTGGGGAATGGCCATGCTCTGCGCTCTTGGGCTCTCCTTGCTACCCAATCTCCTACTGTACAAAGTGGGAGTAAAACATCTTTCTCACTAATAAATGACTTTTTCTTGCAAGAGAATGTTATACTTTAGTGTTGAATGTTTTTTTACTGTTATGACTGTGTGTGTGTCTATGTATGTGTGAATTCAAAAGGAACTACAAGGTTAAATAGGTGTCTGAGAAATGTGAGCTTTATGCCATCTCTAATATTTCCCTATCCCAAATTAGTTAAAATAAATTAATTGCTACAAGTAAATATGTTTGCTCCTTTACTTTTATGGCTTCAGCACTTTAAAGTTCTTTAACAATTTAAAAAGCTAAGAAATTATAAAATTGGCATGTAATTCCATATTCTGCATTTTGAATTAATATTACTCATTTTATATGTGTCTATATAAATATGGCTGAATGATACTAAATAACAAAATCTGTTATTATATATTTAATCAAAACCAACCCTTCAACATTTGGTATACTTAAATTTTTGGTATTTTCTATGATGTGACTGCAGCCAAGAAATTAAAAGACGCTTACTCCTTAGAAGGAAAGTTATGACCAATCTAGACAGCATATTGAAAAGCAAAGACATTACTTTGCCAACAAAGGTCCATCTAGTCAAGGCTATGGTTTTTCCAGTAGTCATGTATGGATGTGAGAGTTGGACTGTGAAGAAAGCTGAGTGCCAAAGAATCGATGCTTTTGAACTGTGGTGTTGGAGAAGACTCTTGAGAGTCCCTTGGACTGCAAGGAGATCCAACCAGTCCATTCTAAAGGAGATCAGCCCTGGGTGTTCTTTGGAAGGAATGATGCTAAAACTGAAACTCCAGTACTTTGGCCACCTCGTGCAAAGAGTTGACTCATTGGAAAAGACTCTGGTGCTGGGAGGGATTGGAGGCAGGAGGATAGGGGGACGACAGAGGATGAGATGGCTGGATGGCATCACTGACTCAATGGATGTGAGTTTGAGTGAACTTTGGGAGTTGGTGATGGACAGGGAGGCCTGGTGTGCTGCGATTCATGGGGTCGCAAAGAGTCAGACACGACTGAGTGGCTGAACTGAACTGATGATGTTGTGAGGGGCTTCGCAGGTGGCAATAGTGGTAAAGAACCCTCATGCCAATGCTGAAGACAAACAGATGTGGGTTCAATCCCTGGGTTCAGGTCGGGAAGATCCCCTGGAGGAGAGCATGGCAACCCACTCAGTATTTTTGACTGGAGTATCCCATGGGCAGAAAAGTTACAGTCCATAGGGTCGCAAAGAGTCGGACACAACTGAAGTGACTTAGCATGCAAGATGTTGTGATGAGCAGATTTATATATCTGGATTTCTTCTAATGTGTTGCTTTGGAGAAATTCCTGTAAATGAAATTATTCAACAATAAGACTTAAGATGCACAGCAAAATGTCCTCAAATTTAGCATTGTATATTTAGAAAAATATTAATAACATTGTCAACTAGAATATTAAATTTCATAGTAATTTAGAATATTTATATAAATAAGAAAACAAATGCAATTATTGAGTAATGAATCTTAGTTGATTTGAATTTGTTTTATCTTTAAGTGAGGCCTATGTATTTTCTTCATAATAGCTTTGAGGTCCTATCTACCTGACTAATGGAAAATTCAGTTTAGTTTTATTTTGAGGACATTCTCCTTCCCTAGCTTTCTGTAGCTGTACATAATGCAATAATATGTACTAAATATTCTAGTTGACAATGTTGTTAATATTTTACTAAATCAGTTCAGTTCAGTCGCTCAGTCATGTCCGACTTTTTGTGACCCCGTGAATTGCAGCACGCCAGGCCTCCCTGTCCATCACCAACTCCCAGAATTCACTCAGACTTGCGTCCATCGAGTCAGTGATGCCATCCAGCCATCTCATCCTCTGTCGTCCCCTTCTCCTCCTGCCCCCAAACACTCCCAGACTCAGGGTCTTTTCCAATGAGTCAACTGTTCCCATCAGGTGGCCAGAGTATTGGAGTTTCAGCTTCACCATCATCCTTCCAATGAACAGCCAGGACTGATTTCCTTTAGGATCTCCTTGCAGTCCAAGGGACTCTCAAGAGTCTTCTCCAACACCACAGTTCAAAAGCATCAAATCTTCAGTGCTCAGCTTTCTTGACAGTCCAACTCTCACATCCATACATGACCACTGGAAAAACCATAGCCTTGACAAGATAGACCTTTGTTGGCAAAGTAATATCTCTGCTTTTTAATATGCTATCTAGGTTGGTAATAACTTTCCTTCCAAGGAGTAAGCATCTTTTAATTTCATAGCTGCAGTCACCATCTGCAGTGATTTGGGAGCCAAAAAAATAAAATCTGACAGTGTTTCCACTGTTTCCCCATCTATTTCCCATGAAGTGATGGGACCGGATGCCATGATCTTCGTTTTCTGAATGTTGAGATTTAAGCCAACTTTTTCACTCTTCTCTTTCACTTTCATCAAGAGGCTTTTTAGTTCCTCTTCACTGTCTGCCATAAGGGTGGTGTCATCTGCATATCTGAGGTTATTGATATTTCTCCTGGCAATCTGGATTCCAGCTTGTGCTTCTTCCAGCCCAGTGTTTCTCATGATGTACTCTGCATATAAGTTAAATAAGCAGGGTGACAATATACAGCCTTGACGTACTCCTTTTCCTATTTGGAACCAGTCTGTTGTTCCATGTCCAGTTTGAACTGTTGCTTCCTGACCTGAATATAGGTTTCTCAAGAGGCAGGTCAGGTGATCTGTTATTCCCATCTCCTTCAGAATTTTCCACAGTTTATTGTGATCCACACAGTCAAAGGTTTTGGCATAGTCAATAAAGCAGAAATGCCTGTTTTTCTGGAACTCTCTTGCTTTTTCCATGATCCAGCAGATGTTGGCAATTTGATCTCTGGTTCCTCTACCTTTTCTAAAACCAGCTCGAACATCTGGAAGTTCAAGGTTCACATACTGCTGAAGCCTGGCTTGGAGAATTTTGAGCATTACTTTACTAGCATGTGAGATGAGTGCAATTGTGCAGTAGTTTGAGCATTCTTTGGCATTGCCTTTCTTTGCGATTGGAATGAAAACTGACCTTTTCCAGTCCTGTGGCCACTGCTGAGTTTTCCAAATTTGCTGGCATATTGAGTGTAGCACTTTCACAACATCATCTTTCAGGATTTGAAATAGCTCAACTGGAATGCCATCACCTCCACTAGCTTTGTTCGTAGTGATGCTTTCTAAGGCCCACTGGACTTCACGTTCCAGGATGTCTGGCTCTAGGTCAATGATCACACCATTGTGATTATCTGGGTCGTGAAGATCTTTTTTGTACAGTTCTTCTGTGTATTCTTGCCATCTCTTCTTAATATCTTCTGCTTCTGTTAGGTCCATACCATTTCTGTCCTTTATCAAGCCCATCTTTGCATGAAATGTTCCCTTGGTATCTCTAATTTTTGCTAAATATACAATGTTAAATTTGAGGACACTTTGCCATACATCTTAAGTCTTATTTTTTATTTATAGGAATTTCTCCAAAGCAACACAATATAAGAAATCCAGATATATAAATCTGCTCATCACAACATCATGTGTGCTATACCATATCACCAGTCTTTAGTCTGTTATGGTCTCCACTGCCAATGTCCATAATTTAAGCCAAGTTGATCCACTCAGATTTGCGAAATTTAGCTACCTATACTGCTACCTAAGCTTTGAAGTCCATCACTGTGCCTCTCTCCAGTGTTCTTGCCTGGAGAATCCCAGGGACAGCAGAGGGACTGTTCCTCTCTATTGTATGTATACAGCACCCTAACTGAGTGCAGCCAACTTCAGCATTGCTAAATTTTGTTACATTACTGTATCAGAGATCCCCAAGACCACCTTCCAATTCAAAGATTCACTATAAGGACTCACAGGACCCAGAAAATCATTATACTTACAGGTTCAACTTATTACAGAAAAAGGATACAGTTTGAAATCAGCAAAGGTAAAAAGCACATAGGGCAGAGTCCCTAAAGAGAGGGATACATACTTCCATGTGCCCTCTTCTGGTAGAATCTCAATGATAGTGCTTAACCTGCCACCAGTAATGTGTGACGTGTATGAATTCTAGCCAACCAGGGAAGCTCACCTGAGTCTGCATGTTCAAGTTTTTTTCTGGAAGTTGGTCACTTATCCATGATCGAATACCTTTATGTTGTTTTGCTCTCAGTCTTGTTCAGTTCTTTGCGACCCCATGGACTGTGGGCCGCCAGGTTCTTCTGTCTATGGAATTTTCCAGACAAGAATACTGGAGTGGGTTGCCATTTCCTCCTCCAGGGATCTTCCTGACCCAGGGATTGAACCCACATTTCTTGCATCTCCTACCAACTGTGCCACATGGGGAGTCCTGAACACCTGCATGGCTGATGTTACATCACTCAGTCTCCAGCCCCTACAGAGAACAAACTGATAGCTTGTAGCCCAAGGATTCAAGAAAACAAAAACACTCTTACCCAGTATGATTATGCCCAACTCTTTAAAAGGACCTGAGATTTTATTTTATTTATTTATTTTTTTGACTTTTTACAGTACATTTTTTTTCTCTTTTTTTTTTCTTTTTTTAATTTTATTTTATTTTTAAACTTTACAATATTGTATTAGTTTTGCCAAACATCAAAATGAATCTGCCACAGGTATACCCGTGCTCCCCATCCTGAACCCTCCTCCCTCCTCCCTCCTCCCTCCCCATACCCTCCCTCTGGGTCGTCCCAGTGCACTAGCCCCAAGCATCCAGTATCGTGCATCAAACCTGGACTGGTGACTCGTTTCATACATGATATTATACATGTTTCAATGCCATTTTCCCAAATCTCCCCACCCTCTCCCTCTCCCTCTCCCACAGAGTCCATAAGACTAATCTATACATCAGTGTCTCTTTTGCTGTCTCGTACACAGGGTTATTGTTACCATCTTTCTAAATTCCATATATATGTGTTAGTATACTGTATTGGTGTTTTTCTTTCTGGCTTACTTCACTCTGTATAATAGGTTCCAGTTTCATCCACTTCATTAGAACTGATTCAAATGTATTCTTTTTAATGGCTGAGTAATACTCCATTGTGTATATGTACCACAGCTTTCTTATCCATTCATCTGCTGATGGTCATCTAGGTTGCTTCCATATCCTGGCTATTATAAACAGTGCTGCGATGAACACTGAGACTTTAAAAGCCAGAGATTTTCTTTGAAAAATGTAATCTTCTTTACTCCCTATAATGCAGGGAATTTCAGGCCTTCAAAAATAAATAATTACAATGACTTCCTTGTCCTCTTTAAGGGGATCAAAGGAAAAGCATTCCTCTCCTTCCCAGATATGTGTAGAAGGGGGAAAAAAATGACTTCTTTATCAATCTGTTCTTCCACAGACATAATATATTCCCAGAGACATCATAGTTGTTTCAAGATACTAAATTATGAAGTTAATTTGTTACATAGCAATAGTGATCAGAACAATTAGATTTACACATATACCATTTTATGACTATGCTGATTTTTCCACTTAAATAGTCAAATTCTTCTATATAAATTACAATATAGGTTGTTTAGAAAAATTTAGAAATAATAAACAACATTGAAATCATATGTACTTAATGTAGATACAATTATGAATTTTCTACTGATCAAGTCTTTGGTGCTTTTGTTTTCTTTTTAATTTAAATATATCATAAAGAGGTGATTATTAACTTTTAAAAAAAGCATATGCAAATATGGCTTCCCAGATGGCTCAGTGGGTAAAGAATCCACCTGTAATGCAAGAGACTCAGGAGACCAGATTCCATCCCTGGGTTGCAAAGATCCCCTGGAGGAGGGCATGGCAACCAACTCTAGTATTCTTGGCTGGAAAATCCCATGGATAGGGCTGAAGTCCATAGGGTTGCAAAGAGTCTGACATTACTGAGGAAACCGAGCACACATACCTATGCAAACATATGGGTATATTATTCATATGTTAAACCCCAAGTTCTTTAGCCACAGAATTACTACTTGTTTGGTTTCTTCACAGAGTTGCCTTTGAAAAGCCACAAGTTGTTTTTGTTTGTGTGTTTGTTTTTGCATATTTCTTTGTGAGGTGGCCTATGCAATTACAAGCATCTGCCTATATGTATATTTTTACACAATTTTTAGTAAACTGCACACTAGATTTTAATTTGCTTTTTCCTAAAATATTATATAAAATTGGAAACTGTACAGCTATTTTTCTGTCTTGATTTGTCTTTTTGTATGGCATTTTAGCCTTGTGTTTTTAGTATTTCTATAGTCAACTATATTTTCTTTAATGACATTTGGAGTTTTGGCTCATACGCTCAAAGATCTTTCTAGTTCTAATATAGAAATGTTACAAATAAAAGAAATGCTAATAATACTAATACTGTTTGGCTTACTGTTGATGGTTGTGTTTAAGAATCTTCTTCATCACACTTGTGTTTCAATTTCTTATGTTATAATTAGATCAGAGGCCAGTAGCATCTTTTTTCTCTCTGAAAGTGCCAGTGCCCAGAGTCTGCTCAGTAATGACATTATGGATCTAGATTGTTTTGAGAGATGAAGATCCTTACTGCTGATACAGGTGACCACAAGGTCTGTCTGTGGTTTTACGGTGTGCGCTGGGTGCTGCACAGACTTGTCAAGGTTTGCTACGTCTTCTGGGCATCCACACAAAGGCCCTGCTCTCTAGAGTGTTGTACACAGCGTAGCAAAAGAGTATATAACTCACCAAGCAAAACACAGCTTTATTTAGTTCAGTTGAGTCGCTCAGTCATGTCCAACTCTTTGCCACCCCGTGACTGCAGCATGCCAGGCCTACCTGTCCAACACCAACTCTCAGAGCCTACCCAAACTCATGTCCATTGAGTCAGTGGTGCCATCTAACCATCTCATCTTTTGTCGTCCCCTTCTCCTCCTGCCCTCAATCTTTCCCAACATCAGGGTCTTTTAAAATGAGTCAGCTCTTCATGTCAGGTGGCCATATACTGGAGTTTCAGCTTCAACATCAGTCCTTCCAATGAACACCCAGGACTGATCTCCTTTAGGATGGACTGGTTGGATCTCCTTGCAGTCCAAGGGACTCTCAAGAGTCTTCTCCAACACCACAGTTCAAAAGCATCAATTCTTCAGTGCTCAGCTTTCTTTATAGTCCAACTCTCACATTCATACATGACCACAGAAAAACCATAGCCTTGACTAGACAGACCTTTGTTGGCAAAGTAATGTTTTTGCTTTTTAATATGCTGTCTAGGTTGGTCATAATTTTCCTTCCAAGGAGTAAGCGTCTTTTAATTTCATGGCTGCAATCACCATCTGCAGTGATTTTGGAGCCCCCAAAAAATAAGGTCTGACAGTGTTTCCACTGTTTCCTTATCTATTTCCCATGAAGTGATGGGACCAGATGCCATGATCTTTGTTTTCTGAATGTTGAGCTTTAAGCCAACTTCTTCACTCTCCTCTTTCACTTTCATCAAGAGACTCTTTAGTTCCTCTTCACTTTCTGCCATAAGGGTGGTGTCTTCTGCATATCTGAGGTTATTGATACTTCTCCTGGCAATCTTGATTCCAGCTTGTGCTTCCTCCAGCCCAGCGTTTCACATGATGTACTTTGCATATAAGTTAAATAAACAGGGTGACAATATACAGCCTTGACGTATTCCTTTTCCTATTTGGAACCAGTCTGTTGTTCCATGTCCAGTTCTAACTGTTGCTTCCTGACAGCTTTATTACCTCATGCAAACTCATACGAACCAATAGAATTTCAATGTGTTCTGTAGCTTAGAGTGCTCACTTACCACCTCTGAACAGTATTCATGCTATAGTTTGTCTCTTTCTTATATTTTTGCATCTTGTAATTAACTCTTTGTTTCTCTTCATAAAATGTAATATACATTGTAATCCTTTAAAAGAAAAATTAGGGTTGCATTCGCAACTTTTAAAAAACTGAGAGTGGAAACCTTGGGTCTTAAATTAACACAGGATCAGTAAAACTGTTGTAAATACTGAGAAGCATTTTGAATGTTCTTCATCTTGTTACTAATCCATGCAAAAAAGAAAAAGAAAAAAGAAGGCAATGACTAATTGTGATGCATTCAGATTTCAGTATTCAGTACTGTATATTTCACTCTGTGTAATAGGGCCCCCTCTCCTTTCTCTCTTTTTGTATTGTATGTGATTCTGAAACTGATTGAGTCATGAAAATAATCTGTGGTGGTGATTCTAATGTATTAAAAATGTTTCTGTTCCTTTCTAACTGGATTATGCCCTGGACTGAAAAGTCTTCCTCATGGTAGTTATATGTAGTTTCAAACATGAATAAACTTTTTGCTTTCATGAAAAAAAAAAAAAAGAAATACTAATATTTTCAATTACGGAATTTTCCTGCTTATTTATTCACACTTTTTAAAGAATCATTTGCAAAATATTCTCCAGAGGTCTACCAAATTTTCAGAACCATTATTTTAAAATATAGTCTTTCCACTAATTTAAGTTATTATATTATATTTTAAATTATCATATATTTATATCAATGTATCAACTTTATATCTAATTATGCTGATATAGCTATGTATGTACCATCACAACTACTATTTTAATTGATTACATTTTGTCATATATTTTATTATCCGGTCCAATACTCCAATACTTTGGCCACCTCATGCGAAGAGTTGACTCATTGGAAAAGACTCTGATGCTGGGAGGGATTGGGAGCGGGAGGGATTGGGAGCAGGAGGAAAAGGGGACGACAGAGGATGAGATGGCTGGATGGCATCACCGAATCAATGGACATGAGTCTGAGTGAACTCTGGGAGTTGGTGATGGACAGGGAGGCCTGGCGTGCTGCGATTCATGGGGTCGCAAAGAGTCAGACACGACTGAGCTGAGCGGAAAGCTACTTGATCTTCCCTGTAGCTCAGACGGTAAAGAATCTGCCTGCAATTCAGGAGACCCAGGTTTGATCCCTGGGTTGGAAAGATCCCCTGGAGAAGGGAATGGCAATCCACTCCAGTATTCTTGCCTGGAGAATCCCATGGACAGAGGATCCTGGCAGGCCACAGTCCATGGGGTCACAAAGAGTCGGATACAACTGAGTGACTAACACTACCACTACTAGAGCTACTTCATGACTTTACTTTGATTTTTAGAATTTTCTAGGTTAAACTGGCTTGTTTAGTTTTCCAAATAAAATAGAACATAGGAAACATAGCTTAGCAAGTTTTTAAATGAATATAGTGACACAGAGTTACAGGCTTGGATTAAAATGCCTTTCACAATTTGTTATAAAACAAAACTTCAGGTCTCCAAAGATAAACTAACAAAAGTGGCCATGAAAACTGTATAGACACAAAGGAATGTATACTACATAAAACTCACTTCAGATGTGTCCCTGAGAATAATGGTTAAGAAAATAATCTCCCAGAGTATAGACATAAGGGCCATGGAAAACACTGAAAAAACAAGTTCTTCCCAAAGGACAGAATTTCATCTTGGGAGACAGAAATAATGTCTGTCTCCATGGTGAAGAACAGATTTGCTTTCTCCTATAGGGTTATTGTGATGTCACTTTATTTTAAGGATATAACAATGTCTCCCACTGGGGCAAAGGTTAACAGAATTGGGAGTAGTGTCACTGTAACATTGGGAGTTTCATTAACTCAGAATTCCTCCACTGGAATGCAGATCCACTGCATAAATAGCATTAGCCGGGGACACTGCAGTTGTGGGACTTAGAGTGTCAATAATAACTGCAAACGTGAAGCTCATGTTACCCGCTGTGCTACAAATGATACAGTTCTTTGTCTCTGACCCAGAATTCTTGTGATTTTTTTTTTTTTTTATCATCAATGACACTATAATAGAATACCTTGTTAACTTATAGCCAGAGTAAAATTCAAAAGTCTGGAGAGTTTTTTTGATAATAATTTATCTCTAAATATTAGGTCACCTGGACACAGTGCACTATATTGAACAGAACACAAAGAACTGCACATCAGGTGATGAGCCTGGACTTCTATGTTCAATGCAATTAATGGACAAGTTTATGTAGTTACTCTTGGTAAAAAGGTGAGTATGTTCTATTTCTGTAGTGTTATGAGTTGAAATGTGTCCCCGTCAAATTTGTATTTTGAAGACCTAACTCCCAGTATCCTTAATGTCACCTTATTTGGCAATAAGTGTATTTCAGATGTAGTTAATTAAGTTGAGATAAGGTCATTTGGTGGGTGTTAATCCAATGACTATATCTTTATAAAAACAGGAAATTTGAACACAAAGATATTCACACAGGGAGAGTACTGTGTGAAAATGCAGGCAGGTTTTGGGGTGAGGCTTCCAGATTGTGAGACAACATATTTCTGTTGCTTACATCACCCAGACTGTGGTAGTAAGTACTTTGTTATAGCAGCTCTAGCAGGAAAATGGTAAAACGGATGTGTGGAAATCAGAAGAGCAGAGAATGACTGCCCAACAGGCGTCCTTTTATTTCTAGAATAACTTTTAAACTGCATCCCCATTCTACCTTATATTCTGGTGGGGACTGGCATCTGAATTTTGGGTATCACAGAAGCCTGGGTTATAAAACCCTTTAACTCATTATCCTTCATGATGACTTTTTGCTTTTCAATGGTAATCTTTGAAGCCATGTTTCAAAAACAAAGAACATATAAATTTTAAGTGCATCTTTGAATCAATTCAGTTTTGAAGTTTATGAGAGTAAGAACTGCCTTAAATCACTGAGGGATTTTATCTGTTAAAAGAGCTAATGTTATCTAGGCAAATGCACAATAATAACTCCCTTACCAATAACCTGATCACATTATACGGATTAATAATTTGTGTATATTTTGGAAAGTTTGTGTAGGGACAGTTGGAGGAGACTGAGGAGATACTGAACCTTTGTTTTACTTTACTAGGTATCCTTCACTGTCCGATTTAATAAAACATGCTTTGTTGGGTACCATACATACTGAAAAACATGAGTGAGTACAATAGAGATCCACACTGTTGTAAGTGGATTATCCAGATTTCCCTGAGTGGTGTTGGTACTAAATGTAAGCTGTGAAAATGCTATCTAAGTACTTCATAATCTAACATTTTCTTACATTAAACTTAAATTGGTTTCCTGTAGTATTCTTTAAAAGAATACCAATTATGTTTTGGTAAAGACATTAATTTTCTGAGGACCAGCTATGAGTGACTACTTTAGAGTTAAAAGGTAAGAACTAAAAACCACTTCTAGAACGGAGGCATGAGGAGGTTGGCAAGCTATCTCCTCAGTATAACTGGTGAATTTTTTTTAAGAAAACATTTAAAGTCTATGGATATTGTCTTAAAGGCATACACCAAATGAAGAAATTTTTTTTTTTTCAAGAAAATCTAATTTTGGTAAGAATAGCAACTGTAGATGGCACTTGATCCATAACCTGGAGAAGGAAATGGAAACCCACTCCAATATTCTTGCCTGGAGAATCCCATGGACAGATGAGCCTGGTAGGCTACAGTCCATGGGGTGGCAAGAATCAGACACGACTTAGTGACCAAACCAGTGATCCATAACCAGCTCTCTCTCCCCCCAGCTCCACAGACTTGTATAATAACATCTCTACTCTAGGTATGGTGAAGAAGATAGGACTTCTCGACCTTCAGTAATCTATCTAGTGCTACAGTATCTTCCTGGGAGAGGCAATAAGCTGGCATTTATCATTCCCCCAAGCTCCATGTTGCAGAGTCCAAATCTCAAACTAGCACAACAGAGAGATTGGGTCTTCCTTCTTCTGCCTGGCTTAACTTCTTCCACACAGTGATGGTTTCACTACAAGAGAGAAAGCCTGAGAATATTAGCATCTATTTATCTGTCCTGCAGCCTGCTGGAAGGGCAGAAGTTCTATACAAGGAAAGGCAAGCAGAGAAGGCCAAAGACAACTGGTTCACATGGTGCTTTGATCATCAAGCAGGAGTGTCTCTGAGAAAAATGGATGGTTCTCTTTGCTGCCACCTTAAAGGGCTCAGAGGTCTTGCCTAGAAGGTAAAGATAGGTAATTACTTTGCCAACAAGGGTCCATCTGGTTAAGGCTATGGTTTTTCCAGTAGTCATGTATGGATGTGAGAGTTGGACTATAAAGAAAGCTGAGCATCGAAGAATTGATGCTTTTGAACTGTAGTGTTGAAGAAGACTCTTGAGAGTCCCTTGGACTTCAAGGAGATCAAACCAGTCAATCCTGAAGGAAATCAGTCCTGATTATTCATTGCGAGCACTGATGTTGAAGCTGAAATTCCAATACTTTGACCACCTGATACAAAGACGTGACTCATTTGAAAAGACCCTGATGCTGGGAAAGATTGAAGGCAGGAGGAGAAGGGGATGACAGAGGATGAGATGGTTGGATGGCATCACCGACTCAGTGGAGATGAATTTTGAGTGAACTCTGGGAGTTGGTGATGGACAAGGAAGCCAGGTGTGCTGCAGTCCATGGGGTCACAGAGTCAGACACGACTGAGCGACTGAACTGAACTGAAATATAGGTAATAAGAACATAGAGCTCCAAAGCCCTCCCTTCCAAAAATGACTGAATTTAGCACTAAAGCATAAGGTAAACTGAAAAATATATACATGGGGATTTGGTGGTAAGCAATTTAGAGGAGGCTGATCACACCATAGAGAACCACAAACTAAACTGTAGACCAGTTACTTTATCAGAGAATACCATGGAAAGAAAATGAAAAGAAAGCCTTACTGGAGTCAAAGCAAACCTTGAAGGTTGACCTCCAAAATTATTTATTCAGGGCCTCAGACTTAGTTGGATTAGGCTAAGGAGCAATTCATTCCCCACACCATAGTCAACACCAATAGAGCAATCAGCAGACAGTTACTGGAGCCTAACTGCTATGTGTGACGCTAAAGAGGCAGATAGCCTAAGAGAAGGGGAAAGTCAAAGAAAGACCTGCTAAATCCGCCAACACACCAAGGTGTCTGTGCACATGCCCATGGCTGCCTACACCCTCTGATTAGTGACATCAGTGAAGTGAAAGTCGCTCATTTGTATCTGACTCTTTGCAACCCCATGGTGTAGCCTGTCAAACTCCTCTGTCCATGGGGATTCTCCAGGAAAGAATACTGGCGTGGGTAGCCTATCCCTTCTCTAAGGATCTTCCTGACTCAGGAATCAAACCAGGGTCTGCTACCTTGCAAGTGGATTCTTTACCAACTGAGCTACCGGGAAAGCCCATGGCATCAGAATGACATCAGAGGCCTTACATTATAGGGAAATATAAAGGCTACAGTCCATAGGATCACAAAAGAGTCAGACAATGACTTAATGACTAGACAACAACAGAGATACTTTATTAAAATAGCCCAGTCAAGTCTCTAAACAAATAAGCAGACAAGCAAACAGATAAGAACAATAATAACAAGCCATGGAGAAGGAAGATCTATATCCAGAGTTGCAATAATGTATTATCAGAAATCAACGATTTCTTCAACAGAAATTTATAAAACATGAAAAAAAAAATGCCCCCCCAAAAAAAAACAACAACAAAGGAGGGAGGGTGTGGCCCATACATAGAAACAAAGTAAGCAACAGAAATTTCCTGGAAGAGGACTTAGATTTTAGACTTAACAGACAACCATGTAAACTAACCATTATAATATGTTCAAAGAAATAAAAGACTTAAATAAAGGAAGTTATGATGACAATGTCTCATGAAGTAAAGATTATAAATACAGGGATATAAATAATGAACAAAGAATCATGGAATTTAAAGAAATTATGGAATTTAAAATTGTTGTAACTGAAATGAAATTTCACTAGAAAGGCACAGCAGTATATTTAAAACAGCAAAAACAATTGCCAGTGAGCTTGTATTTAGATTCATAGAGATTATGCAGTCTGGAGAGTTAAGAGAAAAAGACTAAGAAACATAAAAAGAAAGTGAAAGTGAAGTCATTAAGTCATGACCAACTCTTTGTGACCCCATGGACTGTAGCCTACCATGCTCCTCCATCCAAGGGATTTTCCAAGCAAGAATACTGGAATGGGTTGCCATTTCCTTCTCCAGGGGATCTTCCCAACCCAGGGATCGAACCCAGGTCTCCTGCATTGCAGGCAGACACTTTACCATCTGAGCCACCAATGAAGCCCAAGAAACATAAACAATTCTTCAAATAAATATCAGTTCAGTCACTCAGTTGTGTCTGACTCTTTACGACCCCATGGACTGCAGCATGCCAGTCTTCCCTGTGCATCACCAAATCCCGGAGCTTGCTTAGACTCATGTCCATCAAGTCAGTGAAGCCATTCCAACCTCTGTCATCCCCTTCTTCTCCTACCTTCAGTCTTTCCTGGCATTGGTGTCTTTACCAATGGATCACTTCTTTGCATCAGGTGGCCAAAGTATTGGAGTTTCAGCTTCACCTTCAGTCCTTCCAATGAGTATTCAGGACTGATTTCCTTCAGGATTGACTGGTTTGATCTCCTTGCAGTTCAAGGGACTCTTAAGAGTCTTCTCTAACACCACAGTTCAAAAGCATTGATTCTTCAGTGCTCAGCTTTCTTTATGGCCCAACTCTCATATCCATACATGAATACTGGGAAAACCATAGCTTTGACTAGACAGGCCTCTGTTGGCAGTGTAACGTCTTCACTTTTTTTTTTTTTGGAAAATCAGACCCAATGAGTTAATTAATTAATTTATTTATTTTTTCAAGTTTTTGAATATTTATTTATTTTGGCTGTGCTGGGTCTTTTTTTTTTAATTTACTTATTTTAATTAGAGGTTAATTACTTTACAATATTGTATTGGTTTTGCCATACATCAACATGAATCCACCACAGGTGTACACATGTTCCCCCATCCTAAATGCCCCACCCACCTCCCTCCCCATACCATCCCTCTGGGTCATCCCAGTGCAGCAGCCCCAAGCATCCTGTATCATGCATCAAACCTGGACTGGCGATTTGTTTCACATATGATATTATACATGTTTCAATGCCATTTTCCCAAATCATCCCACCATCGCCCTCTCCCACAGAGTCCAAAAGACTGTTCTATACATCTGTGTCTCTTTGTTTGTCTCGCATACAGGGTTATCATTACCATCTTTCTAAATTCCATATATATGCATTGGTATACTGTGTTGGTGTTTTTCTTTCTGGCTTACTTCATTCTGTATAATAGGCTCCAGTTTCATCCACCTCATTAGAACTGATTCAAATGTATTCTTTTTAATGGCTGAGTAATACTCCATTGTGTATATGTACCACTGCTTTCTTATCCATTCGTCTGCCGATGGACATCTAGGTTGCTTCCATGTCCTGGCTATTATAAACAGTGCTGCAATGAACATTGCAGTACACGTGTCTCTTTCAATTCTGGTTTCCTCGGTGTGTATGCCCAGCAGTGGGATTGCTGGTTCATAAGGCAGATCTATTTCCAGTTTTTTTAAGGAATCCCCACACTGTTCTCCATAGTGGCTGTACTAGTTTGCATTCCCACCAACAGTGTAAGAGGGTTCCCTTTTCTCCACACCCTCTCCAGCATTTATTGCTTGTAGACTTTTGGATTGCAGCCATTCTGACTGGTGTGAAATGATACCTCATTGTGGTTTTGATTTGCATTTCTCTGATAATGAGTGATGTTAAGCATCTTTTCATGTGTTTGTTAGCCATCTGTATGTCTTCTTTGGAGAAATGTCTATTTAGTTCTTTGGCCCATTTTTTTGATTGGGTCGTTTATTTTTCTGGAATTGAGCTGCAGGAGTTGCTTGTATATTTTTGAGATTAATTCTTTGTCCGTTGCTTCATTTGCTATTATTTTCTCCCATTCTGAAGGCTGTCTTTTCACCTTGCTTATAGTTTCCTTTGTTGTGCTGCTGCTGCTGCTGCTGCTAAGTTGCTTCAGTAGTGTCCCACTCTTAGCGACACCATGGACTGCAGCCTACCAGGCTCCTCCATCCATGGGATTTTCCAGGCAAGAGTACTGGAGTGGGGTGCCATTGCCTTCTCCACCTTTGTTGTACAGAAGCTTTTAATTTTAATTAGGTCCCATTTGTTTATTTTTGCTTTTATTTCCAATATTCTGGGAGGTGGGTCATAGAGGATCCTGCTGTGGTTTATGTCAGAGAGTGTTTTGCCTATGTTCTCCTCTAGGAATTTTAGAGTTTCTGGTCTTATGTTTAGATCTTTAATCCATTTTCAGTTTATTTTTGTGTATGGTGTTAGAAAGCATTCTAGTTCCGTTCTTTTACAAGTGGTTGACCAGTTTTCCCAGCACCACTTGTAAAAGAGATTGTCTTTTCTCCACTGTATATTCGTGCCTCCTTTGTCAAAGATAAGGTGTCCATAGATGCGTGGATTTATCTCTGGGCTTTCTATTTTGTTCCATTGATCTATATTTCTGTCTTTGTGCCAGTACCATACTGTCTTGATAACTGTGGCTTTGTAGTAGAGCCTGAAGTCAGGTAGGTTGATTTCTCCAGTTCCACTCTTTTTTCTCAAGATTGCTTTGGCTATTCGAGACTTTTTCTATTTCCATACAAATTGTGAAATTATTTGTTCTAGCTCTGTGAAAAATACCCTTGGTAGATTGATAGGGATTGCATTGAACATATAGATTATTTGGGTAGTTTACTGCTGCGCTCAATATGCCAGCAAATTTGGAAAACTCAGCAGTGGCCACAGGACTGGAAAAGGTCAGTTTTCATTCCAATCCCAAAGAAAGGCAATGCCAAAGAATGCTCAAACTACCGCACAATTGCCCTCATCTCACATGCTAGTAATGTAATGCTCAAAATTCTCCAAGCCAGGCTTCAGCAATATGTGAACCGTGAACTTCCTGATGTTCAAGCTGGTTTTAGAAAAGACAGAAGAACCAGAGATCAAATTGCCAACATCTGCTGGATCATCGAAAAAGCAAGAGAATTCCAGAAAAACATCGATTTCTGCTTTATTGACTATGCCAAAGCCTTTGACTGTGTGGATCACAATAAACTGTGGAAAATTCTGAAAGAGATGCAGATACCAGACCACCTGATCTGCCTCTTGAGAAATCTGTATGCAGGTCAGGAAACAACAGTTAGAACTGGACATAGAACAACAGACTGGTTCCAAATAGGAAAAGGAGTACGTCAAGGCTGTATATTGTCACCCTGCTTATTTAACTTATATGCAGAGTACATCATGAGAAATGCTGGGCTGGAAGAAGCACAAGCTGAAATCAAGATTGCCAGGAGAAATATCAATAACTTCAGATATGCAGATGACACCACCCTTATGGCAGAAAGTGAAGAACTAAAAAGCCTCTTGATGAAAGTGAAAGAGGAGAATGAAAAAGTTGGCTTAAAGCTCAACATTCAGAAAACGAAGATCATGGCATCTGGTCCCATCACTTCATGGGAAATAGATGGGGAAACAGTGGGAACAGTGTCAGACTTTATTTTTGGGGGCTCCAAAATCACTGCAGATGGTGACTGCAGCCATTAAATTAAAAGACGCTTACTCCTTAGAAGGAAAGTTATGACCAACCTAGATAGCATATTGAAAAGCAGAGACATTATTTTGCCAACAAAGGTCTGTCTAGTCAAGGCTATGGTTTTTCCTGTGGTCATGTATGGATGTGAGAGTTGGAAAAAACTGTGAAGAAAGCTCAGCACCGAAAAATTGATGCTTTTGAACTGTGGTGTTGGAGAAGACTCTTGAGAGTCCTTTGGACTGCAAGGAGATCCAACCAATCCATTCTGAAGGAGATCAGCCCTGGGATTTCTTTGGGAGGAATGATGCTAAAGCTGAAACTCCAGTACTTTGGCCACCTCATGCGAAGAGTTGACTCATTGGAAAAGACTGTGATGCTGGGAGGGATTGGGGGCAGGAGGAGAAGGGGACGACAGAGGATGAGATGGCTGGATGGCATCACTGACTCGATGGATGTGAGTCTGAGTGAACTCTGGGAGATGGTGATGGACAGGGAGGCCTGGTGTGCTGCGATTCATGGGGTTGCAAAGAGTCAGACATGACTGAGCGACTGAACTGACTGATGGTATTTAATCTGAGGTTATTGATATTTCTCCCAGCAATCTTGATTCCAGCTTGTGCTTCTTCTAGCCCAGCGTTTCATGGGGTCACAAAGAGTTGGACACAACTGAGTGACTGAACTGAACTGAACTGATGTATGTAAATATGAATCTAATCTCAATAAAGCTGTTATATTTTTGGTAAAGGATAAACATAGATCTCCATGTTTAAAGACTGTTGAGAAACTAAATATGCCCATGTGTGTTAATCTCTTAGTCTTGTCCAACTCTTTGTAACCCCATGGACTGTAGCCCACTAGGCTCCTCTCTCCATGGGATTCTCCAGCCAAGAATATTGGATTGGATTGCCACGCCCTTCTCCAGGGGATCTTCCTGACCCAGGGACAGAACCCAGGTTTCCAGCATTGCAGGCAGATTCTTTACTATTTGAGCTGCTTGGGAAGTGTATGTCTCTAGGATCAATAAAAATTTGATTAGAGCCAAGAAACATTAATGAACAAACAACTCAGTTGTGGAGGTGTTTCATTTGGGAAGCCAGATAAGAATTAATATGAAAGGTGAAATTTGGGCTTCAGAATTATATCCATAGAAATTGAATGTACTCTGTGAGAATGGAAAAGACATAGCATCTTCTGGAATAGAGTAGAATGTACAACAAAGGATTAACTTTGAAAAATGCAGCTTCTAAAGTGAAAAGGAAATCACATCATGGCAAAGCTTCAGAAAGTTTTCAAAGAATAAAGTAAAATAGTAAAAAATGAGTGTATCAGTTGATTGTAGTTTCTTGGTAATAGAAATTCCTCACTTTTCAATAGCCATTGTTAAGGGTCTTTGGTCTTTAGAGGTACACAATTTCTAAAGCTTGACTTGGTTGTAAGGCTTATTTTCATTTTCAACAAATACCACTTTGAAACATGACAGAGTTAGTTATCTTTCATGGTCAATGAGAAGAAAAATTTGAGGGTTGTCTAAATGACATAAAATGACTAACCAATAGTATACCACCAATATATTTATTTGCATTCTCCATTGGTCTCAAGGAATTTTCATTACTTGATGATTTGGAATAAATTAAGTGATACTGGAAGTTCAGAGATTTTGATTACTTCCTAGATTTTTACTTAATATCAATTTCATGATTTCAGGAAACTAAAGTCTAAACACAAAACATTCCAATCAATAAGCTTAGATTTTTTTTTTCTTTTTATAAACTAAGGAAATGTTACCCTAATGTAATAATATCCTGCCATATCGTCAAGAAAAGTCAATTCAAGCAAAATTTGTAATATGAATTTCTTTGATTTAATGTCAAACCCTCTCCAAAATTGTCTTATGATTTAATATTTAGGTTCAAAATGTAAATACTACATTTGAATAATGACATTGCTATTATTTATTGTATTTATGATTTTATTGTTTATGTAAATATTTTTATGGCTGTGTGGGTATTTTAAATAAAACAACCAAAGAAGTTACAGTTATTGTGGACATATGATCCGTCACATCCAGCCTTGTCATTTTGTTGGTGAAATTGAGTCCAAGAGAGATTGTGAGGGACACATGAGTTTACTTGTTCTTGCCTGGAGAATCCCAGGGACAGGGGAGCCTGGTGAGCTGCCGTCTCTGGGGTCTCACAGAGTCAGACACGACTGAAGCGACTTAGCAGCAGCAGCAGCAGCAGTGTCAAAGATGGGATACAATTCAAACATCTTAATTCCAAGATCGGTGACTTTCCTTATATAACATCCAATAGATGAGCCAACAATAGTTTGGGTAATCATAGAAGAAACGATGTGACATAGTAATAAACGATTTCTGCTTCTGGCTTGTCAAGGATTTGGACTGTATAGAATATAACACACTGCAAAGACATTTATTATATTGTGCTATACGACATTCAGTCACGGAGGCCTGTGCGAATTCATATCTTCATGGATGGCAAGGGGTCAGTTAAGTCAGTTCAGCCAAGCGCCAAGTCCTCATGTTTGGCTACAGTACTGCTGGCGTTTGCCTGCCTCAGCGTGGTCATAGTCTGACTGAGTGCTCCCACAGAGTGTGGGAGGAACGAATTGCATTAGGTTTTGAACAGTAAAGATGCAGTTACCTTCTGCCGTTTCCAGATTTCCTGTGTGACAAACGTCAGAATTAAACTGTTCCAACATTCAGCACATTTTTATCCAGATAAATATTGAAAACATATTTAATGCAATATTGAAGGGATTAGAGCATTCAGAAAAGGGAAAGTTTGACTAATGCGGCAGCTGCAGAGCATTCCAGCGCACTCGGGCTTTCGCCAGCGTTTATTAGCCAGTCAAGCCTTTGACAATAAACAATCCGCGGGCCTCCTCCTGCTCTCCAGCGGATACTTGTTGGGAGTTTGTTTTCATGACGGCATTCACAGCTCTTGTTTCTGCAGGTTGCCTATTATTACTGCTTAATGAACATTGGAAGGCTTTTAATCGAGCTTTAAATGTACTTTTAGTTGCATTCAAATGGATGATATTTTTATAATACTGGTCCGCTTGCAAAGGGTAAATAAATTAATATATGTCAAATATGGAATTTGCAACAAAAGTAGTATGTCTGTTAACTGCAAAATATGAGCTGGTTGTTTCTTAATACTTTATCTCAGAAACTTTGTATCTAAGATAAAATGAAACAAAATAAATGCGGCTTTTTTTTTTCCAGCCTTATTTTATATGTAATGCATTGTTTACATCTTTCTATTATTATGTTATCTCATGGGGTTAGAATCAGGCCTCCTTTTGAGCAAGTTCACATGCAAAGCAGTTGAGAAACGGTTGCAGAAACGGTCTGTTTCCTGATTGGATGGTTTTGTTCTGAGTGATCTGTTTCCAGGTCACAGGAGTAGTTTGATCTGTTGAATCTCACTTTTGGATAGAATGGATCTTTAATGTAGTCTACACTGTTTTTGGTAGTTAAAATTGGAAGGTATCCAAATGATATAAGCCAAAGAAATAATTAAAACAAGAAGAACGTTTTCCCCCTTGGAGAGTAATCTCTAATAAATATTTTGAGGTAAAAGTGGAAATCTGAACTCAGGAAATTAAACACAAACATCCCTAGGATTTAACTGCATAACTACAAATGTAAAAATAAAATTTAATTCAGAAGATAAAGACAGTAGTATTACTAGCAATTAACACTGTGTATATATATATATGTCTATGCATACCATATGTACCTTGGTATTAAAATTTAAATTTTGGCTATTTCTCTCTTTAATATATTTTGTCTAGAGAGTATTCTGAAATTATTTCAATAAGAATGAGACCAATGTGATTTCTGCCCGTATAAATATGAGTAACATAAAAATGAAATTCCATATATATAAGCATCCACATTTACATAACATAGCAATGTAATATTTAAATATTTAATCTAGCCTATTGTTTTTTGTTTCCAAAATGTATAGATATTGTCAGTTAAATAACCAAAATAAGTTTGGATAATCTAAACATAAACTCTAAAACTTAAATTTCTTTATTAAGGGCCTCTACATCAGTCTTGTGGAAAGGTTGTGACGCTTTCAGGCAATAAAACTTTTGTGTTGTATGTAATGAAGAATTAGGGTGAAACATTATTCAGTTCCTAAGAAAATAAATATATTCAATTAACAGAATTATTTTAATTAAATCAGTATCATATGACAGTTTAAAGGGCTATAGGTAAAATTTAAAGCACAAATTAAATAAAAACTTACGTCCAAACTTATTGAATATCTGATATCAGTCAACCACTTACATTATATTATAACCATTTATGGGCTTCCCTGGTGGCTCAGATGGTAAAGAATCCATCTGCAATGCGGGAGACCGAGTCAATCTGAGTTGACTGAGTTGATCTGAATTGACTGAGTCGATCCCTGGGTTGGGAAGATCCCTTAGAGGAGGGCATAGCAACCCACTCCAGTATTCTTGCCTAGAGAATCCCATGGACTTGGGGTTGCAAAGAATCGCACACGGCTGATTGATATATAATATAATCATTTATATTATAATCTGTAAAATGAATCTTTCAACCTGGTAGCAATTTTCTCCTTTTTACAGAAAGACAACTAGCTGACCAGTCCATATGTAGGTTGAGATTCCATAACATAAGTATTCAGAAAAAAAGGTCTTCTTTATAAGAACGGGAGAATGGGGAAGGAAATATTCTCTTTACCCATATCTGAGATCTGTAGGTGTTTGTTTCATATAACTTTCATATTTTTAAACGTACTTACCAATATATATAATAGAATGTACTTTATCTGCTGATGTAGAAGCATATGAAATCAATAGCCTCTCATCTCAGGCTTATGGTTTGTGATTGTTTCCTACTGATTCAATAGAATGCATTATAATTTGTTTTCTATAAAATTTTTTCTTAGTTATTGTATGACTTTATATAGTTTTCCACACCTGCTCTATCCTTGAGGAAAACTCGTGTTTTAGATAAACGAAAAAAATCTAAGTAAAAATATTTCCAGTTTTATAGGTGTGGTGGTTTATTTGCTAAGTCGTGTCCAACTCTTGCGACCCTGTGGACTGTAGCCCACCAGGCTTCTCTGTCCATGGAATTTCCCAGACAAGAATACTGGAGTGAGTTGCCATTTCCTTCTCCAGGGGATATTCCCAACCCAGGGTTCAAATCTGGGTCTCCTGCATTGTGGGCAGATTCTTTACTGACTGAGCCACAAGGGAAGCCCCCATTTTATAGGTGCTTTAATAACAAATAATAAAAGGAAAAAAACTTTTAAAAGAAGACTCTTTTTAAAAAGTCTTCAAAGAAGAGGATCAAATTTCTTTATACAAAATGGAGTATCTGGGCGGAATCTTAGAATACAAGTATTAAATGTTCAAAAAAGCAATTTTCCTACAAGTATTTCTGTGCTAAACAGTATAAAGTATTAGTAGTTTTAAGATTAACTGAAAAAAAAATACCCACAGAGTTGTACACAAACCAACCAAAAAGATTTTTAAACAAAAAAGAAATACTATATTTTAATGTATTCATCAAAGCTCATTAGGGGGGATGTAAGAAAAATATGTTTATTACTTGGCAAATATATTTCTAATATATAAGTAAAAGTAAAACA
The DNA here is from genome assembly GCF_003369695.1 of Bos indicus x Bos taurus. Classification (NCBI taxonomy): domain Eukaryota; kingdom Metazoa; phylum Chordata; class Mammalia; order Artiodactyla; family Bovidae; genus Bos; species Bos indicus x Bos taurus. The sequence goes on from NC_040092.1 coordinate 41,082,159, forward strand.
TAATTACTTACCTGAATGATACTGTGGAACATTTAACCAGAAAGTTCATTAAACTTTGTACTTCATTTTGATATTTTCACTGCTAGGACTGGTTGCTTTAATCAAATATGGAATATGCATGCATATATAATATTGCTATATGTCCCCCCAATTCTTACATTGAAATCTTAACCCTCAAATATTATGGTATTAGGAAGTGAGGTCTTTGAGAGATGCTTAGTGTCTTCAAGAGGGTGAAGCCCTCCTGAATGGGATGGTGTTCTTGTGAAAGGGGCCGTGCTGACATCCCTTGGCCCTTTCACCATGTGAGGGCACAATGAGAAGGTGCCCTCTATAAGCAAGGAAGCAGACCCTCCCCAGAACAAAACTGTATTCATGCCATAACACTGGACTCCTCAGGTCCAGAACTTCGAGAAATACATGTTTTTTGTTTATTATAACTCACTCAATCTGTTGGTGTAAGTTAGCAGCCTGAAGGGACTAAGATACACACACACACACACATATATGTATATATATATGTATTTCAAACAATTTATTGAGTCACTTTTCCTCATTATATTCTATAAGAAAGAACTCTTTCCCAGCCTTATCTGTGTGTCCCATAAATATTTGTTATGATCAAAATGAGGCTAGACCAATAATACGTAATGTTAATATTATCCATTTTCATCTTTCCCAGTGTTCTTGTTTTGATCATTTCTTTGGCATATCGTTTGGATACCTTCCAATTTTTAACTATTAAAAATGATTTTTGGCTTCATTAATGATCAGTTCTACCCAAAAGTGAGACTCAAAAGATTGAACAACTAGTATGACCTGGTAATAGATCAGTTGTAGAAAAACCCATCCAATCAGGAAAGAAACCACTTTGCAACCACTATGGCCTTTCCATGTGAACCTGCTTAGAATAAGACCTGCCTGATTCTAATCCCATATAGAGAGATGTAAACAGTGCATTACATATGAAATAAAGCTGAAAAAAATGATACACTTCTTTTGTTTCATTCCATTTAAAAATACAAAGTTTTTGAAATAAAGTATAAAGAAACAACCAGCTCTGTTTTTGCAGTTAATTGTTGTTGTTCAGTTGCTAAATGGTGCCCAACTCCTTGCAACCCCATGGACTATAGCACATCAGATAAACAAGAAATAAAGAAGCCTCTAGGAAACATGGAAATCAAGAAGAAAAAGTCATTATCCTTAACATTCTCAGAGACATAAAGAAATGTATCAATGCAAGAAGACCAGAAGGTAACAAAAAAGAATTTTTGGAAATATAAAATTTATAGCAGAAATGGAAACTCTGTATATTGACTGAAAACTTAAATTAGGGAAGCTTCCAATAAAGTAGACCAAAAAAGAGACATTTATGGTAACAGGAGAAAAAAAGGTTAGAAAATCAGAGGATCAGATCTGGAGTCCTAAAATCTCAATAAAAAGAGTCCATGCAAAAAAGAAATGAAAAAAGGATGAGGAAAATAAATTCATTCAAGAAATTATGCTTGGAATGAAAGGATTCATTTCTTGATTAAATAGACCCACCAAATAGATGGGTCTATTTAACATCTATAAAACAATAGATGAAAACAGATCTGCCTCTGCATATGATCCAATAATTTATGAATGTCCAACATCATTATCAATGAGAACAGCATGATTTTTAGAGAGGAAAAGTAATAGTTTTTATATGAGAAATCACATATTTGAAGCTAGAAGACAACAAAGCTATGGCTTAAAATATTGAGGATAATTTTTCTAATTATCCAATTATAGTATTCTGTCACTAAAGGAACTATCAATTAAATGTGATTGTGGATGTTTTGCTGTGCAAAATGTTGAAAACCTATTGACTTCCAGTAACTCATTATCAAAAGCTACTAGTGGATAGTCTTAAAAGAAAATGAAATAATTAGCAAGTGAGTAAATCACCGGGGTTGAATACATTTTTTAAAAAGAGGAAAACTAAATTCATATATGATACAAGATCTGGAGAACAAACACTCCAGACTAGAGCAAGTCAAAAATTGCTGATGACTTTGTAGGACATCTGATACATTTGGATGTATTTGTAAAATTTTTTATTTCTAGAAGTAAACTTGGAATTGGTGATTAATACATATAATTGGGGATTAATACATCAAAAACTAAGCAAATAGAGATAATTAGAAACTCCAGGAAAAAAAAATAAATTTTTCAAGAAAAGAAAAAAAGTAGCCTTAATATTCTATATGACTCAGTTTTGAATTATGTCTACATAGTCATAATCATATAAATGTGATAAGTGATCTATCCAGAACTATAACTGTGTTTATGAATGGACAGAAGGAAAGTGTTTTTGTTGCATTTTGTGGGAAAGGGAGCTAACTCCCCGAGACTTAGATGTAAATAACAAATACAACAACGTAACATAGTTAAAAGTAATTGCTTTTGAGAATCAGTTTTTTGAGGAGAGGTTAGAGACTACCACTTTTCATAAAGAAAGGTCTCACTTTAAAACACAAGTTTGAGAAAATTATTAATAAATATAACTTTGACCCAAAAATGACCATTAAAAAAAAAAGATTTTATGAAATGGAAGAATAAAATGCAATTGTGTTTAAGAGAGAAAACACTATTCTTTTTTTTTTTTTTAACCTTTTATTTTGCATTGGGGTATAGCTGATAATCAATGTTGTCATAGTTTCAGGTGAGCAGTGGGGGGACTCAGCCATACACATACATGTATCCATTCTTTCTTAAACTCCCCTCTCATCCAGTCTGCCACATAACATTGATGAGGGCTTTACAGTAGGTCCTTGTTGGTTATTCATTTTAAGTACAGCAGTGTGTCCATGTCCTTCCCAAACTACCTAACTATCCTTTACCCCCTTCCTTTCCCCAGACAACTATAAGTTCATTCTCTAAGTATGTGAGTCTCTTTCTGTTGAAAACACTATTCTTGAGTAAGTAAGGTATGTGGAAAAGAACCATACTGAGAGCAAAGTAATTGGGAAGCACTAAATTGTGTTTAATTCTATATGACCTATACAAGTACACGTATTCAGTTTTGTTTGTTCCTTAATTGCACTGAGACTGATGGCAAATTACTTGCAATTCTCTCTCAATGCTCACCAGATGGAATGTTTATCATATATTCCATTCTTTTCTTTGATCTGATAGAATTCAGTTTACATTTAAATCTAATCCAATTTTATAAAGAAAATGTCTAATGTTAAAAAAATCACAAAATGCTAAAAGAACATTTACAGTACAATAAAATGCATGATTATAAACACTGTTACAAATCACACCATACATAAAACCACTTTAACTTTTAACCAGATTATAATCTGGAAGGCAATGTACACATTTTGAGATGCAGAGCCATTGCTTCAGTGTTTTAAATTAAAATGGAATTGTGCCAGAAGCAAAAATGAAACACACATACCAAAAAAAAAAAACAAGAGGAGGAAAAAAAGAATAAACAGAACAAACCTAAAAACAATGAAGACTAATGTGCTCTAGGAGAGATGTAATTTGAAATCGAGTATCAGTGAATTATTTTAAAATCATAGCACTAAATGGTCAACACATTAATGCATTCATTTTGAAGCTTTCTTGCAGAAAGGATCAGATAAGAAATGTATTACAGTGGCCCAGATAATGACATCACAAATAAGTATATTCATTTTGCCGACTGTTGGCAAAACAACAACGTATTTGGCAGCATAAACAAGTAAGGGAAAAGGAATGTGCTTTTTTTAAACTTCTCCAAAATACTCTCATTAAACCCAACTCATGATTTCAAATTATGTATAGCCCAGGGTTAAAAGAAACAATGATCAAGTTGGACTCAGACTAAATTTGTGTTAAATGTTAGGAGTGCTAATAGTCAACATGACTGATTATAAACAAAGTCATTTTCCAAAATGCACTATTCATTTTGTTTCTCAGGAAAACTTTTATTAATAAGATGAAAATAGTTTATTAAAGGTGCTTAGTTTATAAATATAAACTAATTAATCATTAAACCCATACACTGGAGAACAGGTCACGCTATAAAGTAGAACAGTGATTCATATTTATACTTTCAAGGCTGTATGTGTATGTGTGTGTGAGAGAGAGAGACTGTTTAACGTGTAGGGGGTAGCATTTAGTTCTTGGAAGTTTTTCATAATATTTCCTCATTCAAATACAAAATAACATTAAGTACAGATATAAAAAATACAGTGCTATTTACTATATGAAAACTGACAATAATCAAATAAAGAAATTTACTTTAGAAGAGATTATCAAATATTTGGGGGATTCTAGAAGCCTAGACAATCCAATCCATAACCAAACATGGAGGTCTGATAGTTAAGACACCTACTCAAGACACCTAGATCAGAAAGATAAGCCTGAACTTGAGTACATGCATTTCTCATTTATGAGATCACAAATGCTTTTATATCCTAATACAAGCTTTTACCAAAGATATTCCTCTTCTAGATCTGTAGTTAATAGTCTCTTGATTCTGTTTTCTCAAAGATCTGGAAAGATACAGTCTAACATGATATTCAAAGCCTAAGCTCTAAATCTCATATTGTCAGAGTAGTCTACTGTTGAATAAAGCTTGGGGAACATGAAGACATGTGCTTTGGTAAATTTTCCTGCTTTGATGTTTTGTTACTGTTCTTTGAGATTGCTTTACCTGAAGAACCTTCATGTCTTACTTCAATCTGTGTGCCCCTGTGTGTGTGTTTGTGTGTGTGTGTTCTTCTTGGTAGGTATCCAGTATGCTTTTCCCCAGTAGCATATTGTACACCTACCAACTGCTCATCTTCCAGTGTTGTATCTTTTTGCTTTCTCATTGTGTAATTGGAGGTTCTTGAGCCAAGAATGCTGAAGTGATTTGCTATTCCTTTCTCCAGTGGACCACGTTTTTTGTGTCTGTTATTTAATTCAGATTGATCAAAATTGTAGCATTGAATTTAATCATACAACTCTATCACTCCTTCTCTTGTAAGCGTCACAACTATTTCAACAAACCTTTAGACTCAAAGATTGATAAATTCAAATAGTTGATTCCGTCAAAAAGCTAGGCAAATTTATTTGATTAAAGTAGGTAATTTTGTGTGAATAATCAGGCTGCTGATTCCTTATAAGGTATAGTTTAAAATGGAAGACCAAAGCATAAGAAAAGAATCCATAAATCTGGCAATGCTTTTCAACAAATTTTCAAAGTATAAACTTTGGAACCAGATAGATCTGTGTTCATTATCCATTTGACAAATAGATTTGACTCTGGACTCTCTTATCTGTGAAATGGAATTGATATTACCTACAGTGGTTTTTGTTTTGCTTTGTTTTTCAAAATGTGGCTTTCCACAAGCCCATCTTCATCACAATCATTAGAGACTTATATTAAACATTGATTCCTGGGCCCTACCTCAGATCCTGGTGGTACACATAGAACCTGCATTATTAACTAGTACCCCAAGTGAATTTTAGGCTGCCTAAAATTGAAGAGTCATAACTAAACCTCCAGATTACTGTTCAGATTAAATTAACAATAAAATATTTAGGGCCCTGGCAAGCAAAGCTAATTTGAAACCTGTTTTTAATGAGGAAACTATGAATTCTAAATGTAACATTGGCAAGTTTTTTGTTGCAAGGGAAGAGGAAGGTTCTAGTTAGGGCTGTTTTAGGGCCCAGCGAGCAGCAGCCTGGCATGGTGAGACTAGAAAGTGCCCAGGCTTTCATGCATTGGCACCTTATTGCTCTGAGCTCTAGAGCTGTTAAACTGCCCAGCCCTGAGCGCATATGGAATGAACTGACATGAACATAATCTTGTGGATTGTGTGGTTTGAGTGAGTGGATTTGCAGCAGGGAAGACAGGGCAAAAACAGCACTGTAAACACTCTCTTTTTTTCCTCAAGGCCATTCCTCCTCCTCAGATAGTTTACCACTAGGTGAGCACTCCCTTAAAAAGACTTGAAAATATTTAGTAAATGGAGTAGAAAATTTAAGATAGTTAAGCCACAGAAAGGAAAGCAAAACAACACACCTAAAAAGAGGTTCTGATCACTGTAACAACAAAAATGTATAATTTCTACTTCTTCTTGCTCTGCAATTATCAATTGCAAACAAAGCAACTGATGATGAAGCTCATTCTATTAATACATGCCTAATTAATTGAAACTAATACTTATATGGGATATCAAGACATTTAAGGAAATAACCAAAGTAACACTACAAGCAAAGTATTTCATACCAATGTTTCCATTTTTTTTAATTTGTTTTTTTTTGTTTATATTTTTCTTTGTTTGTTTGTTTGTTCTGGTTTTGTTTTTTAAGCATGGCATTAGAATTAGATTCCAAAGTAGTGATTTGTCTTGTTCTGGATTAAGCAAATCAGCTAGGTAGTAATACATTTTTCTTAAGTATCTAATTATGACTGAGAATATTGTACTCCCAAGTTTAAAGTTGTGGTCTGAATGATTCTGTGGATTTGGTAAATAATTTTTTTATTGTTCTTCAGATGTAAAATATCAGTGTGTCCTGGGCTTCTTTTGATGGCTCAAGTGGTAAAGAATCAGCCTGCAATGCCAGAGATGTAGGTTCAATCCCTGGGTTGGGAAAATCCCCTGGAGGAGGAAATACCAACCCTCTCTAGTATTCTTGCCTGGAAAATCCCATGGACAGAGGAGTCTGGAGAGCTATAGACCATGGGGTTGCAAAAGAGTTGTACACTACAGAGCACACACCCATGCATGATCGATGGGTTCTAAGGCTGTGAAAAATCAGTTAAAAGAAGAAAAGTACATAAGGTGTTAAGAATGATTAAAGGAAATATTTAATGGAGGGAGGATATGAAAGGCTTATATTTTATCGTTCCCTAGATGACACACACCTAGGGATTTATAAATGAGTCTTGAATTACACATTGGAAGTTAGAAAGCACACACAGCTCTACCTTTCCTGGTTCACCATGTTACAGTAGGTGGAACAAGTTCACAGAAAACCTGAGCTACATTTGTTATTAATAAAAAAAAAAAAAGCCTCTTGTACATTTTGTAGCAGAAATAATGAGAGGAGGTCTGGTGCTTTGAGCTTGGTAAAGAATTCAGCATCAGTTTAGGAAGTTGTTAAATCCAATCTCTGAATTTCACATAATTCTGGGAGCTGGTATGTATGTGATTTGTCCATATGCACATCACTTACGTAAACAATCTTCTTATTCACTGTACAGAAGAGGCAGAGATATGTGATCCCCTTGGGCAAATCAGGAGAAAGGAATGACTACCCACCCCAGTATTCTTGCCTGGAGAATTCCATGGACAGAGGAGCCTGGTGGGCTGTAGTCCTTGGGGTCACAAAGAGCGACTGAGTGACTAATGCTTCAGGCAAATCAGTTATATTTAATGATTCAAGAACAAGGATGGGCAGGTAATCTTTTTGCCAGGACTAAATCTCTGAAAGGAAGAGTGAGTAGGGCATTTCTTTAAGGACTACTAGAATTAAATTTGGGGAAAAAAATGGGAAAATATGGGAAATAAGCCACATTTTCATTTTTAAATAAATAGAATTTAAAATATAACCCAAAATAATATTAAAATTCAAATCTAGAAAATTTTTAAGGAGATATTTTACTTGTAGAATGAGCATTAGAGAGAAGAAACCATTTAAAAAGGGAAAGTAATTTAAGGCACACAATTCATTTTTTTCATCATGGCAAAGTTGGGAAAAAGTCCTGACAACAAAGCTTACACACAAAAAGCTAAATGCATTTTAGGATATCAGTATTTTAAATCCTACACTCTTTATAGAATATTTATTTTCTAGGTCTTTATAGCCACTTAGTTTATGTTTAGGAAGAAGCGAATGCTGATATTTATATTAGTTCAGTCTGTGAGACACTCTTGATCTCTTGATCGGCCTATTTATGATTTAGAACTTTAGAATTTAGAGTGCCTACAGCTCAGGTTTCATGTTAGGTCTGCAGATTTTCCCTTCATGTCACAAAAATGTTTCATTTTGAATGCAGTAATCTCACAGAATTATTGGAGGGAAAATTGTTCACATAAACAAACAAAAATCTAGGAATCTGTTGTGCTGTTTCCTGTACTCTCCCCAAAGACTACTGTTGAACTCGCAGTCCTAAAACAGGCTGCGGTCAGAAGACCTAAACATCAGTTCTTAGATCTTGTGAAGGACACTGCGAGAAAACTGGGGACAATGTTGTTACTTTTTCCTTTTTTGCATATGGTTTTATTTAGCTATGTTGTGTGCCATGTGGCATCTTAGTTCCCTGACCAGGAATCAAACCCATGCCCTCTGCAATGGAAGTGAGGAGTTTTAACCACTGGGGAAGTCCCTTGTTTTCTTAGTTTACATTTTGCCAGAAAAATCCTTAATCTGTCCTACTTCATGATGAACATTAAACTCTTCTTAAACTTTGTGTAGGAAGCAAGCAGATCAAACCAGTCAGTACTAAAGGAAATCAACCCTGAATATTCATCAGAAGGACTGGAGCTGAAGCTGAAGCTCCAATACTTTGGCCACCTGATGCAAAGAGCTGACTCCCTAGAAAAGACCCTGATGCTGGGAAAGATTGAGGGTAAGAGAAGGGGACAACAGAGGATGAGATGGTTGGATGGCATCACTGACTCAATGCACATGAGTTTGAGCAAACTCCAAGAGACAGTGAAGGACAAGGAAGCCTGGCATGCTGCAGACATCACGAAGGGTCAGACATGACTTAGCAACTGAACAACAACAAACTTTGTCTAAACCATAGGAGTGGACAATCATATTGTTACTGGCACTAGATAGGGTCAAACTGCCATAACTGTCAACATATATTAATAGATTCTTAGGCAACTAAGAAACTTCTCTCATGTCTCATTTTCGAGTTCAATAAACTGACCCAAAGTGAAATATCTGTATTCACATCACATGCTAGTAGCAGAGCTAGTTTCTAATGTAGCCTGATGTCATTTTCTTCTCTTTTCAATTATGACAATTATTTTAGAAAGTAGCTACTGTAAGTAAAATGCGTATTTCTTGTCAGTCCTTTCCCATTCTTTGTGACACCATGGACTATAACCAGAGGTTCCTCTGTCTATGGAATTTCCAAGGCAAGAATACTGGAGTGGGTTGCCATTTCTTTCTCCAGGGGATCTTCCTGGCTCAGGGGTGGAACCTACCTCTCCTGCATCTTCTGCGTTGTCAGGCAGATTATTTGCCACTGAGCCTCAGGGGGAAGCCCAAAGATGCATATAGGTAAGTTAAATACAGTTTTTGCATTTTCAGTTCACTGTGCTTGGAAAATATTTTTGGCAGATTCAAGTCCCAGGGTAGTCTCATAAATGGAGTATGTTTGAGTGTTTTTTTTAACTAAGATTGGAAGATATGCCTTGCACATATCAAAGAAATTTAAAATTCAACATTTACCAAACATCTTCTAATGCAAGCTCCATGGAAACAGCTGGAATTTGAAAACAAAAAGACACTGATTGGTCTAAATAATAGTATAATATCCTGTGGTAGTATATTATTTTTTATAATGCACAGGTTATCAAAGGAGGAACATCTCCAAGAAAGAAGTGCAATAAATATTTGATAATTAATTCATTTCTTTTGCTAAAAAAAATAGGGTCTTCCATTTACTACTTTCTAGTTTTATTAGCATAAAACTTGGGGGAGTCCACCACTGGAACAACACATTAAAAGGGCTAGCCTCTTTACTGAACACTTGAATGCCACATACAAATCATTTTGGATCCTCTTACCAGTGATAAAGTATAACTTTCAAAAAGTAAAACCATGACGTTCAAGCAAATATGAAATGAACACCTGTCAAAAATTTAACTTAACTCATTATTCAGTGAGTGAACCAGTAAAATATTGAGGCCAGCCCAAATAACAAATGCAAAACAAAGTATAAGCAATTTGATAAAGGAGTATCAGGGCAAGATTGTTGGGTTAAAAATAAAACTGGTTATTGTCCACATAGGCCAATAAACCATAACTTTTGAGGTTCATTGTTCCAAAGGAAAAACACTATTGGCATAACCGTCATAAAAAGAATATGTAAATGGACTTCTGTCCCTAAAAAATTATAAAATAGCTCAGTAGAAAGTCAGTCAAAAGTGTAAGTCCTCATCACTGAAAGAAAACCCAGTTATCTCTTTTGCCTCTTTTGCCTCTTTTGTTTTTTGTTTTAACTGTTCTGGGTCTTCACTACAGTACCCAAGCTTTCTCTAGTTACAGTGCAGAGGCTTCTCTTGTTGGGGCACGGACTCTAGAGCACACAGCCTCTCTAGCTGTGGTACTCTGGCTTCCCTAGTTGCAGCACCCAGGCTTAGCTGCCACCTTGAATGTGGGATGTTAGTTTCCCAGTTCAGTTCAGTTCAGTTCAGTCGCTCAGTCGCGTCTGACTCTTTGCAACCCCATGAATCACAGCACGCCAGGCCTCCCTCTCCATCACCAACTCCCGGAGTTCACTCAGACTCACGTCCATCGAGTCAGTGATACCATCCAGCCATCGCATCCTCTGGCGTCCCCTTCTCCTCCTGCCCCCAATCCCTCCCATCATCAGAGACTTTTCCAATGAGTCAACTCTTCCATGAGGTGGCCAAAGTACTGGAGTTTCAGCTTTAGCATCATTCCTTCCCAAGAAATCCCAGGGCTGATCTCCTTCAGAATGGACTGGTTGGATCTCCTTGCAGTCCAAGGGACTCTCAAGAGTCTTCTCCAACACCACAGTTCAAAAGCATCAATTCTTCGGTGCTCAGCTTTCTTCACAGTCCAACTCTACATGACCACAGGAAAAACCATAGCCTTGACTAGACGGACCTTTGTTGGCAAAGTAATGTCTTTGCTTTTCAATATGCTGTCTAGGTTGGTCATAACTTTCCTTCTAAGGAGTAAGCGTCTTTTAATTCCATGGCTGCAGTCACCATCTGCAGTGATTTTGGAGCCCCCAAAAATAAAGTCTGACACTGTTTCCACTGTTTCCCCATCTATTTCCCATGAAGTGATGGGACCAGATGCCATGATCTTCATTTTCTGAATGTTGAACTTTAAGCCAACTTTTTCACTCTCCTCTTTCACCTTCATCAAGAGGCTTTTTAGTTCCTCTTCACTTTCTGCCATAAGGGTGGTGTCATCTGCATATCTGAGGTTATTGATATTTCTCCCGGCAATCTTGATTCCAGCTTGTGCTTCCTCCAGCCCAGCGTTTCTCATGATGTACTCTGCATATAAGTTAAATAAGCAGGGTGACAATATACAGCCTTGATGTACTCCTTTTCCTATTTGGAACCAGTCTGTTGTTCTATGTCCAGTTCTAACTGTTGCTTCCTGACCTGCATACAAATTTCTCAAGAGGCAGGTCAGGTGGTCTGGTATTTCCATCTCTTTCGGAATTTTCCACAGTTTATTATGATTCACA